>NW_012267220.1:14106395-14240031 GCF_000151885.1 Dipodomys ordii
TTTTCTTTTTGCTTATATGGTGCTGAGGAATCGAACCCAGGGCCTCTGGCATGCAAGGCATGCGCTCTACCACTGAGCCACCTTCCCAGCCCGCATCTGGAGTTCTTTAAACAATGAAACTCATTCTCTTGACCAGCACTGAACAGACATAAAGACCTAGCTCCAAGGAGACACCCTCGATACCACTGTGCTACCAATAAGCCTGCAAGAAGAGTCCAATGGCATCCTCTGTATGTGGCCTCTGATTTATCCTTTTACCTGGACTCCGGTCCTCTCGGGCCAGCCCTCCCCACAGGGACTCCAAGCCCTCTGTGTTTCCTTTCTCCCTCACTTCCTGCAGAGCCAGACTGGTTGACAAATGGCTTTGTCCACATGGCCTGCCTGCTGGGTCACCTCTGCTCCTAAACAAGCTAATTCTTCTTCCACTGCTGCCACCCAGTTGCTTAATGTTCCAGTCACCAAACCATGGCCTTCCCTGGCCCCTGCTCCTTCATGGCCTCTCTGAAGAGTTGGTCCCTCCATCAACAACTCTACCCTCCAGGCTGCTCACAAGTCTCCATCTCCTTCCTCCCTGACCTGTTGCTGTCTCTGCTAATGAGACACTCTGGGACCTGATCTGAGGCCAGCTCCACATGTGGCCTCTTGCCTTTGGAAAGGTGCTATGTGATCAGCTCCCTTCCTACCTATTCCCTTTCACCCTTCCAGTCAGGGGTGGCTTTGGGCCTCTGCTGATATCAGGGTCAGCAGCCGAGCGGAATCAGGAAGGGAGAAAGCTTGTGAGCTGCATGCTCAGAGACATTCCAGCCCCAGCTTTCACATGCTGCTGGCTGTGTCCATGTCCGTAGCATCTCCTGCCTGATTCCTCTGGCAAACCATAATAAGGAATAATCATGGGAGCCCCTAAAAGTGCTTAGTTATTGCACACTGGACAGTGTTCGAGATGCTGTGGTTTATCTGGTCCTATATGATACAAACATTACTCTCCTCCTCCTAGAGCTGCTAAGTCTGAGGCACAGAGAAGAGAGTTAACTTGTCCACTGTCACAAAGCACACGGGTGTCAAAGGTAGAGTTTGAACCCAAACAGCTCTGACTCCACAAATCTAGATGTCATATGGAGTAAAGCCAAACCTAAAGCCCTGTCCTGGCCTTGCTCCATAATGAAAACGTCCTCGTGAAACCCAACCAATTGTCAAGGTTCAGCCCAAGGGGAGTCCTCTACCACTTGAGCCACAACGCCACTTCCGGTTTTCTGAGTGGTTTATTGTGGATAAGAGTCTCACAGCCTTTTCTGCCCGAGCTGGCTTTGACCCACGATCCTCAGATCTCAGCCTCCAGAGTAGCTAGGATTACAGGTGTGATCCACCAGTGCCCGGCTCTCACGTGATGCTTTAGACCCCATTGTGCTCAGTACAATCCATCGAAGGGCTACAGTGTGCTATAACTGCATGTGGTAATTCGATATCGCATCTCTAATCAAACAGCAACCCTGAAAAGTTGGTTGCATTATTCTGTAAAATTATCCCCATTTTACAGAAGGGGAAACTGAAATTAACTGCTTTCATGAAAGCCGGGGCCAGGATTTGAATGCAGGTAATAAGGATTCAGAATCTGAGCCTCTTTTCTCCATGGTCTTCATTCAGCCTTGCAAGACTCCCATCTCTGTTTCTGAGTGTTTGGCCCCTTGACTCTGAATCCCTTGGTTCCCCTTATATTTGTTCTGCCAGCCTCTATAATATTGGGCTGGTGATGATATATAGTACACAGGAATTAGGGAACTAAATAAATGTTCAGTGAGTGAATGAATAAATGAATGGAGTGAATGAATGAATGAACTAACCAATATTCTCTTCTGTCTAAGAGCACCCTAAATACCTCCATTCAGGTAACTGTCCCCGTGCACCAAAGACCCAGTGCATTGAATGCTAAAAGGCTAGAGAAGCAATCTTTATCCAAAATGTAGTGCCCTGCTCTCCAGAGCACTTTCTCCCATTCTCTACGCTCCATGTTTGATCCTATAGACCACTAGTCCCAGAATCCTTCTCGTGTCTCATCTCCCCAGGGCCTGCTCCTGCTCACAGAAGGCCTGAGCCCTGAGGATCAGGGCTGTCCACACTGTCTACCCATCCTCTCCACACCTGCTGCTCTGCTGAGCTTACCTTGGCACCTGTGACATTTCTACCAAGCCCTTGGGCAGAACCTCTAACATCACTGTTGCTCCTCCTCCTGGGCTCTGTTTTGGGGAGACTGTATCATCACTATCATCACTGGCCGGGTTTTGAGGGGCAGCTTCACACACACACACACACACACACACACACACACACACACACACATTCAAATCCATCACCAGGACCCACAGATTCCCCTTAGTTGCATTGGTCTAGCACTCAGACTCCACCCCCTGCACCTCTCCAGAGCCAAGGATTCCCTTCCACTCCCTCCCCCCTCCGCTCTCTCCTCCCCTCCCCAGTCCCAGCCCAGCACCTCCAGCCACACTTGGCCACCAGCTCTTCCTCCTTCCCAGCCCTCACATTCCTTGGCCTTTGCCTTCAGATCCCCGTGTCTTCGAATTCAACACAACCCTGCCAACTGGCTTCTGGTTTCCCAGCTGCTCCTGAGTCCCCTGATTCATTGTGAGGGGAGCCCCCACCCCCACCTTCCCTGCTTCCCCCCCCCTCCCCTATCCCCAGGAGGGAAATTGAAGACAGTTTAAAATAGAACAAATCAAAGTGCACAGGCTGATGCCAAGCACTGCTCAGCAGGAACCAGCTGGAGGCTCCAATCCCTCCTGCTGGAAGGCCTCCCCCCACACCCCCTGCAGGCACTGCCCGCCCCCCTCTGCCTCCTCCCGTATGTTCAAATCCTGCCAGACATGCATCCAGCTGGTGGAGATGATGTTCAGACTGCAGGCTGCTGGCAGTGCACAGGGAGCCGGGAGGGAGGGAGGGAAGGGGGAGGCAGAGGAGGGGGAAGCGGCCCCTCTGGGGCTCACAAGCACCTGGCACAGGTGCCCATCAGAGCTCATCCTGTGGGTCCTTCAGTGAGGACTGGACCCAAAGAAAATGGCTGAGAAAGAGAGGAAAAAGAGGGGGTGGCGAGAGAGAGAGAGAGAGAGAGAGAGGCTGAGGTTGCCAGAGAAAAGGCAGGCCACCCAATCTGGATGGAATTTCAGATCAACAGTGAATAATCTAATAATAATAATAATAATCTATTCATATAAGTGCATCTCAGGAAATATTTGGACCATACTTAGACTGAAAACAATTTTTTTACTTGCTGTCTATCTGAAATTCAGCTTTTCCTGGGCATCCTATTTTTGGTGTTGTCTTGTTCATGTAGCAATCCTGGCAGCCCTGTGTGGAACCCCACTCCGTCTCTTTCCTATGGCTCTTGGTCCAAGAGTAAAGTAGGGGGAGGAGAAATGGGTGGGAGGCTGCCTCAGCGCCAGGGCTTCCCAAGCACACAATGGAAATCTATCGTGTCAATGTTCTAGAAACTAAAGTCCGAACCTGAGACGTTGGCAGTGCGTTGATCTCTCCTGAAGGCTCTCTCCGTCTCTGCCTCCTAAATGTCTCTCCGGTGGTGGCTGGACATCTGCAACTTGGCCAGCCATTCCAGTCTCCTCTGGTGATGCTGGGTTTGTTTGCTCTGCCTGTCGGGCCGGCAGCCGTGCAGACCAAGGCTAACTCCAAGAGGACTAAGTCCGGCTTCCCTCTGCCCACACAGACCTCCCTGACAACTCTTGGAGCCCAGTGACCATAAACCTGACCGCATGTCCCAGTGCAGCAGAAGCTGACACCCAGACACCAGGTAAGGCCCCAAGCCAGTAACCATGCGGGTGTGGGGACATGTTTCTGTAGTGACAGGGAACATGTAGCCAAGTGTTCTCCCCCCCCCCCCGCAACCCCAGCCCCAGACTCCATCCTCCTTAAGGCAGGGGAGAGGCTGAGGAGATGGCCAAGCTTCCGAGAAGGAATCAAGCCATACTTTCTTCTGTAGAGTCTCCTGCGATGTCACCTCAAAGACCAGGGTACTGTCCAGCAGCTACTTAGAATCCTCTAGTCCCCAAAGCACCAGGCTGCGCTCTACTCCAGTGCTGTCCAGACCATGGCAGCTTGGGGTTATGGTCCCAGGCTGTGTTGTGAGAGCTGATGATGAGCCCACGGCCCTTTGCTTACTGTCAGGACCTCTGTACATCAGCAGCTGTCAGCTAACCAAGAGTCAATATCGAATTAATGGAACTCACTCTCTGGTTAATCATAACTGTAAGAGAGTAGACAGTAGTACATAAATTAATGCATTAAAACCAACAACCTACACACACATACACACACACACACACACACACACACACGCACATACACAGGACAGCTCTTTCTCAGGGATTCAGTGTGCCTTCCTCTTCTCCTTGACAACCTGATTGAGTAGCTGGCCAATGTCTTCTGCTTCCCTTGGGCCTCTGATGCTGTTGTAAAAGAGGAATGGACAATGAGAGGCTGCCTCTTCATTGGCTGGCCTTCAGGAAGGACTCTTGATTTTCTGGGCTTCTATAGGCAGCTTCCTTCTAGACAGATAAAGACTCAAATCATCTTCCTTCCTTCACCCCAGCCTGATTTGGGCTCTCTTATATACCCATAAGATTCTTCAGAGAAGTAAGAATTCAAAGGCTGAATTCCCCATTATGTATGGGCTGCAAATGGCTTCATCTCACGTGGAGAGATTCAAAAGGGCGGGTCTTTGATGCATTTGAGATGCTCTGATCTTTGCAAGTTCTGTTGAGCATTCCCAGTGCCTCACGGGTATTCCAGTCTCAAGAGCCTCCTGGGCCTGGATTTGTGTATCTTTGTAAAGTGCCTTAACGTGAACCCGTTAAGCCCTGACATAATTAATGGAATATTTTAATGTACACAGAAGTAACTGGCTTCTGAGTCATCAGTTCACATGCTTCCCCCCCCCCGCCCCCCGGGCCTCATCTACAGTCAGGACACTGTTCAGAGACACACTGTCTTCCTCTGATGAAGGAGCATCCCCTGATCAGGAGCACCCCAAATAACAGAAGTCCAAGGAGCAGCTTTGTCCTGAGAAAAGTGGGAAGCAGGGGAAAAGAGAAGGAATTAGGCAAGAAGGAAGGAGCCACAGGTAGGGGACTCTCTTGCTTCTCGATGATGACCTTGGGGGCGGGGGGGAGATGACAAGCTAGTAAGCAAAACGTAGTTGAAGCCTGAGTTTACAAAGCCAGAGCCAGAGTGAATTTATTGTTGTAATCAAATAAAGCTTATAGTCATCTTCATCTGACACATAGATAATGATAGGCAGAATCATTACGGTGCTGTTGGCACTTAGGCCTGAATGGTAATCAATTCACCTAAATGACTGCAATTAGCATTCTCGTGCACACGTGTGACATCGCAGAAGGGAACCTGTCCACGCGCATAGCTGCTCTGGTCTAGACCCACAAGGCCCAGACCTTTCCACTCTCTGAGCAGCAGATTCCACAGCACTAAAACGAAAGCTAATAACTCTCCCCGCTGTGTGCTTCTCTTTCAGGATGTCCCTTAATAGTAAGCAGGACAATCTAATTTAATTTAATGCCATCTGTGTAGAAATCAAAGCCTCCGTTGTCTTCAGTGAGGCCATTTAATCAGATTGTTTTCCTAATACTTAGCAGCTAGGCAAGAATGGCTAGAGGTGACCACCAATCCCCTAGTCTTCTTAGCTCCATTTATTTGCTAGGACAAATGTAGAAGAATTCCTAGTTGTAAATCACAGAACATTTGGCCTTAAATCTCTACTTAAATCTCTCATATTGGAGGTTGGGGGGAGTCCAACACCAGAGCAAAAATTCAAAGGACAGTTGTTCCTCATCCAACTTTCAGATCTCCACTTCTGCCATCTCCTTTCTTCTCCCGCTCAGGAGTCCAGAGAATGTACACTTCCCTCTGGACAGACTCCTCCTCTCATTTCCTCTGGCCTCTCCAATACAGCCCTAGGATAGCTAATTGAGGACTATGGATCTGCTTTCTCTTCTTTTCTTAAAACTTCTGTTCTCCCAATGGTGGTCCTGAGCTAGGAAATCTCACAATGTTTTACTTTGCTGTGGTGCTGGTAAAGAAAAGAAGCTAGGCATTGGTAACCTTCGCCTGTAATCCTAGCTACTATGGAGTTTGAGATGAGGTGCAAAGCCAGCTTGGGTAGAAAAGTTTGCTAGACTCCATCTCCAAAATAATCAGCAAAAGGCCAGGCTGGAGATGTAACTCCAGTGGTAGAGCACCAGCAAAAAAAGCTGAGTAAGCTTGAAGTACTGAATTCTGAGTTCTGAGAGATACCCAGAGAGGGAGGGAGGGAGGGTGGAGGGAGAGAGAGACAAGGAGAGAGAGAGAGAGGAGGGGTGGGGAGGGGAGGGGAAGGGAGTAGAGAGAAGAGGAGAGGGGAATCAAGGAAGGAAGGAGGGGAGGGAGGGAAGGAGGGAAGAAGGGAGGTAAGGGAAGAAAGGGAGGGGAGAATAAGAGGGCCAAATGGATGAGTTTCTCCAAATGAACTGAACACTCATGACCACACAGAAACCTACTTATCATTCACAATTGTCAAAATTGGGCAGCAACCAAGATGTCCCCCAGTAGGTGAATGGACAGAACAACAGTGGCCCATATTTCAACAATGGAATATTATTCAGCATTCCAAAGAAATGAGCTTATAAGCCACAAACAAGACATGGAAGAAACATAAAGACATATACTGTGTGGTTCCCATTATATGTTATTCCAGAAGAGCCAAACTATGAAGACATCGACAAGATTGGTGACAGAGAAATAAGAAGAGCACAGAGGATGTTTAAGGCCAGGAAAATGTTCTATGTGATACAATCATGATGAATACATGTCTTTATATATTTGTCACAACCCATAGAATTTATCACAACAAGGCTTTAATGTAAAAATTATCATCTTTGGATAACAATGACATGTCAATGGAGGCTCATTGATTGTAACAAATGTACCATTCTGATGAGGGATGTCGATAATAACAAGGTTATGTATGGGTAGGGACAGGGGCTAGATGGGAAATCGGTGTGCCTTCTTTTCATCGTCACTATGAACTTAACACTTCTCTCAAACATAACTTCTGTAGAAGAGAAAGGAACTGAAAGAAAGAGGAAGGAAGGCAAGGAGGAAAAGAGGGAGAGGAGTTGGGAAGGGAAGGAGAGAAAGTAGAAAGATCCTGCAAGAATACGTCTCCATATTTTCCTCCAGTTTCTAGTTCACATTGTTTTGTTGTTGTTGTTGTTGTTGTTGTTTTGTTTTGTTTTGGGTCCAGTCATGGGGCCTGAACTCTGGGCCTGGGCGCTGTCCCTCAGCTCTTCAGCTCAAGGCTAGCACTCTATCATTTGAGCCATAGCGCCACTTCCGGCTTTTTTCTTTTTGCTTATGTGGTGCTTATGTGGGCCTCAAGCATGCAAGGCAAGCGCTCTACCACTGAGCCATCTTCCCAGCCCCACATTGTTTTTTATCATATTAAAAGTTTGACTACTTTGGGGGTGAATATGCCTATATAATCTTTAAAACTAGTTCTGTATCTCCAACTAGAGATTTGCATCAATTTCCCACTCTATCCCTGCATAAAATTACAGAACTTAAAGTCTGCCCATGCAGTTTGCCCCTCTGTGATCCTGTTTCATCTTCCTCCTTCTTGTTTTACAATACTTCCTACTGACCTCAAAATAGGTAATACAGGTGTCATTAATAAGACACAAAATCTTGGCTCATGTCTGTAATTCTAGCTACTCAGGAGGCTGAGATCTAAGGATCTTGGTTCCAAGCCAGATGAGGCAGGAAAGCCCATGAGACTCATCTTCAATTAACCAGCAAAAAAGCTGTGGCTCAAGTGATGGAGCACTAGCACTAGTTTAGAGTAAAAAATCTCAGGGGCAGCGCCTAAGCCCTGAGTCCAAGCCCCAGGACTGCCCCACACACACACACACACACACAAAGTAGGGTTCAGTCAGGAAAACAATTACTTCAACAGAGAGAATTTCACATAGGGAATGGATCACAAAGGTGATTGAATGTTGAAATAAAAAAGAAAGGGAATGGCTACTAAGGGACATTGTGGTACAAAAGGTAGCACAACCAGGGAAGCAGCAGTTTCCCTGATTGCTAGGGAACATTGGAAAGACACTGCATTTTTTTTCAGAGCCGGAAAGCTTGGAGACCCAGACTTCCAGGCTGGGGTTGCTGCCCAACGGCTGCTGGCTGAGGCCACTGAAGAAGACAGGATGAGGCCAGTTCTGGAAGCTTAGACAGAATCTGCCAGCTGCTGTCACCAGGACAGCACCCCATAGCACAATTGGAGCCATACTGACAGGAATAATAAACAAACATCCTCCCTCCATTTCCTCTGGCTCCCATTGGGAAAACTCAAGTCAGCTGGCCAAAGAGAATTGCAGGGTCCCAGTGCAGCAGTGCAGAGGCAAATGACTGGAGGACTCATTCTGCCTGTAATGGCTCCCTATTCCGACATTTGGCTACCAGATAGCTCAGGGCTTCCTTCTACTATAAGCTTATAAAACACAATCAGACCAGAAATACGGGGTAGGAAATATGTATTTCAAATTAAACCTCAGATAGAGTACTGACTTCTTTAGATGCCTTCAGTGAGCATCTCTGCTCACAGAGGTATTGTAAGGTCCTCTCCTGGATGGCGAGCAGACTCCACCCTCCTCGCAGCAAAATCTCCGCCCAGTTACCTGCGTTACCTAGGCAACTGACACACCTGGAAGAGGTCACATCTGCATCCGCTGAGGTCACATCTGAATTTGATGTGGCCACACCTTTCTCCGCCCATACCCTAGATAAGGCCTAGCCCAGGCCCAGACACTCTCTTTTCTAGCTCTTTCCTACCTCTTCTCTTTTCTAGCTATTTTCTCTCTTTTCTAGCTCTCTCTCTCTTTCTCTCTCTCTTTCCCAGCTCTCTCTCTCTTTCCCTGCTCTCTCTTTCCCAGCTCTCTTTCCAAGGCTTTCCCAGCCACGTGGAGGGCCAAGATGGCCTGGTGCCAGCCAGAACGATGAATAAACCTACCCCTTACCTGAATATCACATGCATGGTGCTGTTCTTACTCGGCTACCTCTTTTTAAAAACCTAGCATAAATGGTGCCATGACTCAGATAAAGGGCTTTAAGTCAGGATAGGTGGGATTCCTCTCTGGTTTTTTTCCTCTTTCTTCTTTTTCTGTTTGTTTTTCCCTTTTTGCTCTGAGGAATACCCACAGTTCTGACGGCCTTTTGCGAACCGGTCTGTCTGCTGCGGACACAGCGCATCGATACCATTGCTGGCTTCACATCCACGTCCACACCACTTCTCTACTCTGGTGAGTGAATCGACTCTCTATGGTTCTCTGTCACTCAGTCTCTGTCCAGACGTGGCACCACACCAGAGAGCTCCTACGACCTTTAGCTGAAAGGCCTTTCACCTCTGAAGCCGAGGACGCTTGGCTTTGGGGGCTTGGCCATTTCTCTCTAGAGGGCTCTGGGGGAAGTTGGGAGGCCGCTTCTGCTGGTCAGCTCTCCTTCACTCACCAGACTGACTCTCCTACACATTTAATGGGGTGCTGCGAATCACACCCGAGCTGTGAAACCCCTTTGAAATGTCTCCTGCGCTCCCTGGAAAGCCAGAGCGCCTCATTTTTATGCCATTCTCAGATGTAGACAGTTTTTGCTACTGCAATGGTAAACAGTCACAAGTCTGTTTGCTTTCAGGCTCTCTTTGCTCTCTCTCTGCCCTTCATGTCCAACTTTCCCTATTTCTCTGTTAAGGCTGTTCCCAGGGACACCTTCATCAGTGATCCCTCACTCAGTGCCAGCTGATTCTGCAAACGCCTTGCTCCCCCCCACACCCCCCGCAGGTATTCCCTGTCTATATTTGTTCCTGGAACACCACCTTCTTCTTCTGTACTCCTGTTCACTTGGTCACTCACTTTTTTTTCCTGGAGGCCAGTGGGTTTGTCCTAGAGTTGGAAACTGAGCCAGCGCACCCCCTAGTGGTATCCCATGAAACTCCTACAATTATCTGGGTCCAAGACAAACAATAGCTTTTATTCTGTGCTGAACTCTGAGCCAGGCACTGTCCTAAGCTCTCCTTCTCCCCAGGGTGGATGCTCCCCAGGACAGGAGCTCTCAGGCTTATGAAGTCCCCTAGCTCAAGGCTGGACAGTGCTAATGATGAGGAGCATTTCCTTTGGATTGACCCCAAGCATGCCTTTAACTTCCAAACTTGGGGTCCTCATTAGAATCCCTGGGGTCACATGGGATAAGTTTCGTCCTTCTTCTGTAAGTGTAAGTCCAAAGACATTCAAAATCGGCTATGAACCTTGCATGAGCCCCACGGCATTCCACTAGACTACTCCAATCTATCAGGAAACACCATTCAGTTACCCAATCGGCTGCTCACGCGAATGTGACATCTCCTGTTCGCTTTCTGCCCCTTGCACATGAGAATGGGTCAAAATCTCTGCCTCGATCCATTCACTCATGCACTCACTCGTTGAACAAATACTCATTCCGCTCCTAGCACATGATGGCCGCTATTCTAAGTGCTGAAAACACTGCATTGAACACGGTGGGTGCTGTTCTTTCCTTTATGGTATTGAAATAAGGGAAGGAGAAGGAGTGATCAGAAAACAAATTAACGAAAGAATGAGCCCATTTTAGACTACCTTGAAGAAAATAATGTGACTGGCTGAGATTACAGCAGGGAAGGTGCGGGAGGAGGATGCATTAGGGCACTCGAGTGAGCTCTACTGAGCTTTGCCTACCGCATTTTCCTCTCTTGCACAGCTAATCATTCCCTAATAACTATTCCAGGCTAAACTAAAAGTCCCATGAGCTATCCATTGTTCCACAGAGCCAGTTAATAATCTCCCAAATGCAGGAGGTTGTCTGATCTAATTTGTCCTTGGTATCACCATTCAATCTTTACCCATCTTTCTAATGGGTTCTGGCAGTGTCCTGGTCTTCAAAACAGTGCTCAGTGATGTCTCGCTTTCCTCTTGTTCTTACACTTTGAAAGAACCTGTCTCAGGTCCCCCAAAGATCCTCCAGACATTTGACAACCTTGGCCCCTTAAGAAACAAACACGTGTACATTTAGACAAGTTGGAAGCTTTATGCTCATTCCTTCCCTATGTTGGAGACTTTTTCTCTTCTCACAGTAGTTCCTGCTTCTTCCAGCTGTAGATTCTTCTCTGGTGGAAAATAGAAGTAACACCCTGCCCTCCAGAAGCAACTCTCAAAGAAGTGGCACCCTCCTGACGAACCTGCCTCCATCTGATCACACTCACAAAGCCCGTGAATGTGCTATTGAAGGCCTTTGGGACACTTCTGCCTTTACACCTTCTGTCAGGGCTCACAGCAGCTACCAGTTGCAACACCCTTTGATGGAAGCCTGCTTTCCTGAATTAGGAAATGCCCTTTGTAGACCTGAGTGGCTCGGCATTTCCTGTGCAGCTATCTTAACTTCAGAGCAACCTCCCTTCCTCCTCTCAATCAAGCAACAAACGACTCTCCTCAGCACTTAGCTCTTGAATTTAAAGGGCTGCCCAAAATCTCCACAGTCATCCCCACTTGTCATCAAGAGATACGTTCTAAGGCCAATTGGGCACCTGAAACTATGAGTGATAACACACACACACACACACACACACACTGTGTATCCTCCTATACTTATATACATAAGATAAAGTTTCATTTATGAATTAGTTATGGTAAGGGATTGACAATATAGCTGGGTGCTGTGGCTAACATTCTAACTACTCAGACCACTGAGACCTGCAAGACCACAGTTGAAAGCCAGCCCAAGCAAAGACTTTGAGATTCTACCTCCAATTAACCAGCAAAATGCTGGAGTAGAGGCATGGTTCAAGGGGTAGAGTGTCATCCTAGTAAGCATGAGTACCTGACTTCAAAAGGAGGAGGAGGAGGAGGAAGGAAGGAAGGAAGAAAGGAAGAAAGGAAGGAAGGAAAAGAAGCAGAGAAGGAGGAGCAGAAGGAAGAAGAACAAGAAGAAAAAGAAAATTAATAATGACAAGAAAACAGAACAATTACAATTTTATACTGTAATAAAATTATATAAAGCTTATGAATTATTTATTTCTAGAATTTTCCATTTAATATTTTCTGACCACAATTTGTAGGCAGCTGAACCCATATGAAGCAAAATGTGCATAAGAGGGGAGCATTATTACAAGCTTTAAAAATCAATGTTCTCCACTGGCTCTGGCTTTCGTACCAGGTCTGGACAATGCATTAGCAACACTCTATTCAGCAGTAAGAGGAAGATTCTCATCTGAAGCACACATGGCAAAAGGTCACCAACTTTGTTGTTTAGCTGCTGAGAAAGCTTTTTAGTTTTTTTAAAGTCCTTTTAAACACACACACACACACACAGAAGCACACATGGCAAAAGGTCACCAACTTTGTTGTTTAGCTGCTGAGAAAGCTTTTTAGTTTTTTTAAAGTCCTTTTAAACACACACACACACACACACAAAGAAGAAGAAGAAGAAGAAGAAGAAGAAGAAGAAGAAGAAGAAAAAGAAGAAGAGGAAGAGGAAGAAGAAGAAGAAAGTGTCCTCTATAGTTGATTTGTTCTTCTGATTAAAAAATAAGAGCAGGGCATTTTTCCATTCTCCAAGGTAGCCACTTTGGGAACCCACCATAAAGTGATTAGTGAGACAGTTATGATTGTGACCAAACACAACAAAATCAGTGCTTCAGCTTAAGTGGAAGGAGAGTTTTCCTTTCACTTTGCTTTTTATTGATTCGGTGTACCCTCCCTTCTGCCTTAATGATTCATAGTTTAAAACTTGTCTACATGATTTATATAGAAGCTCGGAGACACCTATTATTCAGCTTGGCTCTCAAGCTAACACCCACGGGACCACGGGCCTGGCCACCTTCCCCATTTTTCTCATCATCCTGGGAGCTGGTGAACAGAAAAAGCTTGCAGACAGTTCCAAACAGAGGAGGAAATCAGTCAAGGTAGAGTGGGAGAAATTGCCTCCTAGGACTGGAAGCCAAGAGAGACGATTAAGTCAGTGAGCATCAAAGCTCTAGCAAAAACAAATAATAATAATAATAAGGTTCCAGTCTTGCAGCCCACTTGCTCTAGGACCTGCTTTCTTCCATCTCGCTTCTAGAACACAGGGGAAGCTGCAGCCACTGGCTGAGTGTTATTAATAACAATGACCATGACTCGCTTTTCCTATGCACTTATTACCACTGTTTTAAGGGTGCTTATTATTAATAATAATAATTTAGTGCCGACATTACTGCTTTTGTGTAACAGTGAGTACCTGGATTCTAATTATCTGTCTTATTTTAATATTTATGGAATTAATCAAACTTTTTAATGGAAAACCCCACAATGAAATTACCGAGAGCATGCTTCAATGAAGACAGATGCGGCGTGCTGTGGGAAAAGACAGCTCAACTTTATTAACATTACTTGGAACCAGCTCTGGGATGCAGAGCTGGCCTAGTCCCTAAGTCAGACCAGCCAGCAGCTGCCTGGCCCGGAGCCCCAAGGCAGGGCCTACAGCCTCCCAGGGCACACCTCATCTATAAGCCCTGAGAGCGAGAGGGGGTACCCACAAGCCAGCTGCCACTGGAACTCACAAGGGAGGTTGACATCTCACCAAAACAACGTGTCTGCCAGGTGACCTCACTGGCCAGGCTGGTGCTGGCAGGTGCTCCTGGCTGGCTTGATTCCCTAACAAGAAGTAGGCAGCAAGGTCAGGTTCAAATTCCATCTAAACGCCAAGGAAGATGCTCTTTCCAGAGGGCTCTGTACTTACCCTGGCCGTCACTTGCAGGCTTCCCCTGGTGGCCACCAGGCCAAAAAGGCCACCATCCGTATTATTTTAAACGTGGAGGGTCAACAAGCTGGATTCAGTCAGCCACGCCATGATCACCGAAGACCCCACTAACATTTGGCAGCTTGTAGGGCCCTGGGCCAGATTGTACAGAAGGTGACAAGAGCCTCTAGCTAAACATTCCAGCTCCCGGACTAAGGCTTACCATAAGTCTGTACAAAATGCTTCTGTGTCCTCATTTCCATTTTCCGAGCACTAAGAATTGGGTGCCTTTATTGTTTTCATTTCATAGAGGAGAAAACAGGCTTGCAAGGTTAAAACACTTGTACAAGGCCACAGAAAAATGCTATTCAGAAAGTGCTGAGCATTAAACCCAGGCTATGTAAACACCAGAGGCCCTGCTCAAATCCCTCCCAGGCTTGTACCTCCCCCTCCTTCCCTGAACGCCTCTCTAACACGCCTTCCAGTCAGGGCCTGAGACACTCAGGCTAGCCTCTGACTTCACAGCACCAACACGCCTAGAACCATGGGTTTCCTTTTCCAACGTGACTTTTACCCTACTCTGCATTCCTTTCTCTAAACCCTCTGAGGAAGCAACAGCTAGAGCTCAAAGGAAGGAGTTCAGATCAGCTGGGGAGCCTGAACAGGCCAGGTTGTACCTGTATACCCAATGACCAGGACCTGAGGGTTGGTAATTTTCTTGTAAGAGATTAGATGAGAGCATTCTGACAAAGCATTTAGCTGTGAGTCTATCCTGCAGTGTTTGCAGGTGTTAGCTCTCCTGGAATCTCCCTAGGATCAGATCACCTGGGGAGATTTTAAAAGTCTTCAAGTTGAGGCCTGCCCTCCAGAGATTCTGTTTCTTTGGTGTGAGGTGTGGGTCTGAGAACTGATATGCATCTATTTTAAGCTTCCCAGTTGATTTTAGCTTAAAAATGTCCTGGCTTAGAAAGAATACCAACAGTCTGAAAAGAAATTGACCCTAAGAAATGAATACTCTTGCTGGGCACCAGTGACTCATGCCTGTAATCTTAGCTACTTAGGAGGCTGAGATCTTGGGATCGCAGTTCAAAGCCAGCCCAGGGAAGAAAATCCATGAGACTCTTAATGTCATGTAAGCACCAAAAAAAAATTGGAAGTGGAGTTGTTGCTCAAATGGTAGAGGGCTAGCTTTGGGCAACAAAACTCAAGAACATGCTCAGACCCTGAGTTCAAGCTCCAGAACCAGCACAAAAAGAAAGGAAAGGAAGGAAAGAAGAAAGGAAGAAGGGAGGAAGAAAGGAAGGGGAAAAGGAAGGAAGGAAAGAAGGAAGAAGGAAGGAAGGAAGGGCAGAAGGAGGGAAAGTAGGAGGGAGGAAGGAAGGGAAGAAGGAAGGAAGGAAAGAAGGAAGAAGGAAGGAAGGGAAGAAGGAAGGAAGGAAAGAAGGAGGGAGGAAGGAAGGAAGGAAGCAAGCAAGCAAGCAAGCAAGCAAGCAAGCAAGCACGCAAGCTGTGTGAGCTCCCTTCTGTGTGAGCTCCAAGGACACGTTCCTATGGGTGTCTGTTCTGATGACATGACCCTAAGACACAGCTGCAGTCGTCAGAGGAAAACAGCAGGACTGCCATAGCATGCCTGCCTATGTGTTCCCAGGTTCCCAACAGTATGCCAGGGCTATGCTAAAAGGTGTGTCTGGCACATAGGAGGCCTCAAATCATTTTCATGGATGGATAACTGTATAAGATGATAGGTAAAGTTTGTAATTCTCCCTCCTAAGGCAAAGAAGTGAAGCTCAAGTCTATGAGAGATACCGAAACACCTCTTTAATGATCACGTTTTGCAAAGGAGTCATTGGTCTATATTCTTCATGAGAAGGCCATCATTGAACCATTAATAAAGCCATGCTAGGAGTAGCCCCAGGTTGTGATACAGTGCTTATAATTCAGCAGAAAATCCAGCTTCCAGAGAGTTAATGTTACTACACAAGTGGAAAGGCAAGGATTGGAACCCAGTGCCATGTGAGTCTAAGACCTCCATGCATTTCACAGGAGGGCCTGCCTGCCCCGTCCTGCTCATATGCCACCAAAGATGCATTCCTGGAGGCAGGAGCCAGCAAGCCAGCCACACCTCACTCACTGGGAAAGCTTGAGGACTTGAACCTTGGCCAAAAGATAATTCCTCTAAATCCTTTCCCTCGTGACAGTTTTTCCACTAGCTCCCTTACAACCACTCCTGCAATTCAAGTTCAGGAGCTCATTTATCAAGAGCCTTCTGAAAGATCACCTAAAGAAGACAAGCCCAAATTAGAAATGTTTATCTTGTTTCAGATGACTTCATGCTTCGGCTTTCTTAGAAAGCACTTTCTTCCAGGCTAAGGGAGTTGTGCAAAAGTTACCTTCATTGACATTCCTGCCAGGGCGGGGCCTTCACTTCACCCCAAAGCTGCAAGGCTCTGCTTTTCATTTGAAAAAGAAGAAAGAAAGCTGCCTGGAAACGTCGGTAAACCTGATTTCTGCTGAGTCTTTTGTGGGGACCTCAGAAATGTAAGGTCAGCTGGTTGCGGGAGCCCAAGTCAGCTCAATCTAAATATTACTAACAAGGGCATGTGTATTCTCCTTTCTGATGCTGATTGAACGTGCTGTGAAATTGAGTGTTCTGTGATTTACCTCTGAATTATGCTGACATCTTTCTCCTCTTCTCCTCCACTGGAATCTAGTTTTAATTAATTTTCAGTAACAAGTCAATCGTCCTGGTTGTTTTCCCCTTCAAAATGTGTTCATCACCAGAGCCACATTAGTCATACGTGACAGTTGCAAACTAAAATCGATGTCCAGACAGCCGAAGACATCAGAGGATACCAAAGGCCAATTAGGTCACCCAGCTCATGCTAAGGACAATGGGGTTCATTGGTCACAGCAAAACTTGGGTTGCTCTGCTCAAAACTCCTACCTGACCTCTCTCTAAGGCTAGCCACCGCTGTATTAGTCAGAGTCCTCTAGAGGAACAGAGCCAATGTAATATATGTAACTATAAAGGGAGATGTTTTTCATTTGTATCATTATTATAAAGGCAGTGTACACAGGGGTTACAGATACATAAGTCAGATAATGAGTACATTACTTTTTGGACAATGTCACCCCTCCCCTCGCTCTCTCCCAGTTTTTCCCCTCCCATTCCACCCACGAGTTGTATAGCTCATTTTCAACATAGCGTCTAGGGAGTACCACTGCTGCATTTGTTCACCCTTTGTCTCTCCATTTCTGTGCCTCCCCTTTCCCTCCCAAAGATATGACCAAACAGGACAAAAAAAAAAAAAGAAAAGAAAACGAAAACAGCAACAAAGAAAACAAAAAAACCCTCATGTTTCCATTTCCTGGAGCTTATCTCGACAAATATTAGTTTGCATGATCAGATGCACATAGGCACTGTGCCTTTGTGTTCAAACGGAGAGTTTATTGGATTGGCTTTCATAATCAGAGGCTGGCTAGTCAAGCAACGGCCAACTGCACAATGGAGTGCTAGGGAATTCAGGAGCTACTCAGTCCAAGAAGCTGGGAGCCTCACAACAAGAATGTCATTCCCAGTTCAAGACTGAAGGCCTGGAAGCTCCCTGGAGAGCCAGTCGCGTGCATCTGTCTTAGAGGCTGAAGAAGCCGGAGTCTGATGCCCAGGAGGGATGTCAGGTGCAAGAGATACATTTGCTCAGGAAGAATGCAACTTGCGCAGTCTGATGGACCTCTTCATGCTTCCACTTTCCTCCCCTCCAGGCCCCCACACCTTGCATGGTACTACCCACATGCAAGGCAGGTCTATCCACACAAATTGGCCATCTCTGCAGACGTCCTCACAGACATATCCAGAAGTGTGCATTACTAATCTCCCAAGCACCTCTCAGTCAAGATTCATCATCACAAGGGCCAACCTCATCTAGCTTTTATGCTTTGATCAAGTAAGAGATGAGTAAAGAAGGAAAGGGAAATGGGAAGAAGGGCAAAGGGCTGGTGAGATAAAAGAGACCATGGAAAGAGCAAGCAAGAGAACACAGAGGGAGAAAAGGACAGGAATGAGATTCAAGTGGGCAATCTTGGTATGCTCTTTTGCTGTAAAGTCAAGGGATGTTCACACTCAGAAGTAGGCATCAAAGAGGAAAGAAGACGTGTGAAAATAAACAGTCTAGTAAATTGAAAATAGGCACAAGCTGCCTACCCAGAGCTTGATATAGCAAGGGAGTTGGCCACCATCAATTCTGCAGCCAAAGAACAGACTCCCGGCAGGCACAGGAGTGCAAATGTTTAGAGAAGTCAAAGGCAAAGGCCTCGGGTCTGTCCTGAGAGGCTGTTGGCATGAGGAAGCTGCTAAGAAAGCAGTCTATGTGGCAAGTTAGCGGTACAGATTTGGCTTTCCATAGTTGGTCCATAGTTGGAAGCCGGAATAAAAATGAGCTGTGAGTGGCTAACCCAGCTCTGGCCTTTAGTGGCCAATTAGGATAAAGGTGACTATGCTGCAAGTCTGCTTCACAGCCATCTGCCTTCCTACACCGAGCATTGAAGACAAAGGGCTGGCATCCAAGGCAGGTTGCTGCAGATGTGGGTGGGTCAGGTCCTGGTTCCACATACGGCCTGGCCAATGTCTACATGCCAGATCTCTCTGGAGGCACCAATTGACAGGTTTATAATCATGGCTTGTTTCTCTTACTCTCTCCAACCAACATTTCTCATGCTGAATTCCAAACCCCAGGGTTGACTGGCCTCCAGATGCAAACAGCAAGGCCCTGTCAATTTTATTCCCCAAATATCTCTCTGACAGCACATTTCGCTCCATTCCCATGATCAGCAATCAAGTCCAAATCACCCTTATGCTCTGGCTGAACTGCAGAGAAATCTCTCAACCATCTATCTGAGGAACAAGATTCCAAGGCACAACCTCTGTGTGTGTGTGTGTGTGTGTGTGCGTGTGCGTGTGCATACCTCTGTGTGTGTGTACCCCTAAATTGCCACATAGACTGTTTTATTAGCAGCTTCCTTATGCCAACAGCCTCACAGGACAGACCCAAGGCCTTTTCCTTTGCCTGCGCTAAAGCATTTGCACTCCTGTGCCCGCCGAGAGTCTGTTCTTTGCCTGCAGAATTGATGGTGGCCAACTCCCTTGCTGTATCAAGCTCTGGGTATTATTCCACACCTGTTATTCCACACCTAGAAAGCTCCCAGGAGGGCAGGGGGATGCAGACTGTCCAACGAGTTGCAGTCATAGTCCCCCCAGCCAAACCTCCAATAAATCTCTATACCCTACCACATACTTCCAATCGGAGGCCTCCTCACCTGGGCTGAGGGCGGGGTCACCGTGCAGGAACTCCAAATATCTCCTCCAAGAACCTCCCCGATTCACACTCTCTCTTCTGTTCTTTTCCATTCTGGCCCTTCCCCTCCTGGTCCCTGCATCTAGAAAATGGCAGGAACTTTTGACTGCAGACTCCCTGATCCATGCTGACATACTTGGCACTGGATCCTTGGACTATTATTGCTGATGTTGTGTTCTATGGGGAAAATGGAAGAGAATACTAATAGGACTGATAAAACTTTTCTCTTTGGGGCCTTTTGCTTATACTCCCATGGAAAGTAAATAAATAAATAAACAATGGCACTCATGAAGGTTGGTTGTGTTCATAAGCCGGAAGTGGCACTGTGGCTCAAGTGGTAGAGCACTAGCCTTGAGCTGAAGAGCTGAGGGACAGCGCCCAGGCCCAGAGTTCACATTCTGAGGTACAATGAGTCAGGACCTCAGCATAAACAATTCTGCCCATAACAGAGCACTTTACACTAGCTCCTTGCCATGGACCAACAAGACCCTGCCCAGGACCTCCACCATTCAGTGAATTCTCCTGACACAGGAAGTGCACTTGCTCCAGTCATTTGACTTTTTATCTTAACAAGACCCAATTTTTCTCTATACACAGCCAGGTGAAAATACTTGTCATCTCGGAAGGAAAAGACCTCCCAAAGGAAAGATGAGAAGCAAAGACCAAGTTCCAGATGTTTCTCCCAAGTATTCTCCACACGAGGCTAAATCCGTTCTCTGTTTTGTTTGACGGTTGCATCCTGTCCTCCAGTGAGGACGACTTGTTCTCTTGCCAGTCTGTCCTGCACTCACTGGTAACAATCTTTTGGAGGAAGCAACACTGTAATATGAACTCAAGTGTTTGTGCTAGCTAGGTAGGTGCTCTACCACTTGAGCCACGTCCCTAATCGTTTTTGCTTTTGTTATTTTGTGAAGAGGGTCTCACACTTTTGTGCAGGCTGAGAGCACATCTTAAGCAAGCTTTGTGTTTGCAGCCTCACATTGAGCCACAGCCTACATCAGCATCTCCTACCACCCTTGGAACCAGGACGAAGAAACCCTGGTGGTGCTGTTATCCCCGGAGGGCCTGAGCATTCCCTGACCTTGTTTCCCTTGAAATGTCGGCACTTTGGCCTTTCTGGTGTCTCTCTGGGAGCAGCTCTCTTTCAGAGAGAATGGCCTTCTGCAGACAAAGTCAATTCCATCAGGCTTGCTGCCACAGGGTCGTCGTGATTAGGGTACATTTATAAAGTAATTAAAATGTTGTGTTGAACATTAGGGCTTTTCCTGGGCCACCAAGGAGAGGCCTATAATTGAGTCCTTGGAAGGCTTCTGTCACTTCAATGGCAAGTTGCAGCCACAGAGATAGGAAGCCAAGGGCAGAGGATAGATCCCTCCATTCTCTCTTCTTTGCTCACTGTCCTTGTTAGAAGGAGAGCTCAGTGGATTGGAGCCCCTGGCACACTCCCAGTTGGCAGCATTATTGGGTGTAATCATGTCTACTCCCACCCCTAAATTCACAGGTCAAGTCCTAATCTCCGGGACCTCAGAACATGGCCTTATTTGGACATAGGGTCTCTGCTTGGACAGGTATCCTTCCTAAAAGGGGAGATGGGGTCACAGCGACAAGCAGAGCAGGTGGATGGTGTGGTGTCTCTGGGAGGGAGAAGGCAGCCATCCGCCAGTGGAGAGGCTTGAGAAGACTGTGCCCCCAAACCCCTCTCAAAGAAGCAGTACAATTGATACCTGAGATTTGGGCTTCTGCACTCCAGAACTGAGGCAGTAATTTCCCACTGTTCAAGCTGGAGCAGGATAGAAAGATGAAGTAACAGGGAAGTAAAAAAAAAATAGCAGAATGTATTTTAAAGGCCAGAGTTGGACATTAAAACAGAACCAAGAAGTAAAGGCTGAAGAATCACTAAAACAGCAAGCCTCATTTCTTTTCAACTTCCTTGAATGGTGAGAGACACGCAGTAAAAGCTAATCATGTCTGGTAAAGGGACGTTCTGAATGTTGCTCATCGTCTCTGTATTTTGAATAATAACAATCACCGCCCCCCCCCTTTGTGTCATGTTTTGAGTAACATGACCCGTCTGAGATATGTTTTGGATACTAGATGTACCCAAATCCAGTTTTTCCAGGTGTGGAAATTTGGCAAAATGATTGAGGTTGCTAGATGAGGTGACCACATGTCTAGAAACTATAACTATCTCAGGGTGGGCCTGATGGCTCAGACTTATCATCCGAGCTCCTCAAGAGGTAGAGATTGGGAGGATTGTGGTTTCAGGCCAGCTAGTACAAAAAGTTAGTAGGATGCCATCTCAATCAGTAAGGCTAGTGTGGTAGCTTATACTTGTGGTCCCAGCTATGTTGGAAGGTAAAGGTAAGAGGGTAGTAGTCTAAGGTCAGCCTGCTAAACTTCCACCTTGTGAGATTGTTTTTTTCCCTCTTTTCCTGAAACCCCTTGAAATGTCTTTCACCATGGATTGCAAGGACGATGATTTGAGCAGAACACCTCCCCCCACCCATCCACCATCAATTTCATTCCGCTTCTAGTGACAGAGCCACCACATGCACAATAAGTGTTAGGGCCTCCCTAGCAAAGCAAGGCAGAGAGCTACCCCTGCTTCTCAGGTCCATTCAAGTGGCCTGCTCACCTCTAACATCTCACACACAGACACACACACACACACAGACACACACACACACAGACACACACACACACACTGTATTGTACATGAAAATAAAGCAGAGGAGTGGGAGACATTCAATCTGCCTGTTCCATTTGGACTCCAAATCAGGGCCTTTATCAAAGAAGTTTCAAGTTATTTGACCCTGAATAATGCCTGTGTAGAAACCAAAGATATAAAAAAAAGTTCCCCATTCCAAGAAGCTCCCATGGGCTTGGGCAATCTGAGCACTGCTCTATTTTTATTTCCCACCTAGCATCAAATAAACATTTTTATCCTCCAAATTTATGGGGAGCAGCCCTCTTCCTGATATGCACATACTAATGCACTTCCTGCCGCACCAGCCTGTGTTTTCAAAAAGCATCCTCAGTCTTTGACAGGTAGGAAATTTGCATTTCCATTAGTGAGGCCTTTGTCAATTGTGAGTCATAAAAGCCCCAGAAGAATAGGATTGGGGGAAATGTATTGTACTTTTCAAAGGAGACTTTATTGCACGGTTCAAGGAAAGGTACCAGAGGAGATAATGGCAGCAAAGGGCTGCTAAAAAAAAAAAAAAAAACCTCACAATAAGGACGAACTTATTAATACACGGGCCTGTCACTGGACAACCAGAGGGAAGGAAAGTCTGAAATGTGACTTTACTAGTTTGCAATTTCCAATGTTTAACATTAAAATAATACACCCGCAGACGACAGGGATAAGGGGCATTTGGCACTGCCTGCCCAGGACAAGTGTTTTTCCCTCCTGCTCCATTAGCTGTGGCTATAATCTTCTCATTTAAAAATCACTCCTGTTCAGCCGCAGCAGCTCTGGCAAGGGTTGGGGGTTTGATTTGTGTATGTGATTTGTTGTACTCTTTATGTTAGTAGTCAAGATACCCAAGAAAAATAAAAGCTCAAGAATCCCCAGCAGCGAAAAGAATGATACAAACAGTACTGCTTCATTTGTTATCTTATTTGCCCTTCAAACTCTGTCCCCAAACACTTACACAGTTAAATAATTCAGCTAAGGCACTAAATACCAGAGAGGAGTGAGAAGAAGAAAAAATGGTACCAGTCCTGAACTGCAAAAAAGAAGCGAGAGAGAGAGAGAGAGGGGGGGGGAGGGGAGGAGGAGGAGGAGGAGGACAGACGCCTGTTTGTGGACCTATGGCCTTTCTGAGTCTCTGCCACGGAGAGTGCACAGAGTGAGCTCTTTAAACCTCCTTGTTTCAGGGAAGATGTGAACAGAATTCTAGACTCATAGCACAAGGTTTGATACATACAAAGGATAGAGATAGACCCCATTCTGGCTCTCCCGGGAAAGCTTCCCATGTAGTAGGAGACAGACAATAACCAAGGATGCCAATGAATACACCAACTCTTCTTGGATAATGGTGTGTGCTCTCAGGGGAACAAAAAGATGTGAAAAGAGTAGGGGCAGGGACCAGTTGGAAGGGATGAGAAAGCTCTCTGGGGAGGGAGGTAGAAGCATACATGACAGCAAAGAAGATTCCAGACTTTAGGAAAAGTGTCGCCAGATCCCCAAGGTCTTATTGAACTGCATGTCCATGGCTCTCAGTGGGGTGGGCCCAGTCATTCAGTTCAAGTCACCAAAATGCTGAATTGCTGAAGGCCAGATCCTGAGTCTTGGAGAATTTAGTCTGACTCCATGTACAATAGAAAACTAGTGGAAGGTCTTTAAGGAAGAAAACAGCTTGATCCAATTTACAATTTGTACAACTTCCCTCCTGCCACTGAGACTGGATCCTAGGAAATCAAAATGGGGAGATCATTGGGATGTGGCTGCAGCCAGACTTCTAAGGCCTTGAAAAGGCCCTCAACACAGTAACCACTCTTCCTAGTCTGAATTTAGTAGCACTTAAAAATAAATGATGAAACCGGCTCCTAGTGGCTTACACATGCAATCCTAGCTACTCAAGAGGCTGAGATCTGAGGATCACAGTTCAAAGTCAGCCTGGGCAGAAAGGTCCCTGTGGGGCCCTCAATTAATCACTTAAAAACTGGAAGTGGCATTGTGGCTCAAGTGGTAGAGTGTTAGCCTTGAGCAATGCCCAGTACCAGCACAAAGTGATGATGATGATGATGATGATGAAGCAGCAGGTGGAGGTATCAATAACATCCTCTTCATTAATAAGTAAGTTGTAAAAATCATATGTTTCCAGCCAGGCACCAGTGGCTCACACCTGTAATTCTAGCTACTCAGGAGGCTGAGATCTGAGGATCATGGTTAGAAGCCAGCCCAGGCAGAAAAGTCCCTGTGAGATTCTTATCTTATCTCCAATTAACCACTCAAAAACCAGAAGTGGCACTGTGGCTCAAGTGGTAGAGGACTAGCCTTAAGCACAAAAGGACTCAGGGGCAGGGCCCAGGGGATCCTGAGTTCAAGCCCCACACTGGCCAAAAAAAAAACAAAAACAAAATCCAAAAACTTAAGTTTCCTAATCCTGACCCCCATAATGAGTCAACCCTCCCTCCATGGTGTAGAGAGGAGAAGTGACCTTTGGAAGAACAGTCAAGGACACTAGCAACTGCATACCACGTTGCTAGTGAAAGAAATGTGAAACTGAGTTGGACATATCCTATCCATACCCCTAAGTTCACCAAGAGCCAATGGTAAGGAAGGATGAGGAAAGGCATGAAGAGAGGCCAGGAGCAACACGGACTGAGCTCCTCAGCACGGAAGGAATCACGGAAAGCCAGCAGAGACATGGTGCAGGGAAAAGTGATGAAGGCAAGGTAGGGGATGCTCATAATGCAAACGGAATGTCTGATTACTTCTGGACTCAAAAACTACTGATTGCCAGGTACTGGGCTAGCCTGTCCAGCCGTCAGCCTGGGAGTACCCACCATTTAACCTCTCTATGGGAGATGATGTTATTAATTGAAATGTTAACACTCTTCCAGGAGGTGACATTCACTCATCCTCTTTCAGTCAGAAATTCAAGCTGGTTTCAACCTCTGTGTCCTTGCCGGAGCTGGAGGGGCTCCTCTTCCCCTTGTCCTCGATTCTCATACACCTGAGACTAAGACTCGGTATTGTGCACCTCTTCTATTTCTCTTTTACACGTTAAACAACTTCCCACTCCTTTGTAACCTTTGCTCATTTCTGCTTTTGATTTGCTGCACTTTTACTTCATTGCTCTTAAAATTCAGAGAGCAAAGCTCCACACGACATCCTGTCATGGAGCCTGACCTCTGCTGTGTGTGCCGCTGGCGGGCTGCTCCCTGGCGATCCGGTGGCCTGCCCCGCTCATCCTCACCACGCATGCTCTCTGTCAATACCACTGCCACACAGGCTGGCACGTCCAACTTCAGAGACCCGCGCGTCCCCCAAGGTTTTGTCTGCTCTGCTGTCTCCCATCTGTATCTGAAGAAAATAGCTTGTAGTCAATACTAAAAAGCATTTTATTACTAAAGGCACCTTGTGACTCATCAGACATTTGTCTAATTTAACCAGGTAATGTTGACTCCTGACTCTGTCATCTGAACCCAGCCAATATGGAAGCATTTGCAGGTGCACGAGCTAGGGCCTCGTGGCCTCCTCTACTCTCTCAGGAGGCCCAAATTACAGCCTTCCTTAGCCTCAGGGAAGCAACCAACCAGCCAGGACCTGTTCTTCCTGCTCTGCTCTGCATTGGGGGGACTTTGTTGCTCAGAATAGATATTCTGGGGACATTTGGAGACTATCACCAAGAAGAGAAGACTGTTGGAATGTGAGAGCTGAAGAAAAGTAATTTGTCTTTCCAATGGGTTCTTTTCCCTACTCAATGATGTCTGTTGTATGCAGCGCCTGTAAACATCAAGGACTCAGTACTAGATACATGAAAGAAGGCAGGCAGGCAGGCAGGAAGGAAGGAAGCAAGCAAGCAAGGAAGGAAGCAAGGAAGGAAAAAAGGGAGGAAGGGAGGAAGGGAGGCAGGGAGGCAGGGAGGAAGGGAGGCAGGGAGACAGGGAGGCAGGAAGGAAGGAAGGAAGGAAGGAGTGAAAACATGAATACATGAATAAATGATAAATGAATGATGATTGAATGAATGCTTGAATAAATGAATACATAAGGCAGCAGCACCATACCAAAGGCCCCTCTCCTCTCATTGTGCTGCCTCTGAGTTCTTCCTTCCGTTACCCCACTGCCACCCCATTTTGCTCCTTTCCTACACTTCCTGTCTCCCTCCTTTTCTGCCTCACTCTTCCCATGTGGTTGTCCATTAGAAGTTTCTCTCCCTCTTCCCTTCTCTAAGCTATGGAAATGCTGTTGCAGGCTGAATTGTGTCCTTCCAAACAAAATCCTAACCCCCACTCCTCAGAATGTGACCTTGTTAGGAAAAAGCTTGTGGAAGGTATGATTTGTTCTTGTTGTTTTTCTTTTGTCGGTTGTGGGGCTTGAACTCAAGACCTCCTGGGCACTATCCATGAGCCTTTCATGTTCAAGGTTAGTGGTCTACCACTTGAGCCACAGTGCCACTTCCAGTTTTTGAGTGATTAATTGAGGGTCTCACAGGGACTTTTCTGCCCAGGCTGACTTTGAACCATGATCCTCAGATCTCAGTCTCCTGAGTAGCTAGGATTACAGGCATAAGCCACTAGTGCCCAGCTTGTAATTTGTTATATGAAGATAAAGTGACCCTGGAGAAGGGGGGAACCCCAACCCAAAACGAATGGTGTCCTTATTAAAAGAGGAGATTTGGATGTAAACAGCCACACAGGAAGGACATCATTGGACATGCTGACAGGGACCTGGGTGATAATTCTACAAGCCAGTGGATTCTAAATCACCAGCAAATCACTGCCAGAGGAGAACAGAACATTTCTTTCTCAGGGCTCTCAGGAGAAACCAACCCTCCTGACCCGGACTGCAGGACCAAGGCCACCAGCAGGGTGACACAATACTTTTCTGTTGTTTAAGCAGCCTGGTTGTAGTCCATTGTTATGGCGACCTAGGAAATTAACGCCTGCTTCATTCATTTTTTTTTAATGTAAAGGGACACATTGGAGCAGAGAAAAACCTTTTGATGATCCTAAGCATCCCTTCTCTTCTGCGCCACCCCCTTTCTCTTTCTCTTTCTCCTAGTCCTCCTCCTCTTCTTTTTCTTCTTCCCCTGCTACACCACACCTTTTTTTTCTGGAACAGAGGATTGAACTCAGGACCCACACTTGCAGGGTGGGCACTCCACCACTTGAGCCACACCTCCAGCTCCTCTTTTGCCTCAGTTAAGTTTGAGGTAAGGTCTCATTCTATGCTCAGGTCAGCCTGGACTCTAATTCTCCTACTGTGCTTCTTCTCAGTGTTGCTAGAAAGGCAGATGTGAGCACTATGCCTACTTGTGCTTTTCTGTGAGATACAGTCTCTTCTCTTTTTATACCCAGGCAGGCCTCCAACTGTGATTCTTTCCCCCATTGCCTCCTAAGTACCTAGGACCACAGGCTTGAGCTACGCCAGCTTCTGTCCCAATTTCCTTAGTTGAATACACATAGCTCTTTCTTTCCAAGTCCTCTATTCTATTCTCCTTTAGATAAGAGATCATGGTACAGAATTAATCATCATTATCATTATCATCATCAAATTTATTTGAAAACACCTATTCCAGTGTGCCTCAGGGTCACACAGCAGATTAAAAATAATAATAAAAAATAAAAAAACATGGCTTTTATCCCCTAGGACACTGAGTCCAAGGCCAGCAGGTGGATACCATGATGTCATTTGTTTTCATTTGTAGCTGGTTGAATGAATACACCTATACTGTATTATGTGCTGTGGGATATTTTGTCAAAGCTTTAAAAAAAAGTAGTAAAGAGAACAGTCTTGAAAGAGGCTTGGCATCATATTTCACTTCAGTACCTTGCCTGTCCCCTGGGGAGATACTGGGTAAAGGGCCATTTGCAAGCACATCACAGTAATTAGCCAGGGGCAGCTAGAGACCTGAGAGCAGCCATGGCCATCCATCCTCTCTCTCATCCCCACTGCAGACCTCCATTCATTCGCACCTATCCGCAGCTTGTCTGCAGCCACACTAGAACCCTGCAGGTGGCCTACTTCAGCCAGCCTGGCCCAGGGAAGGCAGGCCTGCTCGCTCTCATGCAACTCGGAAGCCAAATGGAGAAAAATGCATCTTTCTGTTCAAGGGATGCCTTCTCCTCCTGGCCACCACTCCAACTACTGAGTCCTGGCAATGCGTGGCTCTTCCTACCACACTTGGGTGAGCACAGTCACCAGGAACTGCGGGCTTCCCCGTTCTCACCCTTATCCAAAAGACAGCTGCTCCAACAAACCAGAAATTAAAGTCGGTACACGCTGTGCGCCAGCTGACAGCCTTTATCAGACAAAATGGCAAAAGCCACAGCTGCTCCAGGTGCTCTGGAGACCCTGGTCTTCTCTGAGAAATTTCCACAGACCTCAAAGCTTCCCTGAGCTTCTAGGTCGCGTGGCTCTTGCTGTGATTACCTCTGTCCCGGGCTCTGTCCTGCTTTTCCCGCAAGGCTTCTTTTGGCAAGAGTTCATCTTATCTGTGGGATTTCCATTCTGCTCTGCAAAGTAGAAAAAGAGTCATATATGAAACTAAATTAAGGAAAAAGTAAAAAGTTCACCCCCCCACTTCTGGGACTGGCTATGCTGTGCCAAATCCAGAAAAGAAAAGCCAGCCCAAGAACAAAGACCCCAGGCTGAGACTGATCTGGCTCGTGACAGGTGGCAGGGGCTGGACACTGGCTGGCTATGGTGGCAGTACCTAGGCCACGCATGTTCTCCTTCTACATCAAAGCAGCTGCTAACTGTGCTAGGTAGAACCAGAAGAGAGAAGAAAGGTGCAGCCACAGGCACCAACTGAAAGGAGAATCCTTGTCTTCTGACCCTGGAGTGGAAGGTAAACTGAGTCAAGTTGCATGGTTGAACCTTAACTTTCTTCTCTCCAAATGGCATCCTTCCACCTTATACTCTTTAGAAGCTGAAATAATGGACAATGACCAAAATGCCTTGAAATTTCAAAAAAAATCTAGAATACATAGCAACTCTCATGAAGGAGAATCACCCTCATTCCATGGGTCTTCAATAAAACCAAAGCCCATGAAGGCTTGTGCTGCTTTCAGGCAACTGATAATCAGTCTTCAGGTTCTCAACATCTACCCCCTTAGACAATTATCTTCTCATTGAACAAAAGAAAGCCCTTTCTGTTTCCCATCCTAAATTGCCATGGAACTTAAACATCTCCAGGACATCCAATAAAGGGACAATCCCAAGATGCATGGTTCTTCAGGCTGTCTGGAAGTCAAGCCCAGGAAAGTGTTAGGAAGACTGAGGGGAGATACTTGCCCTCGCAAGAAATCTAGACACAGCTAAATCCTGTGTCTGGACACAGACACAGAACACCCCTGTTCCTCTGTATGTCTTCCCATGTGTGGGCACACTGTGCCACATCCTGACCCAATCAGAATTAAAAGACAGACCTGGTCACAGCTTCTGACAAATCATAAATCTGACTTAGCTGACTGTTACGGAAGTGTAAGGGACATTTTGCATAAAGTAGATGTATTAAATCTTCAACTTCATTGTTGTTGTTTAATTAAATTGTAGCATTCTGTTTGTTGTTTTGTGCCAATACTGTGGCTTGAACTCAAGAATCTCAACCTAGCTTGGCCTGTTTGCTCAGCTAGTACTTTACTACCTGAGCCACACCCCCAGCCCTTAGGTTGACTCTTTTAGCTTCCGCATATGAGTGAGAAGATGTGAACTTGTCTATCTGTGTCTGATTCATTTCACTTGACATTTTTCTCCAGTTCCATCAAGTGGCTGGAAATGTTATGTTTTCATTGTTTATGGTTGAATAATATAGCATTGTGTGTATACATGCATAATCTCTGCCCATCCATTCACTGTTAAGATAAATTCCACTTTTAGCTATAGACAATAGACACAGGATGAAGGTCTTTCTAGATATGCCGATCTCACTTCCTCTGGCTATGTGCATAGAAGCAGATTGCTACATCTGGAGCAGATCTGGGTTTAGTTTTTAAATGAACCCCCATGCTGTTCTTCATGTTGACTATTGTCATCAAAATTTGTATTTAAAGGGAACAGACAATATATAATATGCAAGGAAATAAATCTTTTTAAATGATTGAAATATAAGATAAAATTGAGTTTACAATTCAGTTACAATTTTTCAAGCTCTTTTGAGGATCAGACAAACAATAAGGTTGGGGCTACTGCTGGGTTTCATGGGTGAGGGTGTCGGAGGTCAAAAAGACCCCAGACTCCAAACCTTGGCAATGACAAGACAGGTTGAGAGCTGAGGAGCCGCGTAGTCTGAAGTGAGAGAGGCACAGGGACTCACTGTCCCCCAGTTTCTACCTATCAGACATCGTGAAAGTGTTTCTGCATATTTCCTGCTGGGTTTATAGACGTAAAAGAACTGAAAGGCTTTTTTCAAAGGAAAAGGAGGTAGGTACTAATGGCTCATGCTTGTAATCCTAACAACTCAAGAGACTGAGATCTGAGGATTGTAGTTTGATTCCAGCCCAGGAAGAAGTATCCAGGTGGCACTTACCTACAATTAACCAGGAAAAATGTCAAAATTGAGATATGGCTCAAGGGGTAGAGCACCAGCCATGAGTGAAAAAGTTAAGCCAAGTGTGAGAGGCCCTGAGTTCAACCTCTGGTAATCATCACAAAAAAAAAAAAGGAGAGGAGGGAACAGGAAGAGAAAGTGTTAGGAAGATCAAGAAAGGAATCTTGGACCAGAGAGGGGATGAACAAGAGAAATGTAACTAGGAAGTTAGAATAACTAAAAAAATGTAGTGCAACAAGAACAGCCATAATAAATTACTCATTTCTCTAAAATACCTTTTGAGAAGAATGCTAGACTTTTACAGGAATCCAGAAGCTATGTCAATTGAGATGGAGGCTAAACTTTGATAGGAATTGTTACTTCATCTTTATTTCCCTTAACCTCTTGCTGTAACCTAGCATTTCTTTAATTGTAAATGTGAGCACAGAACCATGGTTGTATTAGCAGTTCCTATGGTTCACTTATAGAGGAAATCATAGGCATTTTTCAAATCCCATTACCAAGTGCTACAAACGTCATTTACCCTTCTTGCTACTTCAGAATGATAGTGACTATTAAAACTGTGCCCTATATATGCTACTCTATCACAAAGGAGCTTTAAAAATATTTAGATAACTATATGTCAATATAATTGATTTCTATTATAATTTATGTACTTGATTCTACGCATTTAAGAGTATTATTCTGAGCTGGGTATGGTCACTCACACCTGTAAATCCAGTTACTTAGATGATACAAGTAGGAGATTTCTGGCCAGCCTCTACAAGGTTAGTGAGGAGCTGTCTCAAAAAAATACCAAAAATGTTCTTAGGGTTTAGCATCAGTGATAGAACAAGTGCAATGATCTGGATTCAATCCCTAATGTCTTAAATTTAAAAAAAAGTCTGGGAAGGTGGCTCAGTGGTAGAATGTGCTTGCCCTAGATTTGATGCATGCATGAGGCCCTAGATTCGATTCTTCAGCACCACATACACAGAAAAACCTGGAAGTGGTGCTGTGGCCCAAGGGGTAGAGTGCTAGCCTTGAGCACAGAGAGGCTCAGGGACAGTGCCCAGACTCAGAGTTCAAGCCCCAGGACCAGCAAAAAAAAAAAGTTACATTCTAAAGAACATCATGTTTCTATGAGGACAGCAGGGCATAATGGCTAAAATAACATCGTAGGAGGTACGCTGGACCCAACCAACACACCCGGAGACACCGCAGACTACATGGTTTGGATCTTCGAGGTGAAACAGCCCTTCCTAGGTTTCACAAATGAACCTGCCACACCTTACCTTCTTAGAACCCAAGACACACAAGTGCCAGAAAGGCCAAATCCTGCCCTTCTCGAAGAAGCTCAAGTACCGCCTGATGTCATGTCCCAGAAAGGACCTTGGGTAGCAGAAGGGCGCCACACACAGATACTGCCTCCTATCAGCCCTGTGACCTAACCAAACACAACTGTCAGCAATTTTACTCTCAACTTGGACCAGAAAAAAAAATAGAGGCATACATGGAGGTGTAGAAGTCAGAAAGCTTGGTCCTTGGCAAACAACCCAATATAGTCACCCAGCACATGAATTATCTACTAAACATAGCAATGCTGTATTAGTCTTATTCCATTTTCCCTCTTGAGGGAATAAGGGACATTTGTTGTTTGGGGAGGAGAGGGATGAGAAGCCTTTTTTCCCCCCTCAGGGGGAGGTGGAGAGTCTTGGAAAGATGATAAACTTGGAAGAGAGACCCAGGCACTCGCTCCCTACAGGGACCTAGGGAGAGAGAATAAACATTCCAAATCCAGTGCCCTCAGCTGAGCAATAATGCGTGGCCTGGCAGAGGACAAAGTGTAACACAGCCCAGCAGAATTGGTCTCCTTGGCTTCTTTTATGATAAAACACTGGAATTCTTCAAGGAAGGCAATGAGAAATGACTTCTGAAGAGGGGAAAAAAACCCTATAGAACTCATAAAAAATCAGGTGCTTGTTAGCAGTGAAGCTGTTTTGTTTTTTCCCCTCCTTTGTCTGGCTTTCGTCAAACGTAAAGTTTCTGTTCAGACTGCCTGTGGCTCTCCTCATCCTGAAGCCTTTCACATTTTCTTGCGTTCAAATCAGTCAGTCCTTGGCGAACTGCTCTGTATTTGGCAACACCACAAGCAGAAAATGCATTGAACAAGCCTGAACCAAGCAGGGATTCTGGTCTGAGTTCAGACAACAGAGTCCAAAGCAGGGCGAAGCCCAAAACTCTGGGTACTTTGCAATGCAGGGTGTGGACAAGCAAAAGTCCTCCCCCCAAAAAACTTAAGGCATCAATATACTGTCAGCTTGTGTGTACACACACACATGCGTGCACACACTGAGACAAAGACTCACCATCCCGACTCAGCCTCCTGAATTCTGGGAGTCAGGCAGGTCCCACTATGCCTGGTTAATGATGTGTTCTGAATTAACCATTCTGCACTCAGTTTTCTCATTATCTTCTCAAAGTATGAATTCATGGTAAGTATTTGAAAGGCCCTTAGCCTTCTTTATGTTTGTTTCTCATGCTCCATTGAAATGACAATAATTTTCACAAACCTAATCGTTATCTCTCATCAGAAACCACTTGGCACTTTTCAAAATCCGTTTTCATTCCAAGGCTCTGATGGCATCTGTTCATCTCAGCTCAACTGTTCTGTATTTGTATTGGGAGAGCTGTTCTCAAATATCTAACGCTTTGCCCGTGGAGGAGCAAGTCAACTGTTCCTAATACCGTTGTAGACGCTAATGAACTGTTCTGAGTCTCCTCTCAGTCTTGATGCTGATGAGTCCAAGTGTCTTTACATTACAGATCCTTGTAAAGCATCTTTGGTTGGTTTTATTTCCAACATATTTTTCCCAAAAGGACCTATGGCCTCTTTGAATCTTGGTGGCATTGGTCCTTGGTCAGCTATCTATTGATGTTCATATTTCTACTCTATCTAAGGAAAAAAAGCTTTGTTACCCTATGGAACCCAGAGTTATTACCCTCTTTGTGAATCAGGTTCTGGGTTTACTTAGAGCTAGAAGATGCTTGCACTTTCGTCGGGAGCCTGTCATTTTACTTCTCTCTGACCTATGAGAATCTGAGTTGCTAGAAGGAATGAAAATGATCAATCAGACTCGGTTGCTTCATCTTATTATCACTTTCTTATTTGATTATTTCTTACATTTTCTCCTTTAAAAAAGTCTTATTGAGATAGAACTCTCATACCACGGACCTTTCTGACTTAAAGCACATAATCCAAAGCTTCTATTATATTTATGGAGTTGTATAATCATGGCAACCTTGTGTATCAGGACACTGTCTCACTCACTCCAGAAAGTTCTAACTGTTTTCCTTTCCACTCCTCCCTCCAGGCAACCAACCATCTATTTCAGTATCTGCAGATTTGAATATCTGGGGTTTTCATCTAAATGAAATCATTCCACAGAGGACTTTTCATACCTGGTTTCACTTGGTAAGATGTTTTTAAGGTTCATCCATAGTATAGAATATATCAGAACATCATTCCTTTTGGTTGCAGGGTAATAGTTTAATGGACATACCACAATGTATTGACCCACTCATCAGTGATGGGCAATTGAGTGCCCAACCTTTGGGCTGTTAGGTATAATGTTGATGCAACATTCATAGGCAACTTTTGTGTGGCCATACATTTTCCTTTGTCTTGGACACCTATGTAGGAATAGAACTGTTTGGGCTTTTCCCCCCGTTTCTAGAAATTATATTTCTCTGAAATCTTCATAAAGTCTTTTTTTATACCCATTAAGTAACCCCATTCAGTTTTTCTCAGGTCTCCTTTTTTTATTAAACAGGTACCTAAAGGTGGTTAAGAGATTATTAATTCACTATAGTAACAAATAAGCTCCAACATTTCAATGGTATGACATATTCAAAGTTGATCGCTCCCTGACTTAGCTGTGGATGGGGACTGGTTGGCAAGCAGTTTCCCAACAGACAACTCAGAGTCCAAGCTTCTAGGGGGCCCTAGCCTAGGTTTTCTCATTAGTGAGAATTAGTCATCTGGCTCCAGCCCAATACAAGGGGGTCCTAGAAAATATTGTCTCTTATTTTTGCCAGTAACAGGATTCAGAACCTAGGTGCAGTCCTTTAGCTTCTTCTCCCAACACTGGTGCTCTACCACTTGAACCATAGTTCCACTTCCAGCTTTTTGCTGGTAAATTAGAGATTACTAGTCTCACAAACTTTCCTGCCTGGGCTGGCTTAGAATTGGGATCTTTAGACCTCAGCCTCTTGAGTAGCTAGGATTACAGATGTGAGCCACCAGTGCCTGGCAGAAAAGCCATCTCTGATAGACACTAGCTTCCAGAAACAGCATCATGATATAATAGAGAAATTACACAATCCTGGCTGACTGCCACATGGGGGTTCAATAAATGTTGTGTGTTTAAAGCTGGAAAGCAAAGAGTTAAAGGGATTTATGCCTGAAGCCCCACAAAGCCAAAAAAGAAAGTTCTGTCATTTTTCACATTTCTTCTTTTTTTGAAAGGCATTAGCCCTGTGTTCAAAGACTGAAATGCAAGTAAAAAACTGTTAAATATGGGAAGCAGTGAACTTGTGAGCACTGGACCACCCCACTTGACCCAAATAGTCCATCTCCTCCATATTCTACCACCATGAATACTGCCTCCCAGTGGAAATCCAGCTGTGTAATTTTACATGCTTGTAAATTATCCAAATGCTCTTCTACTTGTAACCATATAGATCCTCCCTTTCTCAGTAGGACTGCCAATCAAAGTGTTCTGTATGTACCCACGGGATGGACTCAGAATAGACCAGGCTGACCCTTCTTCCCGGAATTTGAGCCTAGAGCAAAATGACACAAAAACAAACATATACTGTCCAATTCCTTTTGGCCTCCCACATCTTTAAAGAAAGCAGCTCCTGGTGTCTGGAGGATGGTGCCTTCGCTGTGACTTTGCAAGTCACCCCATATCTTTACAATAACGCCCTGTCTAATTAAGTCAGTATTGGCCTCTTGTCACTTGCATAAAGAATCAATAAAGCTGAGCACTGGTGGCTGGTGCCTATAATCCTAGCTGTTCAGGAGGCTGAGATCTGAGGGTTGAGATTTATAGCCAGTCTCAGTCCATGAGACTCTTATTTCCAATTAATCACCAAAGAGCTGGAGTGGAGGTATGGCTCAAGTGATAGAGTGTGGGCCTTGAATGAAAAGGCTGGGCTCTCAGTTTCAAGCCCCAGCACTGACACCAAAAAAAAACCAAAATCCTAACCAATACGCTTGCCTAGGGCAGAAACCTGAGTATGATTCTAATATGTCTTTCTACCTTTTGTTTGCAAATTCTCTTCTATGAATTGGACATCCGATATAGCTCTCAGCTCAGTCTTCCTTCTTTTCTTTTATAATAACGCCAGTGCTATAGTTCAGGCTCTTAGCATTGTGTACCTGAACTTCACAAGACCCCTTAACTGCTACCTCCCTGTCCCCATGGTAACTTTTCTAAAATGCAAATGCAGGCTTTAGAAATTACAATACCAACCCTGGTGCAGTGGAACTATGCACTCACATATTGCTGGCAGTTATCATTTTTACCACCTTTTTCAAAGGCAATTTGGCCATTCACATGGAGAGTCATTAGAAATACAATATAGCCTTTGACTCAACACTAGTCACCTAAAAGAATGTTTTTCCTAAAGAAATAATCAGACATGCATACAAAGAGTAATGACTGACACATTTTCTGAAATTCATTTATTTACTCATTCAACAAATACCAAATGCCTACTATATCAGGTACTCCCATGATTAATTATAATAAAAAATTGGAGGGGCGTAAAGCAGTATTTAATTAGAGAGAATTTTAGTGGACTAAAGACCACAGATTTATTCCTTTACAGTTCTGAAGTCAGAAGTCCCAAATGATCTTGTAAAGCATCAGAAGGGCTGGTGGGCACCAGTGGTTCATGCCATTGGAACCCAACAGCTCAAGAGGCTAAGACCCAGACGACTATGGTTCAAATCCAATCCAGGCAGAAAGGTCCATGAGAATTGTCTCCCAAATAAACATCAGGCTGATGAGAATCGTTTTACAAAAGACAATGAAATATCACGTAATGTCTGTATTTCACTGTTTATTTGAGTACACCTTAGAAAACTGAATGTAACACAAACCCTGGACATTTAGTGGGGAATTATATACCCTTTAACAACTCTGTGAATTTTTACACAAGCATTGTTTTACGAGTTATTATGAAGCATTATAAAAAGTAGAAGGAAAAAAAAGCCAGGCTGGAAGCGTGGCTCAAGTGATAGAACACAAGTTGAAAAAGCAAGCTGAAGCAAGTATGGGACTGGATTCAAACACTATTACTGAATTAAAAAAAGAAAGAAAGAAAGGACATTGGGGAGGTGGGGAAGAAAGGAATGGTAGGGGAAAAATAAAGGAGGGTGTAACAATGCTCGGTAGGAAATGGACTCATTACCTTGCTCAAGTAACTGTAACCCCTCTGTACAGTATCTTTACAATAAAAAATATATATTAAGAAAAAAAGTCAGTAGGAATAGAATCCAGTGGTGACCCCTTTAATCCTAGAGAGGCTGGAGGCACAAAGGATTGCAGTCCAACGCCAGCCAGGACAAAAATCACAATCCTATGTGAAAAGTAAACACAAAATGGTTGGGGCACATCTTACATTGCTTGCCTAAAAAGCACAATTTCAAGTCCACACCAGAGAAAGAGAAAAGGAAAAAGAGGGCTCAAGACTAGCTTCTTTCAGGGGCTCTATTCCCTCTCCTGTGCCAGCTTCTCATAACTACTTGAGACTCCGTCCTCCATCTTCAAAGGCTGTTTGGTCTCCTCTCTTCAGCACCCATCCTGTGGTTTGGTCAAGCCAGTCCAGATAATACAGGGTAACACTCAGGAGATCTCAAGGTCTTTAACCATGTCGGTAAAGTCCATTTTGTCATACAAGGTAACAGAGGCACAGATTCGAGGGTTTGGACCGTGGACAATGGGGCCTCTCCTCAGCCTGCCCAGTGAGATGTCACCAGCAATATGCACTGTGACCAAGGGAGAACCGATTGTCTGCTTCATGTGAGCCAGTCAGAGGAGGCCATACTGATCAGGTGACATTTGAGGGCAGATTCATCATGAAGTTATCCTGGGCTGGGAGGGAAGTATTCATTTTCCAGCAGTTGGATCAAGTTTCCCTTCTCAGCAAAACCTGCTGTCTCTACCACACCCGGTGTTAGTATTGCTGTGGCCAAGACAATATCTATATGTCCCATTGGCCTCACACTGGGTATCCTATGTGGTAATGTTTTCCTTTCATATGGATTTTTCCCTGCTATTCATGAATTTCTTCTGGGCCAAATCAATGTATTTGTACTCCTCCCGCCCTTCCACACAATGCCAGGCATAGTAAATTCCCAGTGAATAGAGGCTAAGCATGTGAATAAATGAATGAGAGCTGGACGTAGAATCAGATGTAAAACTGACTTTACCCTTCCCACTTAGCAGTTACAGAATAACTGGCAAATTTTCAAATCCCTCCATGACTCTTTTCCCATCTATGAATGGGATGACAATAATGTCACTTGCCTTCTAGGATTAATTTGGGAATCTAATAAGGATAAAAATATGTAAAACTTCTAGCATTTGGCTTACAGTGGGAATTTCATTAAATTACATAAAGTCATGTTTTGTAATATTGGGGGTGAAGAACAGTTCATAAAAAGGGAAGTTATTGAAAATGTGTCCCTCGTTACTTAAAATTAAGCTGAGGCTCAGAGCTGAGTGTGTACGAAATGTAGGCTCTGCTGCCCTGGCTTAGGCCCTGGGATCTTATTTGGCAGGAGTCCTGTCTTACTCTGCATCCCTGTGGGGTCTAAAACATATTTGTTTCACTCAACAAATATACATTGAATGCCTACTGTGTCCTAGAAACTGTACTGGGAGTTAGGGGTACACAATGGAAGAGACAGACTCAGAAAAGCTTCTCAGCCACAAATGCCTGCATTTCAAGTTTGGAGAGGTGTTGAAAGAACACAGTACTCTTGTAATGCATTGCATGTTTTCCATGCAATGCCACTGTGAAATCTGTTAATGCTCTTTGTTAAAGAACATTCTTACCCTTCCCAGTGTGTGTGTGTGTGTGTGTGTGTGTGTGTGTGTGTTTGGGGGGAGGGAGTTGGGGAGAGATACAACTACACAGGAAAAGAGCAGTGAGATCCTTGAAATTTCCATTTGCTCTTCACTTGGTACTGCTAAGCATCAGGCTTGGTATCACCTGACTCCAAGATGCTATCCCAGCTGAGATTTCTCCTCCTCCTCCTTCTTTTGTTGGTACTGGGTGTTTGAACTCCTGTCCTTATTCTTACTACCACTGAGCTCCACCTCTAGCACTGGTTTTTGTTTTTTTTTGGGTTGTTTGTTTTCACTGGCTATTCTTAGGATAGGGTCTCCATTCTTGCCCAGGTGTACACCTGAAATGTGATCCACCTACTTTTCACAGGCACATGCCACTGTGGTCAGCTAACTTCTGTGGAGACAGAGTATCATTCAACTTGCCATCCCAGCTGGTCTGAAACTACAGTCCTGCCAATGTCAGCGTCCCATGTGCCTTAATGACAGGCAGGTCACTGCACCCAGCCATGGGTTGAGGATGGGGGTCTCACAAGCATTTCTTCCAGGCTGTCCTGGAACCACAATCCTCCAGATCTCAGCATTCCAAGATCACAAGTATGAATACCAACAACCAGCCTAATAAGAGACCACTGACAGGGCTGTGGTGCACACACACACACACACACACACACACACACACACACACACACACACTGTCCTTCACTGTGAAGGCAGCAGAGATGGCTCTAGCACATACAGCCACTGGTCAGGTGGCCACAGCAATGGGTGTGAGTGCCGGGAGCGCACCTGACAAATGCAAGCTCCGTCACTTCCTGGTCTTATCTGCCTCTTTCCACCTGTTCTTGCCCTGAAGCTCAGAGGTTGGCTTTTCCACACTCACCTCTGGCCTCCTGCTTAAATGTATCTTCTTTTCCTGCTATCAGTACATTTTCTCTGACATGCAGCTTGAGTCTTCTTTCCTGCCTGTTTGTCCTGCATTGTGGGAAGAGTTCAGGATATGGTGGGGGGAGGAGATTCAGCCATGAGGTCAGTGAGGGCCAATTGGACCTATTTCGAATTTAAATTTGGTTTTAAGTCATAAAAGGGCCATAAAAACCTTCCACTAAGTAAGGGAAACGGTCCCATCCGGGGGCCTAAATCCATGTCCAGTTCTGCTTGACTTCTCTCGCTCATTACACTTGTATAATATAGTATGGTTTCTATTGAGTGTTTCCTTCCTGTTTTTACACTTATTCTTGCTTCACTGACTTTATTATGGGCAGAATTTTGTAGTGTTTTTTTTTTTGCACCGCCATAAATACTATTCAATTCAACAAACGCGTACAAATGGTTTCCATTAGAATTTTAATCTACTCTCAAAATGAAAGAAAAGCTTCATATAAATCTTTTTTAAATTACCAGAACATAAATTCAGACAGGGACAGCTCCACCTGGACGACACTCAAGGGGTCACATCCCGCTGTCCCCGCTCATAAATTAATTGAGGTCTCTCGCCGTTGTAAACGAACAGTGCATCCCAGAAAGATCATATCTGTCAAGATTGCAGATTGGTTTCCCTCGGACTTTGTAAAAGTCACAGCTTACAATACCTTCATAATGCCGATGAGAATGGCTGTCTCCCCAACTGGAAAGAAATAGGTGTTTTTGTTCTGTTGGACCAAGATTTACAGAAAGCAATTTTCCTCCATGTAGGAGATAGGACAAACCTGCTGGAAAAAAAAAATGTCATTTCGCAACTTCTTTCATTTTATCACCTTTTTTCCCCCCTGCTAGATGTAGATTCTCTCCCCTGTACAAACAGGCGGGCTGTAGTGACATTTAATGGCTAAGTGAGGCAGCACTAGGGGGCCAATGCACCTTTCGGAGACACTAAGCTGTAAAGAGTTCACATCCCTCTCTCTCTTGCCCACCCCCTACCTCTGAGAGAGTCTAGAAAGTTCCCAGCTTCTTCCAAATGAGGGAATGAGTCACGAACAGGAGAATGCACAGGACACTTCACAGTCATCTGCCATCATCTGAAAGTAGCCTCAGTTTCCCCCCGCGACTGCTGATCCCACAAACCCCAGGATGCCCTCTCTGTCCTTGGTTGACAGCAGCAGACACTCTCAGGAGGACAACTGAAGGGCAGAGTTGGGGCTTATTTTATTTTTTCCCATTTCCTCGTGTCATAACCTAATGCTGTTGTAGCAAAGATTCTGCATATTAAATCGCCTCTTAGCAACTGGGAAGCGGGTGGCGTGATCTATGGAGAAAGGGCCCTCATGTAAATGTATGATGGTTGACACTACCCCACTGAGGACAAAGGGCAAGAGAAATGCAGAGAACGGGGCCAGCAAACCCCGGGAAACATCACTCTTGGCTGTGACTTCGCTCTCCTTGAGTCAAGAGCCAGCGTTGTGGGCTCTTCACCCACAGCTGCCCCATCCCAGACCTGTCACTGCCAGGTCTCAGGGTCTTGGTTGGCAAGGAGACTCAGGAAATCTAGGAGGGGCACCTGGAGAGAGCATCTCTGAGCTCTGCATAGCAGAGAGAAACCCACAGCAAAGACAGAAGGGAATTTTCTCCTGCCCAGGGGAGAGGCTGGCCTTAGACAAGAAATGCCTGGGGCAGGAAGACTTCCCGCCTGAGTAATCCCTTAGCTGAACCAAGCAGGGAAGGTGGGATAAGCCAGTGGAGCATTGATTCTACAGGCCACTGACATCTTTGTCTATCTTTCTCCAAATGATCATCTCGAGCCATGTAAAGTGGCATAATAGCATCTTGGCTTCACTGAGTGGTGCTGGCTGTTCAAGAGCCTCTTTCTTGATTCTTAGCGCATTTATTTTCCATTAGCAGTAATCCCATGCCTGTAAAATTCCAATTACTAAGTGATAATAGAAAGACTGTTCTGCCTGGGATGATGCTCAGGTGCACAGGGTCCAGAGCAGGCCCTGTACCATGCACAGCCACAAACCATCATGTTCAGACCACAAGAGCCAAACACTGGGCCAGGCCCTGAATAGGAGCTGAATAGGCTTCCTCAAAGTGTGTCCTAAGAGACCAGAGGCTCCTGAGACAGTACAAGGAGCTCATGGAGATCAGAACACAGGAATTTCTTTTGCCCATCCTGGGGCTTGAACTCAGAGCCTGGGCACTGCCCCTGAGCTTTTGTTGTGCGACACTAGCACTCTACCACTTGAGCCACAGCTCTAGCTTTTAAGGTTAATTGGAGATAAAGAGTCTCACAGAATTACCTGCCAGGGCTGGCTTGGAACCACCATCCTCAGATCTTGGTTTCCTGAGTAGTTAGGATTACAGATGTGGGCCAACAGCACTCAGCAGTTTTGGTGGGAGGAAAGGATCTACCAAGTCCAGAGTCCAGAACTTCATGATCTGGCCCTGCTGCCACTAGTCTGACCACAGCCCTACTCTAAGACAAGGTCTGGGAGGGCCACCCTGCGGTTCAACTAAAGGGTCATCCTGCACAGAGTATGCCATGAAATGATGTGCGCAGATGTACAATTTGGCCTCCTGCCACACAGGTTCAGAGTGCCACAGGTGGGCTCATAAGTGCCTCTCCAGGAAGCACCTCGTATGCAGTTTGTCAATTACCTCACTTAATATGTATTCATTGGTTAAGCACTAGGGAGTCCAGAGAGAATAAGACAGGCTTCTCTCCTGTTGTTTTGGGGGGTGAAGGCATGTGAGCTATGGTTTGAATGTGTCCCCTAAAGTTTGTTGGAAATTTAATCCTCAAAGCAACAGCATTGAGAGACGGTTAGTGATTAACATCCTGAGCGGTCCTCTCTTTTGATTGGATTAATGTCACTGTAGTGAAAGTACGTTAATTTATACTGGTAAAATAATTTATCTTAATAAAAAGGAAGCTTTCAATTCACTTGCCAGTGGTCCAAATCCATAATGTTGGCTTCTCCAGAGGCTGAGATCTGGAGGATCAAGATTCAAAGCCAGCTTGGATATAAAAATCTGCTAGACTCCAACTCCAAAATAAACCAACAAAAATCCAGGCTGGAGGCACTGCTTAAGTGGTAGAGCACCAGCCAAATTAGTGCTAGACCCTGAGTTCTTATTCTAATACTAGTGGAAAAAATAAAAAGGATGAGTTCAGCCTCTTTCTCTTATTGATCTCTTCTGTCCTCTCCTGCCCTTTGCCCTCTCACTGAGGAATGGTCCAGCCAGTCGGTGCTCACCACAGGATGTCACCTTGCCCCAATCCCTGACCTACAGAATCACTACTTTTTCTACTTCAAAAATGACAGAAAATGTGGTATATATACACAATGGAATTCTATGCCTCCATCAGAAAGAATGACATTGCCCCATTTGTTAGAAAATGGAAAGACTTGGAAAAAATTATATTAAGTGAAGTAAGCCAGGCCCAAAGAAACACAGGTCCCATGGTTTCCCTTATTTTCAATATCTAGTATATGGCTGAGACAAGCAGAAAAGGTCAGATAAGTTGATGTTAGGCAAAATGAACCCCAAGATAAGGACTCAAATGTTTTTTCTTTCATGCGATTGTTTCTAACACATTTATAAGATGATTTCTTTGTGGTTTTGTATATCCCTCCCCCAGGGTATAACCCCTGCTTTCACTGTATTTGATGTTGGTATAATTTGTGGAGGGGAAGGGGAAAAAAACAAATCGTTTAAATAGGGATACAGGTGGACCCATTGCAACAATGAGATGTACAGACGTTATGTCGAAAAATGAACTTTACAACTTTGGCGCTGGGGTGGGGAGGGAAGGACAGGGGAGGAGGGAAATGGGAAGGGATGGGAAGGGGAAACAGAGGAGGAGGCAACAATGCTTGATAAGAAATGTACTCATTACCTTGCCCATGTAATTGTAACCCCTCTGTACGGTATTTTCACAGTAATAGTAAAATAATGACTCTGTCTATGGTATTTTGATATGGCCACATAAAATGGGCTGTGACAGGAGAAATAGAAAATAAAGCAAAAACAAATGGGGAAGAAAGGCAAGGAAAGAGATTGGATAATATAATGGCCTCTGGGCGATGGACATGAAGGGTAGGTAGTTCAGTATTCAGCCATGTGGGCCTCTTGAAAGAGTAAGCCTTGAGTTGAAATGGAGCTGTGGAGGAGTCAAATGTAGGACCAGCTGGGAAGGACTTTTTTTTTTTTTTAAATCCAGGAATGTGAAATCAAATCACAGCAGCCTTGATGTGAGAAGGAAATGTGGAGAAGTCCAACAGACCAGCCAGGGCAGAGTGTCAAAAACTGGAGGGTAAGGGGCTGGAAATGTTGCAATGAGTGGAAAGCTGCCAAACATGGCACCCTCCTGCCTGGTAATGTCAAGACGTGTCCCTCTGCTAAGGCTGCTCAGCGCCGGGTCCTGCTGTGGACATTAGCTTCAGAATGCAGAAGCCTGAGTTACCAACTGGTTCTATCTGAAAGCTGCCACGGCCCAATAAGTCCCTTACCTGCAAATCCTAAAACACAAGGTGAGAATGCAAGACAGGGCACTAAACTGTAATATTCTCCACGAATCGCCAGGAAGTGCAGACTCACAGAGAACTCTGGGGGCCTAGATGCCAAGGTGCCTCGCTTTCCATTTCAAGAGCCTGGGATCTTCTTCCCCTGCTAGCCGGCTGCTGCTCCTCTGAGAGTGGAAACCTGCCAAGTCACAGCCCAGGGATATAACAACTCACTTGGCCAGTGAACAATGTCACGGTCCTGTCCAAGAGAGGAGAGAGAGGCAGGAGGAGAGAGGTAACAGGCAGAGAGCCCACTCTGGGACAATGAGGCTCTTGAGTCCTGACTGAGCAGCCGTCTAAATTGAAACATCATCCCCACCGCACAGTGGACTGATTGCACTGAAGCGAGTTGGCAAAACATCAGACAGCAGGTAACCCGGCAGCCTGCGCCCGGAGGCTTCAGCTGACTCTGTAATCGGGCCACAGCTCCTCCAGTGTTCTGAACTTCGCTGGCACCCCCACCAGTGGTTAGAACCACTAATCTTGACTCAATTAAACCGTGTTTCCCAGGCAGCACTCCACCCCTCCCTGGAGCCCTGGACTTAGTCTTGTGATCAGTGCTGGCTCTGAGACTCACGGTCGAGGCTGTGACCCCAGGCAACTTGGAACCTGTACCCCAGCTCTGTGTGTGGGGCTAGCACAGTTGCCACTCTCTACTTACAGCCTAACAGGACCTTGAACCTAAAGGGCTTTATCTTCTCTGTACCTGTTCTGGCCTTTTACTCTGTGAGAATTCACTGTTGTAATGCTGGTTGATAAAAAGACTCATCAAGGCTTGTTTTTCTGAGAGGGGAGGGGTTGTCATGATACAGCTCCAGAGTGCTGCTGCTGCTGCTGCTGCTGCTGCTGCTGCTGTGTGTGTGTGTGTGTGTGTGTGTGTGTGTGTCCTGGAGCTTCAACTCAGGGTGTCCTTGAGCTTCTTTTGGCTGAAGGCTAGAGCTCTACCACTGAGCCACAGCTCTACTCCTAGCTTTTTTTCTGGGTAGTTTATTAGAGATGAGGGTCTCACAGACTTTCCTGCCTGGGCTGGCTTCAAACCATAGTCCTCAGATCTCAGCTTCCTGAGTAGCTAGGATTACAGGCATGAGGCACTGGTGTCCAGTTCACTCCATGCCTTTTTTTTCTCTCAATTTCATAAGCTGGAACTGCATTTCAGAATTCCTCTACTCCTTGACTTCTGCTCTTTTAAAGATCTAATAAGGGGCTGGGAAGGTGGCTCAGTGATAGAGTGCTTGCCTTGTATGCATGAGGTCATGGGTTTGATTCCCCAGAACCACATAAGAAGAAAAAGCCAGAAGTAGCACTGTGGCTCAAGTGGTAGAGCACTAGCCTTGAACCGAAGAGCTGAGGGACAGGACCCAGGCCCAGAGTTCAGACTCCGCAACCAACCAAAAAAATAAAAAAGATCTAATAGTAGCTATTTAAATCAAATATGTTGGGAGAACTGATGTTCTTATTAGGCAGAACAGGGCTGACTGATCTTATGTGAATTTTTGTCAAACTTTATTTATTTTTATTTTTTTGTCGGTCGTGGGGCTTGAACTCTGGGCTTGGGCGCTGTCCCTCAGCTCTCAGCTCAAGGCCAGTGCTCTACCACTTGAGCCACACCGCCACTTCCAGTTTACTAGTGGTTTATTGGAGATAAGAGTCTCATGGACTTTACTGCCCGGGCTGGCTTTGAACCGCGATCCTCAGACCTCGGCCTCCTGTATAGTTAGGATTACAGGTGTAAGCCACCAGTGCCCAGCTATTTTTTTTTTGGTGGCTCTAGAGAATCCCCTTCCTCCCCTATATAGTAAATAGCTTTCCTTGCATTAAGTAGTTTTCAGATAAGTCTTGAGGTTTTGCTCCTAGCCATGCAGCCTCTGACCTTCATACCTATTGCTTTATTTTGCAGATAGGGTCTCATGCTTTTGCTCCAAACTGACTTCTAACCAGGATCTCCCAGTACCCGGGGGTGCAGATGAGCCACCGTGCCTGCCTGGACTGTTGGGAACTTTTTTTTTTAATTTTATTTTATTTTATTTGTGAACATACTGTACAGAGGGGTTACAATTACATGGGCAGGATAATGCGTACATTTCTTACCAAGCATTGCAGCCTCCTCCTTTGGTTTACCCTTCACATCCCTTCCCAGCCTCCCCCCTCCCCCCCAATCCCAATCCTTCTCCTTTCCCCCCTTCTCCTCCTCCCCCCCCCCCCCCCCCCCCCCCCCCCCCCCGCACCGACGTTGTAAAGCTCATTTTGGACATGACAACTTGTACTTCTCATTGTTGCAACAGGTCCACCTGTATCCTTAAACAACTGGTTTTTCCCCATCTTTTCTTAAGTCAGTTTGTACCTTCCACCTGTGTGTCCTAGGTGAGACTTGGGACCAGAGGGCTTCAGCCACCAATAGCAGGAAGAGAGGACAGACTTACGTAGTTATTAGTTTGTGATGTTTGTGGAACTAAATGCAAATTCAGTTGAGCCCCTTCCCCAACCCCTCCCTCTTTGAAGTTAACACTGCCCAGAAAGGCTGAAATCAGCCCCATTCCTCCTCCATCTCCATCCCCTCTAATGATTCAAAACTATGGTCACAAAACACACAGAGAACATGCTCACAACAGGGAGTTTCTTCTAAATAATACTTTTGATTCATTTTATTAAGAAATTAAACCATTAATCCATTTGAACTCTCAATAGATAATAAATGTTGCCTATTATAAAAGTGCTAATGAATCATTAGTTGTTTTTTTTTAACTAACCACCAAATGACTAACAAATTAAATTTAAATCATTAAGTCTGATAGTCCTAGAAAGAGATCACAGGGGGTGGTGCACTAGAGAACATGGTTTTATTTTGTTTGGTTTAAAACACAAAGAGCCCCATGCTGACTCCTTTCCAGGCATCAGCGAGCATCTTTGAGCTTTGTGGCAAGGGTAGGGGCTGAAGTAGAGGGTGGTGAGCTACCTGGACTGCAGCTGAGTCTATGTCCACAGCTCACAGTCCTTGCTCTAATGAGCACTTACAGGTGTTGCTCAAGTGTTGACTATTGTCTTGCTCATCACCTCTTTCAGGGCTGCCAATGGTAATTTAAAAGCTCTACCATAAGCCGGGAGCAGGTGGCTCAGCCTTGTGATCATAGGCACTCACGAGGTTGAGATCTAAGGATCAAGGTTTGAAGACATGTAGGGCAGAAAGGTCCAATTATCACAATTAACTAGCAAAAAGCCAGAAGTGAAGCTGTAGCTCAAATGGCAGGAAAAAGCTAAGGGTTAGTATTGGCACATAAAAGAACCAAACATTAAGGATGAACATAATCAGTTGTATCTGTGCATAAGGAAAAAAAATAGAACTGTTGCTCACCCCCGCTCACCTTTCAATGAGAAGGAGGCAAGAAATACAGAACCCCATATATGGACATAGTTTTCATTAGAACCCAGGGCCCACCATTATGACAGTGTGCCCAGCTGAATATTTCATCCTCTTGAAATATACTGTGTAACTTGGCTCACTCTGCTCTCTTTTATTAACATTTTAACATGGGAGCATTAAATAAAAGACTGTACTGTTCTAATTTGTAAAACTGTAACAGTTTCATTTGTTCAGCTGCATCAAACCAAGTCTGGTATATATTAAGAGTTTGTCTATTTGTTTCCTAAAGCAATGATATCGATCACACTGTGCATACTCATTGTGTTATAAAGGAAACTAAAGGTGAATATAATGATCAACTCCTGAAAAAATATATAGATACATACATGTTGCTCTCCTCAGGCAATGTCACCTGGGCCTAGTTGTTAAATGCCTAAGAGAATTGACTTCAAAAGATGTGAGGTCTATTTTAGCACATAGTTTTGGACATTTCAGCCTACTGTCAGTTGGTGTCATTGCTTTTGGGTTTGAGGAGAGGTAGTTCTCTGTGTCAGAAGCACTTGGTGGAGAAAGCTGCTTACCTCATGGTGGTCAGGAAGCAGAGAGAGGAAGAAGGGACTGCATTCCTATATCCCAAAGCCTAATTTCCTCCTCCTCCACCTCCACTTTGTCCTTCTTAGCAGTACCGGGGTTTAAACACAGGACCTCACACTTGTTAGGTGAGTGTTCTACCACTTGAGACACACACTCAGCCCTGTTGTGTTCTTAGCTACTTTTCAGATAAAGTTTCATGTTTTTTCTTGAGCTCACTTGGACCATGACCCTCCTACCTACAGCTGCCTATGGATCCAGTATGAATAGGCACATGCCAGCAAACCAGATTTACTAAGTTGGAGAGTATCACTTTTTTGCATGGGGCTGTCCTTGAACTATGGACCCATGATCCTCCAGATCTCCCACCTTCTAAATAGCTGGGATGACAGCCATGAGCCACTGTGCTTACCTAGGCCCCTCTTCTTTTTTGTTTTGGTGGCACTGAGAAGTAAACTGAAAGCCTCATGCTTCCTAGGCATGCATTCTTACCATTTGAGCCACATCCCCAGCCCTTGGACTCCTTAAAGATCCCACTGCTTGCTTCTTAACAGCATAGTAGACTGAGAACCAAGTCTTTAACACTGGTACCTTTGGGGGACACTTCAGATCCAACCTAAGCACTAGAAATGTGTAAGGAAAAGAGATAAAGGCATGCCCCAAATGCTTTTCAAGTTGGAACCACATTAAGGCAGCCAGCATCTAAATACATGGTCTTGCATTCTCATGAGTGGCCACAGTGTCAAAGTATTTTCATGATTATATTAAGATCATGCACTGTGTTGATATTTGCACTCATGCAACAAATGTAAATGTGAGTGAAAGTACTAGAGAGAGCATCAAGGTATGCTAGTACTCCTCACTGCCACATGCTCAAAGAGGAGAAAAGAAAGGCCAGCTTCTCTTAAACAGCTCTCAAATAACCTGAGTGCTGGCTCACACTGTAATCCTATGCTGGAAGCTGAGACCTAGCACTCTACCACTTATGCCACAGCACCACTTCCAGCTTTTTCTGTGTATGCGGTACTGAGGAATTGAACCCAGTGCTTCATGAACACTAGGCAAGCATTCTACCTACCACTAAGCCATATTCCCAGCCCCAACAGAAAGATCAAATATCCATCTCCAATTACACAGCAAAAAGCAGGTCTAGAGATGTGGCTTAAGTGGTAGAGCTCCAGCTGAGAAAGGAAGTAAAGCACACTCAAGGACCTGAGCAAACCAAGCAAGCATGGGGTCCTGAAAACATTTTTTAAAAATCTTTTCAGTGCTGCTTGGAAAAAGTAGTAGTTGTACTAAATCTTGACTGCTGAGAAGTCCTTTTATTTTTTAACATTCCCTGGGATATGATGGTAAAGTATACATAAAGCACTTTGCTGCATGCCAAAGTACAAAGACAGTCTTCTGGAAAAGCACTGTGCAATGGTTTGAGTTGCAAGCTAAACTAGCCACTTTGTTCCTAGAAAGTCTGAACACATGGAGACATTTTCTTGAAAAATCCATAACGTGAGTCAATGATTTCATGGGAAACACAGTGATAAAATGATGATAAAATACAGGTTTTCAAGATAAAATCATGATTCTTTAAAAGAAAATCTGTGATCTGTCACTATGCAGTTAGAAGCATCTCAAGCTGAAAAAAAATTCTTCTGACAAGACCAGTGGTGATATTTACAAGTGATTTTTGGATAGCATATGATGAAATGTGTGAACACCTGAAAAATCCATGTAGCTTTGGCTAGTATTTTTCAGATGATTAGCACGTGTGACGGTATCATTTATGTGTAAAATTCCAATTCAAAAGGCCAGGTGCCGATGGCTAATGCCTGTAATCCTAGCTACTCAGGAGGCTGAGATCTGAGGATTGTGCTTCAAAGCCAGCCCAGGCAGGAAAGTCCATGAGACTCTTATCCCCAATAAACCACCAGAAAACCAGAAGTGGCACTGTGGCTCAGGGGCAACACCCAGGACCACAGTTCAAACTTCACAAGTGACAAAATAAATAAATAAATAAATAAATTCCAATTCAAAATAAGATAGGTCAATGGATTCTACCATAAGGAAGCACTAAAATACTCCCTCAAGTGGTTTCCCATTGTAATTAACCTATATGAAGCTATCTCTTATCTTTGTGGTACAGTATCTTCTATTAAAATATACTTCCTTTGGGTTGAAGTGTGTCTTGGTGTTAAGAGCACCTGCCTTGCAAGCACAAGGCCCTGAGCTCAAATCTCAGTAGTACCAAAACAAAAGATTCATACACCTCCATTTTCTAACTATGGATCTGTGCATTTCTGGTGTTTCAGCCCACCTTGTATTGCTTTAACAACCTAAGTAAAGCTAGATAACTTAAAAAGAAAGTTTTTTTGGCAGAATTCTAGTGGCTAGAAAGTCCAAATCATATATCACTAGCATCTGGCCCTATGGCTATGTCACAACATGACCAAAGAAGCTCTGCACAAAAGCATGTGGCGCAGGTTCACTTTATAGCAATTTACTCTCTTGAGAACTAATCCAGTTACATGAGTCCTAACCCACATCTACAGACAAGAATCAATCCTTTCCAATGAAGCCCTACCACATGGGATCCCTCACTTCACATTGAGAATCAAGCATAAGGATTTCTGGAGCACAAACTACATCTAACCATTGAAGCTTGGAGTTTTTCATGTTCCAGCAAAAACAACATCCCCACAGAAACCCAGCTGTTTGCTATGAAGCCTGAAATCTTAAAGAGTTGTCAAAATGTAACACAACGATATTTTTACTAATGTTTTTGTTCTGAAATATGGGTTTTTTAAAAATGCTCTGTATGTTAGCAAGTAACCGGCCATCATTATTTTAAATAAATTAAAATTTATAGTTTTTTTTGTGTCAGTTGTGGGGCTTGGACTCAGGGCTTGGGTACTGTCCTTGAGGTTTTTATGCTCAAGGCTAGCTCTCTACCAATTGACCCCATAGCTCCACTTCACGTTTTCTGGTGGTTAATTGGAACTAAGTCTCACAGATGTTCCTGCCCAGGATGGCTGATTTAATTAATGTTTTTATGTTTGTTTGTTTGGGGCGGTCTGGTCATGGGGCCTGAACTATGGGCCTGGGCGCTGTCCCTTAGCTCTTCAGCTCAAGGCTAGTGCTCTACCGCTTGAGCCACAGTACCACTTCCAGCTTTTTTCTTTTTGCTTATGTGATGCTGAGGAATTGAACCCAGGGCCTCAGGCATGCAAGGCAAGCGCTCTACCACTGAGCCACCTTCCCAGCCCCTTGATTAATGTTTTAATGCAGTAAAGATCAATAGATATAGACTGTGTGAACAAAATTCTCTGGTATCTTCCATCTTTTGTGTGTGTGTGTGTGTGTGTTCCTGAGGCTTGAATTCAGGGCCTGGGAACTGTCCCTGAGCCTCTTTGAGCTCAAGGCTAGTGCTCTACCACTTGAGCCATAGTTCCACTTTGGCTTTTTTTGAGTAGTTTTTGGAGATAAGAGTCTCATGGACTTTCTTGCCCAGGCTGGGTATGCTCTGCAATTCAGATCTCAGCTTCCTGAGTAGCTAGGATTACAGGCTTGAGCCACCAGCCTCCAGCTATCCTCAATCATTTTTATGAGTGTAAAGGAGACCAGAACCAAAAAGCTTCAAAATTACTGTTTCTAAGGAATCTCAGCAGCAGGCAGTAGGAGAGAGTGCTCTCTTAAGGACTAATACTACTGTGGGTGTGTTTCAGATTTTAAAAGCTAAGAAGACATGATATCTGAAGGCCAAAGTTCTAGACCCAGTTTAGAACTGGGTCTAGAACTAGGTTTCTCAGAAAGAGATACAAAGAAAATTATTGATCAGTTGACAAAAGTGGAATATCAATAGCAGATTGAAACACTGTAGCAATGTGAACTCTATCAGTCTGTGTATATAGATATGTGTGTATGTGTACATATGTGTATTGTGAGTGTGTGTGTATAGCAGTGATACTTGAAGAAAATCTGAGCTGAAATATATAAATTGTTTTGCAATTTTCTGCCCAAGGAATATGCTGGAGGAATAGGAAGAGGAGACAGCTATAACTACCTCTTCCTCCTTAGTTTCCACTGTAGAACTTGGGGTGCTAAGTTTCTTGCCAGCTTCTCTTGCAGCTAAGGTTAGCAACATGATCCAGCTATGTTCTAAGAGATGGAAGAGGGTGTCGTCCAAGAGTTTCCAGTTATGTTTTTGTCTTCCTAATCAAAGGGACATGCTGGAGAGAAGCTTTACCCCACCCAACCTGCCATTTCCTTCTTGCATTTAGAATGATTGCATTTAATGCAAACAGAGCTTAGCAAAACAATCCTGAAGACATTAAACAAAAGATATATTAAAATGAAGCTAAAGAAAAAAAGTCTAGCTCTTTCTGGAGATCCTTGAGCAACAGAACCAATCTCAGCTATGCTTACTGCTGTGCATCTTATTATTTAAATATGTCCTTGTTGAAGCCACAATGTTAAGTGTTTGTTGTTTACAGCTGCACACATTGCTGATGCTTGCTCAGTTAGGAAAGAGTACAAAACAGAGTAAGAACCAGGCCATGAAGCACCATGCAGAGAAAGTAACTCTACAGCAAAATGCCTATTTAAAACCTGGGCCAAATGGCGGCATGCTGAAGTTTTTAAACAATGCCAAGATGTGACAATTTTCCTTAACAAAAGTTAAAATAAAGAACTCCTACAGCAGTAAACATTCAGCAGTGATTTAAGACCTGAAAAGGTCAAGACAGCCCCTAATCAGATGGGTTTCAATGCAAACATCATTTCTGGGTATGCTGCCAAGAGCATACATTATTGCCAAATTCCTCATTGAAAGCCATATATAAGAAGGCGTTAGCTGAAACACAGAAGTTAAAAATAAGATATTTAAATAGTAATCTCCTTTCTCTCTCAAAGATAAATGTGTCCATTAACCCTGACTGCTAACAGGAAGATTTCTTTCCCTTAACATTCTGCATGACTATCTTTTTCCAAACCGTTCGTGAGCAAGTAGGCATGAAAAATAAATAATTTTAGTAAGTTGGCTCCTGATCAGCTACTCCTCTGAATTTAAGCACAATCCAGTTCGTAACTTTTAAGTGGCAATACTAAAAACATGGATAAAACTCCTCTGTGCTGGGCCCCCTGCAAACACTGGGGGAACTGGTGGCTGGATTCAGCCATATACAAATCAGCACATGTGCATCTTGTCTTCTAGTCAGAGTGGAATTATTAGAATGTGTGGGGGTTTCTTCCTAGTCAAGTAGGAAGAGCCCAATGTGAAAACTGAAATAAAGTGCTTCAGTTAACACTTCTAGACAATACAGGAGATGTCATGAACAGCACATGATTCATTGCCACGAAGGTTGTTGCTGGTGGTAACACGAGTAACATTTTGAGGAAGGAAAAAAGTCAGTTCAAGTCAGGAAGGTCTGGGGAAGTATATAGAGAAGACAGGTTCCCAGCTCAATCCTGAAAGATGCATGGCAACCTGTGGGTGATCAAAGGAAGTATACAGAAGAGCATCCTAGAAATACTGGTTTATAACAAAAAGAGTGGCATATGTCTGTAATCCCAGATACACAGGAGGCGTAGGTAGGAGGATCTGGGTCTAGGTCTGGTCCAAGTAAAAGTTTAAGACTAACTCAAACTCAAATCAGAAGCAAAAGAGCTAAACATGAGGCTGAGTTTGAAATCAAGAACTACCCTAACTCACTGTCCCCCCACCCCTCTTCACCCCCCTACCCCCGCCCCCCCAAAAAAAGAGCTAACTCTAGGTCTTTTTACAATCCTGGGGTAGGTATGAACACTGGAAGATTAAAAATGATACCTGGTCCACAGGAACTTCACCTCACTAGGCATATGAGCCTCAACTTTTTACTCGGGTGGGTTTCTGCTTTTATGCATGTTCTTATTCAGTCTTATTTTTAATTAGGAAGAGATGCTAATGTATCAGATCACTTTCACTGATGTCTTGTTGGAGTTCACAAGTCTTTAAAGACTCAAAAAAAATAAAGCATAAAATGTGTCAGGGAAAGGAGTCTCTATCATTTCACTCACAGATTCTGCCCTTTAAATGTAGTTCTTCTGCCAATGGTTCAGTGAAAGATGGCTTCCTATTGTCATTTATTAGCCATGACAGGCAGCAACCTGTCTCTCAGATACAGTTTCCCTTCACCACACAATTATCTAGTAATGCCTGCAAGGCAAAAAAGACTGCTCAAAACTTCTTCATTCTGGAATGTTTTCCCCCCAAAGGCAACAGTTCAAAGTGAACCTCTATTAACTGGAACACTGACATGTGCAGAATTCTCTGGACAGGACAATTCCACTGCTGCTAGAGAGACAGCAGAAACGAAGACATATAATTACCCACAGTCCAGACACCAGGAACTCAGGCTTGGTAGCAGTGTGGGGGTGAAGGCCCTGTATGCTGGCACTGACAGCATCGCCTCACCATAAACCACCCAGCCACAAGCCATCAGCGTATATACATATGTCCCCATCAAGGACCCTTCCCTCAAAGGGGAAAATATGTTTCTCACTTAACTCAATGGAACTAAGACAAAATATAAGACAGTATCAAGATTAAACCAATTAGATGCACCACTGGCTTATTAGCCAGTAGACATTACCTGCACCTGCAGATATGACACAAAAATTATACACTCCAGCTGGGCGCCGGTGGCTCACGCCTGTAATCCTAGCTACTCAGGAGGCTGAGATCTGAGGATCGAGGTTCAAAGCCAGCCTGGGCAGCAAAGTTTGTGAGACTCTTATCTGCAATAAACTGCTAGAAAACTGGAAGTGGCGCTGTGGTTCAAGCGGTAGAGCGCTCACCTTGCGCTGAAGAGCACAAGTACTGCACCCAAGCCCAGAGTTCAAGCCCCATGACTGACAAAAAAATAAATAAAAATAAAAAAATTATACACTCCTTGCTAATAGGGCTCACAACTTATAATCTGGAGCAACATAAAAATAGAGCAGCTGGGCACCAGTGGCTCATGCCTATAATCCTAGCTACTCAGGAGGCTGAGATCTGAAGATCATGGTTCAAAGCCAGCCTGGGCAGGAAAGACTGTGAGACTCTTATCTCCAATAAACCACCAGAAAACCGGAAGTGGCGCTGTAGCTCAAGTGGTAGAGCACTAGCTTTGAGCTGAAGAGCTGAGGGACAGTGTTCAGGCCCAGAGTTCAAGCTCCACGACCAACAAAAAAATATATAAAAATAGAGCATAGTTTCTACCTTTAAGTCTCTTTACTGGCTTCCTTCTTTTACCTTCCATTTGTCTTATGCATTGTGGAGCACAGAGAGGGTCAGGGGTAAGAAAAGAAACAGATTGAAGAAAAAGAAGGGAGACTTAGAAATACAACAAGGTAAGGGGGCAGCCAAGGATGGGTTTGGAGACTGCAGCATGGTGGGAGGGAAGAGACTGGGCCTCATTGAATGGCCAGACTCCAGATGGGGAGCAGGGAACCCAGAAAAATGTGGGAAGAAGGCCCCTGTTCCTAACACCTAAAACCTGAAATCTGGTTCAGAAAGCAGTATACAGCATTAATAGCTCAGATTGTTCTGAGCATTAAACCCACACAATGTGCCTCATGGACAATGCAGAAATGACAGAGAGTTAAACATATCATTATAACAATATAAAAAATAAACATACTTCAGTGTGGTAGAGTTTAATAAGATTTTAATAATATTGGTAGGGAGCCAACTCACAAGATGCCCTGGAATACAATAGAAAGAATAGAAAGAAACCTCAGAGACAAAAATAAAAACTCATGAAAATATAAGAGCACTCTAAAAAAGGTAATAATCTTTAGGATAAAGAAACCATTTTCTCAATAAAAGGACTGAACATGTTTAATAAAAATTAAATGAGATTAAAGATAAGACACGTGGCTTGTATTTTCCACTTACAGTGATTAGGCCAAAGCATTCAGGAAGCACCAATGAGCTCCAATCCCCAACAGTGGGGAGTAACAACCTCTGGGAAGGGGGCGGGGGCAGGGGAGGGGTGACGGGGCGACGTGGAGAAGTTCTCACAACCCACTTACAGGACAGGAATGCATTTACTCTCTGGCTGTGGAGTGCCCTTGGAAATGACCTACGTTGGCAAGTGGAGTAGAGACAACACTTTTCCACCCAGTAGAAGTAGCAGTGGGGGGAAGATGGTGCACCTCTCCCAGCCACACAATTGCAACTGCAATCCCAGTGGGGGCGTGGCCTAGAGAAAGTGACAAGCTGCCTCCTCTGGGAACAACTCATTACTCAGATAAGCTAAACCAAACAGTTCTATGTGACCAACAAACCAAAGATAAGAAGCCAAACCCACAGGGGTCCCCACCCCCCAGAGAGATGAAATGCCACTCCCTGGTGTGTGACAGGAGAGGCGGGAACAGAGAAGGTACTCCTGGCTCAGTGGCACTGATCATCTGCCAGATCAGCTGTGCCATCCTATCCAGTTCTTCTGGGTGGGTGGATGGGGGGGGGGGGTTCCCTCTACTCTACAGCCAATACTTTAATGCTACTGTCATTCGGGCTTGATTTTCTTTTTTTCCAAGGCCACCACATGCTATGCTTCATTTGGGCCAGATGTTCACATCAGCATGTCTGCTCATCCCCGCTAAGAACCAACTATTATTTACATGAGGAGTGACTACTGAAACCTAGTGGATAGCAGAGCCACCAGCCTCCCAGCCAGACGCATCATGAAGGAGGGGACACCTGAGATCCAGCCCCATAGGACAGGCCCTCATTTTCAATCCTAAATCAATAGTCAAAACAGATGTGGACTGCATGTCACGAGAGGGTCCAAAGAGAGACTTGCGGCTGTGTACTCTTTAGATGTCTACTTGGGCTGCACTGGCTATTAAAAAGTTATGTGCAACTTCCAGATGAAAGACATCAGCAACATCTTAGAGGAAAGTCCCAATTCCTGAAGATAGAACTCACTGAGGCTTCTAACTCTTCTGGCTGTTAATTGAATCAAAGTCAATGACAATCTTGTTGCACTTCGGTGAGAATTTCCTAAACATGAAAAAACAAAATGCATAAAGATATTATCCAATAAGTCATTAAAGCAATTTTGTTGACTTTGATTGAAGATGTATTTTTTTGTGCAGAAAAAAAAAATGTCCTGGGATTCACTTGATACTTTATCTTTACAGAAGCCAATTATAAGTGTACCACACTGAGAGGAACATGGACCTGAAAACAGTAAGACAAAAAAAGATGCATGGGGTAGCCTGGTTTATATATTCTTCGGCAATCTGAGTTCATGAATTATCCGGGAGTCAAAGGATTTCTAACAAGTTAGCTGCACAACATGGTATCTGATTACTTGTTTTCCCACCAGAGTTATCACATTTTCTAGGAAATTTTTTCTGCCAACTTGGAGTTGCTCAAAGCAAAAGATAGTAAATTTTATTTTACTTCTTACACACACAAGAAAAAAGAAACTAGCTTTAGCAAGAAATAATCTTTAAGATGCATGTTCTAAAAGTACAAATGTAAACTAAACCCTCCTTATTTTTGTGCTCATTGTTTACCAATTAGTTCTACAACAATGACAGTGAAGATATTTGGGGCTAAACATAGTCTTTTAAATAAAAATCAGACAGTCAGAGAGTCATGTACATAACTAGGATTTAAAATTTCACAAAGCACAATAAGGTAGCTCAAGAGATTCACTGCAAAAAAAAAAGAGAGAGAGAGATTCACTGCATATAACCCATCACCCTAATCATAGTGGACACAGATGGGTTGGAGTAGGTTCCCTAATATGGAGGTCCTATACTGCTGGCCATGCCAATTTCAAAAGAATTTTCTGGACCAGAGTTGTGGTTCAAGTAGTAGAATACCTGTCTACCAAGTGTGAGACCCTGAGTTCAATATGCATACCACAAAAAAAAAAAGAGAGAAGAAAGTATCAAAGAATGTTCTGCCACTGCCATTAATGAAAGGTGATTGATTGTTCTAAAATATTGTTCTAAAAAAGAATTCTTGGTGGCTTAACCTGGCAAACTGCTTTCAACCTAAATTGTCTGTGCCAGAATTTGTTACATTGACAAATTTATAAAAGTTTGGCATTACCACTTTAAAATGTGTGAAATTTTAAAGTTCATACTATTGGAAGAGTCTAAATCCTGAAAAGCTACTAATATTAGAATATAATCATCAGACAGATAGTTATCAGATACTTCTGTCACCACCCTTAAAAATCTACCACTAGATTTCTAGCATCTTCTTCCATCGTATCTCCAAACACATTTCCAAGTGTAGAAGTCAGACATCACTAGGAGAACCCAGATATCAAACAAGATCTCATGTGTTCCTCCGCCAGCCACTGCCCCCAAGTTCTCTGGCCTCACCTGAACTTAACCCCGGCCATCTCAAACATGAGCCTTGCAGCTCTTGTCTCATCACTGTCATGATATTTATCAGACATGAAAATCACTTCTTTTATACCTAAAAGGTAACAACAAAAGTCCCATTAGTACAAGCACATACAGATACAACAGAAGACCAGCAGGAACAGATGGAGCCCTTGTAGCATCTATGATTAATTACCTTTTCCAAGTGAACTTGCAGACAATGTCCAGTTGCTGAAATACACACACACACACACACACACACACACACATATACACAAACACACACATATGCATGTATAATCTGCCATTTTCTAATACAGTAGAGGCATATTATGTTGAATATACTCTCCAGCTTTTGTGGATTTTTTTAAACAAATGCAAAGTAAAAACATCAGGCAGACAAGTCTGATCCAATTAACAAATCTCCCTTATTGCAGATAAGCAAATATTCTTTATTCACCGGCAACTACTCTGAGGCCAAGAGGCTGATGAGGAGGCAGTGGAGGGTGCTGGCCAATTCAGGGATTAGTACCCCTGGGCTTCCAAGAATGGCTCCGTACACATCAATATAGCCCAGCTTTGTGCAGGAAGATCTGCTTCTTTTTCTTCATCTCACAGGCAGGCATAATACGAGAGAATTCTTAAGACCCTGCACTAAAGGCTGCTCCTCTACCAGCTTCAGAAAGGGTAAGAAAGCTGGCCACATGGTGCCTCTCTACCCAGTGCATACACCTGCTACCTCTGTGGACAGCACAGGGAATATCCAAAGGATGGAGAATCAGCAACAGCATGGGAGCCTCAGTGTTCCTTAACGTGGCTCTGATTCACTATCAGCAGACCTCTTCTGCTCTGAGATCCATGGGGTTCCTGATAAACAGTCCCTTTAACCCACACATCTGGCTAAACATGCTAAGTCTTTAAATCTCAAGCTGAGAGCTTTATGGAGATAAAGTGTAGCTGAATCTGAGATGTGACAGCTTGAAAAAGGTGAAATATTCAGAATACAATGTGGTAGAATCATGGAAACAGTAATATAAGAAAAATGTAGGCTTGTAGTACCATTTGAGTCTCATGACATTTATATGCAAAGATATGCTTAGGTCCTCAGATATCTACCATGTATTAGATACAAATTAAAATTTGATATACAGATTCCCAGCTGACCTTGTTTCTGACAAAAGTTCATTCCCCTCCCTCTCCCTTAATCTATGCACAATGTGTCAGAGAACGGTAAATTGACAGTAATTATATGCAATGCCTGTTTAGGTTGGTTTTGGTTTTTGTTGTTGTTGTTGTTTTGGCAGCTTGCAGCTTAAAAAGTTGCAAACTAAATTAAAAACATGCTAAGAATCACAGAGGATGCAATTAGTCTGGGGATACCTGGCACCATTCAAAAATAAAACACAGGAAATATCTTGCAACGCTGATAGTGCAATTAATTTAGATCTACACAATAACAATTTAAGATCAAGCACCTCTGCAAGGAGCTGCTGATGAGCAGGTAGCAATGCAAATGTGACGACTGGAAAGACCTGGCTCCTACCTGCCTGGATGATGAGTTTAGCACATTCATTACATGGGAACAGAGCAACATAGATAGTACAGCCCTTCACGTCCGCCGAATTCTTGTTCATGATGGCATTCAGCTCAGCGTGACACACTGTGGGTTCGGAAGAGGAAGAAAAACTTAAGACTGCAGCTCGTGAAGAATTTACTAAGTGTTAAACATCCCATTCCCCCCTCTGAAATAACATATAACAGACTCAATAAAAATAAATTGATTAGAAACAGCAAGTACTGAGAATAGCAAATGAGGGGCTGGTGATCAGCAGGGAAATCTGCTCGCTGCGGCAGCCCTCAGTCTGGAAGCACCTACAGCAGCCAGGGAGGGCTTAGGTCAAGTGCCCTCGCCCACCCTAAGCAGAGCAATAGCTCACCGCTCCATAAGACCCTGGGGTATTGAATTGCCCACACAAAATGGCTCATTTGTGTGTTGATATGCACACACAGGGACATTCAGTATGGCCATTAAGAGGGCAGGGAGCAATAAGACAAGAGAACCAAGAAGTGAAACTGAGCATTCCAATGCTGAGGGACTCGTTTTATCTCATCGTTCTCAGCCACAGACCCACAAGGAAAAAAAAAAGAATGTCAGCAGACAGCCATTTGTCTTAGGTAAGAGAAACATTCATCCACTTAAGGCAACGTTCTTTGTATACCAACCCATTCCTCTAATGATCTTCAAGTGAGCGCCCAGTGTCATCCCAAGTTCAAGGTCAAAAAGAATGCTTTTCTCTCCCCCCACACCTGTCAAACTGGTCCCTAGAGGTGTTCCAAAATTTGTCATTATCTGTGCTCCATACCTGGTGAGCATGATGGTCTGGGGTGCTGTCTAAGCCTGGCTATTTTAACAGACTGTGCAAGCGAGTTTAGGAAGCACTGCCTTAAGGGATTCCCTGGTGTCCCTAGCACACACCATGCACGCCAGTGGTAAGTCTTGGTTGAATAAATTCATGAGTGAAAGTCATCTAAAACTCCTACAACAGACATATGGGGACCTTCAAGGAGCTTTTCTACCCTCTTCAGCTACTAACCTTCTATAGATAACATCTCTTTTGGAGTTTTAGGCCTCGAATGAATAGTGGACTAAACTCATGGCCCTGTACATTTCAGTCACATCTTGTGCAGTTAATTCACATTGAGAATCTCTTCTGGGTCACACAGAGAATGGCCCCAACTCACCTTCCTCTGACAGCCTCCTGTTTTGGAGAAGGAGCTACAACTACCCCTGTGAGTGCATAGATTGGCAGTGTTGCAGCAGAGCTGACTTGGAGCTCTCTCAGAAAATGAGTGCTTATGTCCTCATTTTAGGAGTCTCCAGTTTCAGAGAGGCCTTGGCCATCAGTGAGAATGAAGAGTTTCTGGTAGCACAGGGCAATTTAAAGAAATAAGCTGACAGTAACAGATGCTGGTGTGGATGTGGGCCAAAAGGAACCCTAGTATACTGTTGGTGGGAATGTATACTTGTTCAACCTCTCTGGAAATCAGTATGGAGGTTCCTCAAAAAACTAAACATAAGCCAGGTACCAGTGGCTGTAATCCTAGCTACTCAGAAGACTGATCTGAGAATCACTGTTTGAAACCAGCCTGCACAGGAAAATCTGTGAGACTCTTATCTTCAATTAACCACCAGAAAAGCTGGAAGTGGAGCTTGGCTCAAGTGGAAGAGCACTAGCCTTGAACAAAAAGCTCAGGGACAGCACCCAAGCCCTGAGTTCAAGCACTAGGACTGGCACAAAATAAACAAACAAAAAAAAAAAACTAAATATAAAACTAACCTATAATTGGGCTGGGAAGGTGGCTCAGTGGTAGAGCGCTTGCCTTGCATGCATGAGGCCCTGGGTTCGATTCCTCAGCACCACATAAGCAAAAAAAAAAAGCTGGAAGTGGCGCTGTGGCTCAAGTGGTAGAGCACTAGCCTTCAGCTGAAGAGCTGAGGGACAGCGTCCAGGCCCAGAGTTCAGGCCCACGACCAAACCCCCCCCCCAAAAAAAAAAACTAACCTATAATCCAGCAATTCCATTCTTGGGCATTTGTCCAAAAGATTACAAACTAGGATATGGTAAAGCCACCAACACAATCATGTTCACTGCAGCACTATTCACCACAGCCAAGGTATGGAATCAGCCCAGATGCCCCTCAAACGGTTCAAGAAAATGTGGTATATGTGCACAATGGAATTTTACTCATCCATTAGAAAGAATGATACTGCATCATTTACAAAGAAATGGAAGGTCGAGAAAAACTCACGTTAAATGAAGTCAAGCCAAGAGAGACAAAGGATACATGTTTTCTTTCATATGTGTAAGCTAGAATTAATTTATAAATATATAAGTAAACACTTTGGGATGGTATACAAGAGTACACAAATGTATTAACTGAAAGATGGAAGATTCAAAGGAAGAACTCAAAAATTCCTCGGAAAGGCACACTCACACTTCAACAAAATAAACATCAGCATACGGGTCCTTGAGAGGGGAGGAAAGTGTCATGGGAGAGGGGAGGAAGGTGTCATGGGAAAAGAGGGTAGACAAATGAAGAGAGGAAGGGGGATGCGAATGCAATCACAAAATTCAATGCATATCCTACAGATTTATGAAAAGTGAGGGCAGTTTGGGAGAGATGGGAGAATGATGAAAAGGATGACATAAGTCACAATTCATTGTGTTCATAAACTGCTTGGTTTATTGGCAACTCCTTTGTACAACTACTTAAAGATAATAAAAAAAAAAAGTATTAAAAAAAAAAGCGAAGCCTTATCAGATCCCAGTCCTACTGTGGTTAGTCCTCTCTGTGCACTAAGGAACCTGTGACCCGCCCCCTGAGGCTCACTGACCTAATGAACCGGTAGGCCAGCCAAACAGAAATGCCCAGGATGGGGTAGCATGGACATGTGAGCAGCACTGGCCACCAGGAGACTATTGGTTACTTTCTCCTCCTAGTGACCTAGCTGGCATTAACACTGCTCAGTGGTAAAAAATAAATAAATAAAAACAAACAAAAAAAAAACAATTAGATGTAATTGTTTCTTTTATTTCCCCCTTGGGGCAGAGCCCAGCCTTCTAGGTTCTTTTTAACCTCCCCAGAGTCTAATGGGATGCCAAGAACATAATGGGTATAAAATATTTATTGAGTAAATAAAGGGGAAAATGCAGAATCTAATTATTGATGGTGACATTGGGAAATATCAAAAGTCCTTTTAAATTCAAATATCAAAAATAGGCTTTCCCATTTATAAATATTTTTTGATGGTGCTGGTATTAAGATTCAGAACTGGAACCTCGAAATGTGTTGTGAAACACTATGACGTTATCTCCTTTGTAAGAGGTGTCATGGTGACTAGCAGCTACCTTTGTGTAATTCATCTGAGGCAGACTGGGGCAAATTTAACATTATAGGTCTGGATACAGCAGTAAAAAATTATCATATGGAATAGATTCCCTTGGGTCTTGAGCAGTGTCTGATGTGCTTGTATAAAGATGGTTTACAGAAGATATAGGATTATAAGCAAACTTTCTCTCAATTAAAAAAGAAATCACAGGATTAAAAAAATACATGCAGGAAGCTGAAGTCCAAGGATCAAGGTTTGAGGCTAGGCTGGGCAAGGAAGTCTATGAGATTCTTATCATCAATGAACCACCAAAACCCCAGAAGTAAAGCTGTGGCTCAAGTGGTAGAATGCTAGCCTTGAGCCCTTAGTGCAAGCCCCAGGACAGGCACAGACAGGCACAGACACAGACACAGACACAGACAGACAGACAGACACACACACACACACACACACATCCTTGCTAAAAGACAAAAATGGTATGTTCTGAGCAACAGAAGTGCAGCACTGCTTCCTCCCTAGAGCTCCTTGGTCCCTCAAGGTCTGACTGATTGAAAATGGCTTCCTGACCAGGCCTGTGGGTTGCAGAGGAAAACCCTCAACCCAGTGGCACTCTGAACCCTCCAGCAGGATCTGCTTGCCTCACTCCCACCTGGAGGCTATTAATGCCCCACCCTGAAATAATGCCTTCACCTCTGTGGCCTGGCATGTTCTTCTCAGGCCCAAGTCCCCCTAATATATAGTGTGCTCCGGTCCCCAGCTGCCCTCCGGAACCTCTATGGAGGCCCCTTTCATTGTTTCATCTAATAAACGATCACCTCAGGCCCAGGCCCCCATACACTTCTTAAAGAGGAAAATGAGTACAGCATTGGTGGCTCATGCCTGTAATCTTAGCTACTCAGGAGGCAGAGATCTGAAGATCTCAGTTCAAAGCTGCCAGTCCAGGCGGGAAAGTCCGTGAGACTCTCCAATTAACCCACCAGAAAACCAGATGTGGCTCTGTGATTCAAGTGGTAGAGCACTACCCTTGAGCACAAAGAAGCTCAGAGGGCAGTGCCCAGACCCTGAGTTCAAGCCCCACAACCGACAAAAAGGAAAATGAGCTCATCACAGGTCAGTCAGAGTGGACTGTGTGAGTTCATACTTGGACTGGCATCTACACCAATCAAATAATAAATAGGTATCCACTTCAGACCATAAAGAATGCTCCGAATCCCTGTGTCTGGACTATGCAGAGCCTTACCAGTACCAAGCACCTCTCTTCTTTGCCTGCTCCCCCTGGTGGGTAACCTGCCAACAGCACTTACCACCAGCATCCAAGGCCCAGTCTGTCAATGAGAAGGACTACGACCTTCAGTGTGCTTTTACATGTCAAGATGAACAACAACATGAAGAGAATTTACTCCCAAGGAATTAGATGTTAAGTAATTTTTAAGATAGCAAGTAGTATCTATTTGGGGCTTTTTCTTAATGTTTCCAGTTCCAGTCCATTCCCAGGACAGTCAGTTCTCTGTAAGACAAGTTGCATTCACAAACCCCAGCTCTCTCTGCCAGGTCTGACAGCGCTCCGTTTCCTTGGTCCTTATACAGGTGCACTTAGTCCTTGTTCTGTACGGTTCAGATGCTCAGCATCTTTTCCTCTTTTCAAAGTTGTCATTCCAGCAACTGCTAATCACTTTTTAAAGTAATTGTCTCACAATGCACACCAGTGGCTCATACCTATAATAATAGCGCCTTGGGAGGCTGAGACCCAGAGGATCACAAGTTAAGGTCAACTGGGCAGAATAGCTCATGTGATTCCATCACATGATCCATCAGGTGATACCTATACCCATTCACTTTAAGAATTCATCAATTCATAGTCTCTGAGACCAGACATATTTTGTAAAACCCTGAAATCAACATTTCTAATCCTAGTTTTCTACCTTTTCCTGAAGCCCTATTTCTGGGAAGAAATGAGGGGTTCCTGGGGCTTCTCTGTACCTTTCGCCCCCCCACAATAAATATTCCACATATATTTGACAAACTAAATAATAAATTTATCTCTAGTACTAACACTTTATTGTGTTACTCAAAAACTATACCAAGAGCCAAAATATACCTCCATGGAAAAAAGAAGCCAAAGTTTGGTTCTGTTAGCTGTAAGCCCCATTTTGTACATTTATAGCAGGAAGAAGACAAAGTATTTAAAAGATGCATTGTGTTTATAAAGCATTCATAAGACATTTTAAATTAAAAAAGAATGAATTTTCCAACTATTTACCTAGACTTACATATCTACAGCTAAGCAATACGCAAGAGAAATTTCCAAATAATACCTGTATTTGATAAGCACAAAAAGTGACACAAAACCCTTTAATTATTCCCCACATTGTTTAAAAGGAGAAGAATCAAAGGCGGAAAATACCAGATTAATGCTTATAAATTCTTGATTGCCAGAAGAGAACCTCTGTTTCAGGTAATTATAAGACAATTCATACACTCTGGTCTTTTCTTCTCTTCCTTCTTCTTTTTTTTTTTTTGTCCTATTACTGTCAGAATTCAAAACTACATTAACCTTGGACCACTGAGAAGAAATTGTATAATTAGAAAACTGTATTTTTCAAATTCTCTCTTACTGGGGCTTGATTAATCCTTACTGTCTCGTGTAGGCAGTGCTTTAGAAGTTTGACAAATGAACAGGATATATTCCGTCCTTCACTATGTGGAATAGATTTTCAACATTTTATAGGTTTGACTTCCATCTCATTTAATATAAGATGAGTGCAATACTTATTTTAGACATGAGTATTAAGGTTAGTCAAATAGGTTTAAAAACAAAAACACCTGAGCAGTGCTAAACATATTCTAAGTGTTACACAAAAATAACTTACTGGGGGCTGGGATGTAGCTCAGTGGCAAAGCGCTTGCCTAGCAAGTGCAACGTCCTGGGTTCGATCCCCAGTACCAAAAAAGAAAAGACAAAAAAATAATAACAACTTAGTGTTCATGCTATCACTCCACCCTTAAGTGATCTTCTAACAGGAAACACCAGGGAACATCAGAGAAGCTGGGCACAGAAAATTTAAGTTCTGTTTCAGTTAGAGAAATTCAAGCATGTTTAAAAGTAGTCATCTTCAGTGGTACAAGATTCTTTTTGTGTATATGCCACTACTGTGGCTTGAACTCAGGGCCTCGGTACTATTCCTTAGCTTTTTGGCCCAAGGCTGGTGCTCGGTTACCACTTGAGCCACAGCTCTGCTTCCAGCTTTTGAGGTGGTTAACTGAAGGTAAGAGTCTCGTGAACTTTCCTGCCTTGGCTGGCTTTGAATGAGGATCCTCAGATCACAGCCTCCCAAGTAGCTAGGATTACAGGCAAGAGCCACAGACGCTCAGCAAAGAAAACAACTTCTTAGGCCTGAGGAGAATTCTGAAAAGATCAGCAACCTGGTGGGCAGCTCTTCCTAAGGGTCGGGTGTAGAAAGCAGGCTCAGTTCACCTGTGGCCACTCAAAACATCCTTCCGCCTCCTGCCACCCCTCCAGACTGGACTGTTCAACTTGAGGACCGCTGGGGTCACCCAGAAAACAAGAGTCAGGCTCAGCTCACAGCCTGTTTCCCATCATCGATTCTTCCTTGCAGTTCTTACTCTGCAATTAATAACTGACATGAACTGGGATACTCAAACCTAAGGCTGAGGTGCACATTGTTTTTAAAGAACTCGAGGTTACTTTAGAAGATATCCTGCCTCTATTGTGGTGGCCAAGTTTGCTGTCATTACTTCTCCAAATGAAAACTGAAGTGACTTCACCTCTGGAGTTCCACAGCTGTGGGTCACAAAGGCTGGTCTCATGTCTGGGAGCGTGGGGGCTCATCCCAGCCCTCGCTGCCAGACTCACACGGGGGCAAACTTCAGCGGAGGGGTGGGGCCCACACTGGTTCCCCTAAAAGACTCATTTAGGGAACTGCTTTACACCTTCTGAAACTAAAATGGAATTTTAACTACTTATTTCTTAATTATTGAAAGATACCCTGACAGGGTCTCATATGTCACTGTCAGCCTCCGAAGTACCTATCCTTCAAGTCAATAATTTAATAACAGACTAATCTCTAAATGTAAGCCCCCAAACCTACTACTACCCCAAGAAGTCCTCCCCCCGCCCCCCGCCCCACCACCAAAGGTTATAAAGTATTCACTTTCATGACTACCCCAAAATGCAAAAGAGACATTTCTAGAATGTGGTCCCAAACAATGTCACTCTTGGCCTCATCTACCCCTGCACAGAGTTTCTCTATGTGTACAGCAGCAGGCTGATTAACTGTCAGAGCTCTCAAATGATCTGAAATATATGGGAGCTTGGGGAAGGGAGAGACAACTTGGAAACCAGTAATCACATTACTTCTCTAAGACAACTGGACCAAGTAGGCCCCACTGGCTACATCTCACTCTTCTTGTCCTCTGCTCCCCATTCTCTCCCAAGCCCATGCCCCTTCCCTTCTTCTTTACCTACTTACGAGAGCTTTACAGAATCCCTGTCTATCGCTTCTCAGATCCAGTCCTTCCTCCCCCGACCTCCGTTATACGCCCCACCCCCACCCCTTATACTAGGCTACCACAGAAGCAGAGACAAGTTTAACTCTCATCAGACCCTTCCCGTGTACGTTCTGGTCAGTTCTGGCTGTGAATACTGAGCATCCAAGCCAAGCTCCCAACTAGGAACTGGATGCCAGGGCTCGAGGAACACTGTCTCCACAGAGTTCACACCCACCACCCACAGGGCCGGAAGACGCCCAGGCACAGAAGCAACCAGAGGATTAAACAAAAGCTACAAGCATGACAGAAGCAGGACTACGGAAGTGTTGAGAAAATTCAGCACATGAGGGGTTAAGTGCACTGTGTACAAGTAGATAGGGGAGGTAGTATTGTTTCTGTGGGGGGAAAAATGTATTTGGATTACAAATGCCTTTTCAGAACAAAGGAGGCTGAACTCCAGGATTTCCCTGCATGAAGGTAAAGCACATTCAAGTCCCAGCCTCTCTCTGCTACAAACCAGAATGATAATATGCTCCCTTCCCATGCTCGGGATTACAGGAAGAGCACAAGAAGGGACCAGGTGGGGAAAAGCCTTCTGAAAGAGAAAGACTTATGCAAATGAAGCCTTTGTTTCTACCAGTCAGAAGGGGACTTGTTTCCTGAGATGGGACAGCCTCAGCCCTACTCCAGGGAGGTGGGGGTCAGGGTCAGGGTCTTCCTGAGCAGAAATGATTGGTGACAGCACTTCTGGACCCCACCAATCCACTCTGTGCACATCGAATGGAGACCCTAGTGCCCCGCCCCATGCAGTTACTCAGAAGATGGAGTAAGTAGCCTCAACCTTCCTGGCACGAAGGGGCACACAACTGTGTGTGAAAAGCAAAACAGGAAATAAGAGATAATGCAGAGAAACCAAGGCCCATACCTGGGAAACGTCTAGTCATCTCTTACCAGCCTGGGCCAGAGACGAGGGATCTGTTGGAAGAAAATGACAGTGGCATGGGAGACCAGGCCAGGTCTGAGCCAAAGGGATGAGCCACTCACCCAGAAGGCCGCCAAGTCCTGGGTGAAGCAGCAGAGTCCCCTACAAACAGCGGGCCCAGGCCTTGCTGCGCACCGTGTGAGCTTCCTGGGTCCATCCGCTCTTTTCTGCCTTTTCTCTTCCATCCCCATAGCAGCTTCTCACACACTGCTTCCCCCACTTCCAAGTCCTTGGGACCTTCGGTGTCTTTCAGCCTCAGCCTGTTGACCACTGAAATGGAGAGAATGGATGCCCCCCTCTCCTCGCACCCCTGAACCCTCTGAGAGACTAGACTCTATTAAGAACACAGTGTGCAAAACCCATTTGGAAAACAAACACTGCTACTTCCTACCCTCTCCACACTGCCCACCTGAGGCTTGGCAGTCCTGGGCTGCACCGATCAGCCTGACCACAGAAAAATTATCCATCTCTTTTCTTTCTCCCCTGCTCTGCTCCCTGTTGCCTGCCCCCCTTCCTCACTGCTTCCTGCTAAAGCTGCTGGCCAGAACTCATGGCACCCAGGGGAGCCACTTAGCCCCAATGGTAGTGCTTAGGGCTAAAGACGTTTCTGACTGTGGTGTTTCCATTATTGATAATAAAGCCCCCAGAACTCTAATTACACTGCTTCCCTATGTGCTAAGGGCACACAATCAGGTCAGGAGGAGGGGGCCGTGAAAATAACTGCATTTCATCCATGGCTGAGCCGGGCCGCCTCCCTTCCTACTGCTCATGTGAGTACATGGGTGATGCCTAAAAGCTTCTGAGAAACGGAGCACTAATCATCCTTCCAGAGTGTTCTGGCATAAATATATACCACAAGGCTTAAAAGCTCCCTGAACCCCCATGGTCATGGTTTTTAGAGGGTAAAGTGGGATTGTGTGCTGGAGTTCTGGAGTCAGGATCCATCTGTGGGTGCTAATTAATTCCAGCTCCACAAGGCTGGCCTCAAGCAACTCAGTGTAGGGAAGAAGGGGGCTCGATGATCTAACTAGGGGTCCACTTGACACTGCCCTACTTCCTAGGAATTCTCCAAGCCCACAGTACCACCTCCTCCCACCGCCGTGTCTCACTCTTCTAGCTGGCAACCTCCCTCCAACCTCACTGCCGTCCATCCTCTCCCACCTGCAACTCCAGGAACCCGGGTGTCTGCTGTCACTTTCCATTCCCCACTTCTCTGTTCCTAGTGTCCCTCTTCCTGTTACGAACCAGGGTACCGGTGCCAGTGCCGGGGAGGCTACTTCTGCTCACATCCACAAACATGTTGCCTCTTTCTCCCTTCCTTGATTCCTGTCATTCTATGGAATGAGACCACTGACTCCCATGTCTCAGGCATAAACAATATCAAACCCAGCAAACAAAAGTGCCCAAGAAGCTAAAAGCAAATTCTCCCATCCTGCACACAATATAAAGCTTTTTCCTGGCCCCATCTCCTTTCTGCTCCGGAAACCACATCAAAACCATGTTCTGCTCTTCCTTCAACTAGCTGCACGTGGGCTCCCAATCCCACCACTATGTTGAAACTGCTCTCGGCAACATCGACAACCACCTCTATGTTAAACTCCAGAGGCATGCTTAGTTTTCTTAAAGTATCTTGGACACACTACACCATGGCCCCTTACTCCTTAAACCACTGTTTCCTCAGCCTGCTCTGCAGGTCTACTGTCAGGGGTGAGGGCAGGGCTGCTTCCTGCCGTTATGCACACCTCTCTTCCATGAGGCAACCAACTGCCCACCATGCTTACACTGACATTGCAAGCCTGGAGTTCTCCTCTGCTCCCACACTCACCTGCCTGCCCACCCCTTTTCTGGAAGCTTTCACAACCATCTCAATCTTTCTGATAGGATCACATCTTTCTGATCTTCTTGCAGGCTCTTACATCCAGCAGCTGCTGCAGATAGAAGTGCTTGAGGGTGGCGGGGTCCCATTTCTCTCCCTTACCCCACATCACCCTATTCTCTTGGTGTTTCCTTCATATTATGCATCAAGCCACTTTTCTCTGATCCAGCACTACTAACCCCCCAAGGCCTCTTCCCTAGTCTACTGCTCCCACTCACTCTTGCCCCTGAACATGAATTTCATATAAACACCTGTCATATCCATTTGGGCTGTCCAAACAAATACCACACACTGGTAGCTTCTAAACAGCAGAAACTCATGTTCCACAGTTCTGGATGCCTGGTAGTCCAAGACTGAGCTCCAGCAGATTCAGTTCCTCTTCCTGGGTCACCCACAGTTCTGTGTGTCCTCCACACAGTGCCAGGTACCTAGCTCCCTTAGGGACTCTTTCTTACAAGTCCACTCATCCTACCCATGAGGGCTTTGTTAATGACCTCGTGATCTAATCATACTTCAACACCATCACTTTGGGTGAAGGGTTCTAACATGAATTCAGTTCACAGGAACAAAGATAAAGTAATCTTTTTGATCCAAACTCCTTAACCTACAAGGCCCACAACCTCACCTCGTCACTCCATCCTTCACTCACTAAGCCTGAGCGAATTCTGACCTTGGCACACATCATGATTGCTCCAACAGTGTTCCCACCATGGGGCCTGGCCATCTGCTCAGAATACTCTCACCCCCAAACACCAACTTGCCCATATTTACCTCATGAACTCATTGGATCCTTCAAATTTCAACTTAAAAGTCACTTCCCAGAAATGAATATTTGATAAATATCTGTTGATTTCACTAATTGTCAACCTCTTCCACAATCAGTCTACAAACTCCCTAAAAAGAGTCCAGACCAGACCATGAACCTTGCACTGAGGACTGCAGTGTCTGGCACCTAATATATAGCACAGGTGCCCTGGATTTTTGAATGAATGAGAATAGGTGTGAAAGTACTCAAAAAAAAGACAACCAAAAACACAACAACCAATCCCTTACAAAATAAGTTATAATCTCTCAAAGTAAGCTGACTCAAGAGAACACTCTCATCACCAACCGACAACTCCAACTGGGAAGAGAACTGATGACTCATTAGTATTTATTTCAACTCCTACAGTGATAACTCACTTGCAGAAGGAAAAAAAAAAACGACAAAAGAGGAATTCTGCTTCCCTCTTTTCACCTAAACTCAAAAAATTAATGGCATTTTGAGCAAAGTCTTTTAATTGCAGAATTTAAAAATTCATGCTCAGTTATCATATTCAATATTTTAAATTTACTATGGCATCTATCATTTGAAAGAAGCACAGAGATAAAATTTACACCTCTGCTAATTACCTAGCACCAGCCCTTTAGCCAGCACAAAACGGAAGCCTGTATGCCTCCTCATGCTTTAACTCCCTCGTGTCCATCAATATCCTGCCTTTATCACAGGACTTCCCAATGCCAGGCAAGTATCTGGGTCTCAATAAATACATCAAGTTGCTTCACTCACAAAAGAATTTTTAAAGTTCTTTTCTTTTGGTCTTAGATTAACCTCTCCTAAAGATGTTCAAATAGTGCTGAGTCTCATATGTTCACAGGTCCTGTGGCACTTGGTTACTGGAATTCTTCCTCTATTGTTATCCAATCTACTTTCTTCCCGTATCTTTTAATCTCAGGTTTGTGGAGTAACCTTTTTACTTTTTAAGCATCCTCTGTTATTTGTGCATACGCTTCAGCCCATTTCTGGTCATCACCTTTTAAAAACCACTACCTTAAATTTTTTATTTCAAACTTCTATGTGGCAAATTGACCTCAAAAATCACATTTTTCCAAAAAAAAAAAAAAAAGAGGCATACGCAGGCATGTTCTCTAGGGATAAGTATTTTAGCTGTTCCTATGACTGCTCTTTAGAACAGGGGGGTTATTCTGTTACTACCCAATCGTTTGTAGATATTCATAGTAAAACCACATTAATGCTTTAAAATATAATTAGCCTTGTATCTACAAAAAAAATATTTATTTGATAAAAGTTAAATCAATTAGCAAAAAAAAAAAAGCTATTCTTTCCTGAAGACTGTTTATAAACAATCATAACCTAAAGTGAAATGTTCTTAACTCAAGCTGGTTAATTTTAGGGGGTGTGAAAAAGGACTCAAACATATACCACTGAGTTCCTGCTAATCTAAAACACCATACAATCAAACCTGGCTTGCCCTTCATTCATAAAAATAATCTACTTAATTTCTTTTCTGAACAAGTGCTTAAAGGTTTTCCATTGATTCCATTACCTATTTTGTACAAAAGTCCCTAATTAGACCTGCTGTCAGGCCACAACTCCTAGATGGCCAGGTTGGGAAGAACTCACAGGAAGCTAGAAGTGAAATTAAATTCTGCAAAAAGGAAACAGCAAGTCATCAAATCCACAGACCTGCCTAACAAAACCAGAGGGCATTCCATTTCAACAGGCTGAAAGAACAAATTTGATCTTAATTACTAAGAAGCTCTTACAACTTGTGAGGAAGTCACAGCTTAAGAAGGATCAGCCTCCTAACTTCTTGATAAATTAGTTTCTCAAGACTAACCTTTTGGATGCCAAAGAAATACATCACAGGCATGGCAGTCAGGAAAATGTCAGTGTTCGGGGGGGTACAGTAAATGGCTAAGTAATCACTAAAATGACACCTATGCATGCTTAATGATATGCTAAGTGTGAAAAATAAAGATTACATTTAAATACAGATTTAAAGAAGAACTGTCACATGCCAGCCAAGTATTTTCAGTCGCCATGTTGATCTCCTACCTTAATTAAATTCCAGGCTTTTCTGCATTGTTTCCTTCCCAGCATCATTTCCTTTTTAGGATATGCAAAATACATATTGAAAAACACGTACATATATCGTTGCAAAAATAGGAAAAAATTCTAGAAAGGGTCCATGTCCCTACTTCCTTTTTACTTTTTCCTCTTCTTCTTTTTTTTTTTTTTGCCAGTCCTGGGCCTTGAACTCTGGGCCTGGGCACTGTCTCTAAGCTCCTTTTTGCTTAAGGACCTACCACTTGAGCCACAGCACCACTTCCAGTATTCTGGTGGTTAACTGGAGTTAAGAGTCTCATGGACTATCCTGCCTGGGCTGACTTTGAACCATGATCCTCAGATCTCAGTCTCCTAAGTAGCTAGGAGTATAGTTGTGAGCCACCGCTGCCCAGCTACTTCCGGCTTTTTCTATGATTAATTGGAGACAACAGTCTCACCGACTTTCCTGCAAAGGCTGGCTTTGAACCTCGATCCTCAGATCACAGTCTCCTAAGTAGCAAGGATTAGGGGTGTGAGCCCATCCTTCCTTCTGCACAATACATTCAGAGACACTACTATTGACTCTAGAAATAGCAATTCCATTCACTCCAGAAACAGCTCCCTATTGTGAGCATGTGATGATGGGGGAGACACATAAACCCCTGCCTTCTTGAGAGCTGAGGATGGAAAGAGGAAGCCAAATCAACAGGCATGCCCATGCACCAAGCCCATTGCCAAGAGAAAACAGCAAGGCCACAAATCTAGGACAGTGTGATGAGGTGAAGGTGCACTGTTCAAAATTCTCTGAAGGCTGGGAAGGTGGCTCAGTGGTAGAAGCTTGCCTTGCATGAAGCCCTGGGTTCAATTCCTCAGTACCACATAAACACAAAAAGCCGGAAGTGGCACTGTGGCTCAAGTGGTAGAGTGCTATCCTTGAGCAAAAGAAGCTTAGGGACAGTGCCCAGGCCCTGAGTTCAAGCGCCAGGACTAGGGGTGGGGGTGGGGGGTGGGGGAGGGAGGAGGCGGGAGAAAGAAACAAAATTCTCTGAAGCTTAACAATGCAAAGAAGTTGATTCTACTCTGACTCTGCAGTCTATAAAGTGTATCATCAAAACTGATTACCGCAACTCAAGGAAGGAGCTTTATCTGAATTACTGAGCGTATTTTACCTCCATTTTATAAAATTGGTATTTTGATTAAATGTGATTCACCGTAATGAATTTCACAAAGAAGAAACCAAAAATGTCAACGGAATACTTACTTCATCATGAATTTAGCAAACCCACCTCCTCATAAAAAATACAAGCCTTCCATAGTCTTTTGATAAGGCAAATTAGATACACTAGCTGCTTCCTGGCTTTTAATTGCCATTCATCTGAAAAGGTCTCACTGTAACAACACCACCTCCTTCCTGCCACTGCGACTCTCTTTGCACTGTCTTTTGGATTTTTTTTTTCAGGGAAAAAACACGAACTAGAAGCAGTTTCTTTTGCAGGGAGAATTTTCATTTTCCATTATTAATATTTCATTATAATCAAATAGTTTCATGAAGTTTTGATCCTAAGGCTGAAAGAACAAAAACACCCTTTACAAAAAAATGCCTCTCCAGAGACACAGCCTAGAAAAAAGCTCTGTCTTCCGATTACAAGGATTTTGTGCTTTCCTCCTCCCCACAAAGTGCCAATCAAGCCAAATGACATCAAGCTTACGGAATTCATCAAGTAGAATTAAATTGTAGGTTATTTAGTAAACTCAAATTTACATGGGCTTCAAGGTCCCTGGCTTAATCACTTTGGGCTGCTATAACAAAGCATTGTATTTCTCATGTTTAGTTATGGAGGCTGAAGGCCAAGATCCAAGTATCAGGATGTGGGGTTCTGATGAGGGCCCTCTTGTAGGTTTACAAATTGCAGTCTTCTCCTTTTATCCTCAAATGGTGAACAGCAAGTACTTTCTGGAGTCTCTGCTCTCTGGGGTCCTTCCTATAAGGCACTAATTCCAGGGGCTCTACCTTCTCCTCTACCTCTCCTAATTACCTTCCACAAGCCCCATCTCCAAACACCATCACCTTGGGACCAGGGTTTTTAGATGAATTTTAGGGGGAATGGGGACACAAACATTTAGTTCATTGAACTCTCTTTTGAAGGAATGTTAAAGTAAGTTGTGCACAAGTGGCTTTCTAATGCTAGGCACAGGCCACCTCTCACGGCTGACCTCTTCATCTCTGAGGAATTATTGCATCTGACCTGCCGTCTACTGAAATGCAAACTAAGATCAGCATTTCAGAAAAGCTGAATTCCTAGGCCCCCAAGGAGAAACGCAGATTGGCATAGCAGACAGAGCACTCAGGAGATGCCCCGATGTATATTGGGATGTATGTAGTGAGGAATTACCAAGAGCCTAGCATGGTCCACAGCTGAATAAATGCTATGTCTACCATGTCAAACCCTTTCCAATAATAAATACTGCGTGACTAATAAAGGTGAGACCCATGTATGAATGATAGGAAGTAATTTTTTGTCATCATGGATTTTCTTACTCAAAAGATACCTGGTTTTTGTTTGTTTGTTTTTTAACAATAGGGTCCTCTTTATTTAAAAGTGTCTATATTTTAGGTAGTCTCTAAAAGTCCTTCACAGGAATCGGTGCACAACCTACGACCGGATCCTTCTTCATATGGCAATCTAATCACCACTAACATAAATAGAAAGAGGGCTATGTCTAAGCGATTCTAGAGAGTATCAACTTATTTTTTAATTGATCTTTAACATCTTCAAACAGAAGCAAAAAAAAAAATCACATTACAGTTTAGTTATCACTAAACATTTCTACCACATGCCAGCCAATCCACATAATTACTTCACTCTTGTCTGAAAGGTCTTGAGAAATAGAGTTGAGTGTATAGTACACACAATCACCATTATTTACATTGAGAGCCCATCTTTATGTGTATTATGCTGGTAGCAATAGAAACACCTTTTTAAAGATCATTTAATACCTACTGCAACTTTTATGGTACATCAAATTACAAACTTACTACTATGAAAGAAAACTATCTTCTAACATAGCTACATGAACAATGAATAATAGATTAAGTGAAGGCAAAGACCTCTACAATCCTAGAGATATCCTATGGATAATTAAAAAAAAAAAAAAGTAATGCAGGTAGACAGTCAGTGCTCCGCAACTCAGCAGCCATTCAGTCATTAACAATCAGTGCAGCCTGACTCATGCCTGTAACCCTACCTATTCATGTGGCTGAGATCTGAGGATAGAGATTTGAAGCCAGCCTGGGCAGGAAACTGTAAAGCTCTCATCTCCAATGAAAAATTCCAAAAAGTCAGAACTGGTGCTGTGGTTCAAGTGGTAGACTACTAGCCTTGAGCAAAAAAACTCATGGGCATATGCAGTAGGAAGTCTTTGCTTCTCCACCACTGTTATAAATCCACCTGGGGTGCACAGTGAGCTGCTTAGTAACCACAGAGGGTCTCTCTACCACGGGCCATCCACTAGCATCTTTCGCAACTAGCCTGAGTGGGAAAGACTGACATCTCTTAAGAATTCCTCTATATTGGAGTTCAGCACAAAGACTAATATTTCACTGTCTTGACTCAGTGAAATATTGACCGCAGCAGTCATACATTTCAATGCAGATCTTTAAGTTATCGACCCTTTTGCTTTTCACTGTTTTTATATGGGACATTGAACTGCACAGTGAAAAATTATTTTTGCATAGACCTGAAAACAACTCATCATTTCCCTACTTTCTTCCCATCAAAAGCTTACAGAATCAAAACCAGAATGACAAAAAGTTGCTAAAATATGGAAGCAAATTCTTCACATAACCACTACTGTCAGCTATAAAGCTCTGTCGGAGAAGACACTTTTACGTTCTCCCAATTCTGATCCTGCTCTTCCAACTCCGACCAGAGAGAGTAAAGTTAAATTGACTCTTTATTAAATCCCCTTAATCACAGAACTATTTTTTTTTATACCCTGAATGCTTTGTAGTTGGCCCTCATTGCTCAATTCATTCTCTACTTCCAAGTGTCTTTCTTCTTTCTCATTCAAACATGGAGGATTTGCCCTAAAGCAGTTTAGAAAAAATGACAGAACTTATTTAACATGATTAAGAACAAGAACATTATTTTTTTAATGCATAAATTACACTAAACGGAGACTTGGAATTCTCCATTTAAAAAAAAAAACTATCAAGGAGCTAGGCCCTGGTGGCTCATGACTGTAATCCTAGCTACTCAGGAGGCCGAGATCTGAAGACTGAGGTTCGAAAACAGCCTAGGTAGGAAAGTCTATGAGACTTTTATCTCCAATAATCACCTAAAAACTAGAAGTGGAGCTGTGACTCAAAGTAGTAGAGCACTAGCCTTGACAGTATCCAGGCCCTGAGTTCAAGCCCATGACCAAACAAAACAAAAACAAAAACTACCAGAGTCAACAAAGGTGGTCTCTGAACTTGGTTATCTAAAAAAGATATCATCTATTCCACTTCAATGACCTTATCTACTTTTTCTTCCAAAGCCATTCTGTTCATTTCCAGGCCTAAGTACAGAGTCTAACATGTTGGAAAATTAGCACCCAACATAGGTGGACCCAATTTGCCTCTTTCATGGTATGAACTACATTTCCTGTAGGAAACAAAAGTGAAGCTGTAGCAGATAAGGTCGAAAGCAATTTCCCCTGGGACCCAGACAATAATGTTCTAAGAAGCATCCTTCTCTAATTCTAAGGGGATTTGTACCCTGTTAGCCAAGCCAAAAGGCTCCACTTCCATCTTTCTGGAGTGTGGGACTGCAGAAGTCCCTGTGATGGATCAAGAAAATGTGGTATATATACACAATGGAATTCTATGCCTCCATCAGAAAGAATGACATTGCCCCATTTGTTAGGAAATGGAAAAACTTGGAAAAAATTATATTAAGTGAAGTAAGCCAGGCCCAAAGAAACATAGGTCCCATGGTTTCCCTTATATGCAATATCTAGTATATATATGAGTCAAGCGGAAAAGGTCAGATAATGTGATGTCAGGAAAATGAACCCTTAGATATGTATTTTAATGTTTTTTTCTTTCATGCATGTGTTTCTAATGCATTTATAAGATTATCTCTTTGTTTCTTTGTATGTCCCTCCCCCACAGTATAACCCCTGCTTTCACTATATTTGATGTCAGTATAACTTGAGGAGGAGATGGGGAAAAACCAGTTGTTTAAGGATACAGGTGGACCTGTTGCAACAATGAGAAGTACAAGTTGTCATGTCCAAAATGAGCTTTACAACATCGGTGCAGGGGGGGGAGGGGGGGGGGGAGAAGGATTGGGATTGGGGGGGAGGGGGGAGGCTGGGAAGGGATGGGAAGGGTAAACAAAAGGAGGAGGCTGCAATGCTTGGTAAGAAATGTACGCATTATCCTGCCCATGTAATTGTAACCCCTCTGTACAGTATGTTCACAAATAAAATAAAAAATAAAAAAAAAAGAAGTCCCTGTGACCGGAAGAAGGACCATCTCATCCAACTCCTGGCATCCAACTCACAGTCTAGTCTCTGCTTCCCAGAGAGAAGGACACAGGTGTCCTCACCAGGCAGAGGGTCTGGAGGCAGCCTGCTTCTCCTGACAGCAAAGCCCCAGGCAGTGCTTAGAAAGCTGACCCTATTTCCCAGGAGTAAAGAAACACCCTGCAGAGCCACCATTATGTGTCCCCCAGCTGTCTCTGCAAGGAACTGAAGTCTCCCATCAAAGCTCTGGTGCCCACAGGCTGGCAGGCCATCAATGAAGTGTACTAGGTCCCTACAGGCAGTGGAGCTCCAGACCTCAGAGCCAGGTTGCATTACCACTACTGTGCTTCTACTGCTTGCCCTCTTTGAACCTTAAGGGATGGGGATGGGAAACTGGAGTCTTCCAATGGGACTTGTCTTCTTATTAGCTGCTCATGACTGAAAAGGAAGGCAATTCCTCCAGATGTTTGAGTCAAACACCTGGCCAGGATCTTTCACTAGGAAGTATGGAATGTAAATGCACCTTACCATAAGGGTATTTGGTATCCAACTTATTCTCCGCTGTCCTACTCCAAGGCAACTGGTCATCGCTGCACCCATTGGGCATTCCATTGTACCCTATCCCAACGATCTTATTTTCAGCATTCACAATGCAGGCTCCAACCTGCAGGGAGACAGAGACGAAGGCTGGGTGACTCCAAATAGCTGAACTGCCATGAGGGCAGGGATGGGGAGACAATGAAGTGGGGCAGGAAAATGTAAGCACGTGAACACAGCACCAAGGATAACAGGTTTGCATTTCTTAAAGTTGATAACTGCTCCTTTCTTCAAATCTGCTCATGTGTGGACATGCATTTATGAGTCTGAAAACATTCTCCTCTGAAACTCACCTGGGAATTTGGATCTTTGCTTCTCTGTGCTGACAAAAAGGCCACCGCCATGAAATACTCGGGCCACTCCAAATAGTCATCCCGTTTTTTGCAGGAAACTTCGCTCATGTTGAGTCTAGAAAAGGAAAAAAAAAAAAAAAAAACACCATATAATGTTGTGACAAAAAAATAAAAACAACAGACATATTTTAACTTTTTGTGTATGTGCTGGTCCTGGGACTTGAACTGAGAGACTAGGAACTGTCTTTAAGCTCTCCCAACTTCTGGGGTTTAATGGTTAATTGGAGATAAGAGTCTCACAAACTTTCCTGCTTGGGCTAGCTTTGAACCACAATCCTCAGATCTCAGCCTCCTGTACAACTAGGATTACAGGCATGAGCCACTAGTGTCCCCCACATTATGACATTTTGATCCACTTTCCAACTCAATCCAACCACACCAATCTCTGGGTCTTTAAACAGAGGTGATTTTGGCTACTCTTATGAGTCAGAAACCCCAGCTCCTACACAATCTCTGATCTTAAGAAAAACATTTAAGTTTGCATTTGAACCTCACCTTCACATTCTCCAATATCTCATCTCCTTACTGCGTTTTCATAAGATGCTTTTCTAAGTGAATATATACAGTTGGGCTATACACCATTCCTACATTCCTTATACATTGGAGTCTGCATAGGTGGGAGAGCAGAGAACCATTTGTTGGTCACCAAATACGTTCCTTAAGTTTTTATACTTCAGATTCCTTGTTTATATAGAATATCTTACTCACTTCTAGCTGAAGTAGGCAGGGACACCCATAGAGGCTTTAGGAAACTTGCCCTCAGTCACACCAGAGATATCTGTGCCAGGATTTCAAGGGAAACAGCTGAAGGTGCACCGATTCTAACATTAACAAACTCATTTGTCTTTTCCCCTTAGTTGTCCCAAGTAGAACAGTTACCAACTCCAGGGACTGCATCAAAGGTTCAGTAACATGGGCTTTCCTGAGGGCAGGCACAGACACTTTACAGTAGGAACAACCCTTGAAGTGAGGCCCACAACTTCAGCTCAGAGGATCCTTAGAAAAGGGATGAAAGGAGGGGAACTCAAGACCATTCAGTTCCTCCTGCCACTGAGAAATCTGGATGCCCATCCTAAAAGAAGAGAATTCCAGAAACCTCCTTTAGGCGGATGCTGTTGAGTCCTGGGAAGAGCCTGATAGGATGAGGTGAATAGGTAGACACCAGGAGCCACGGTTACCCACAGATTCTGTTCCCCCGAAGTCGGAGTAGCCTGCAGGAAGGGATGTGCTGGATTGGCCTGTTTTTCCCACCAGGTTAAAGAAGAGCTTCCACAATGGCTGTAGGGTGCCAGGCAGTAAGTACCTACTAAACAAAGCAAGGGGGGGGGGGGTAATAGGAAAGGAACACATTATGCCAGGCACCAGCGGCTCCCTCCTGTCATCCTAACTACCCAGGAGCCTGAGATCCGAGGATTGCAGTCCAAAGCCAGTCCAGGCAGAAAAATTCCATGAGACTCCTATCTCCAATTAACCACCAGAAAACTGCCAGGAGTGCTGTGGCTCAAAGTGATCGAGGGCTAGCCTTGAGCAGAAAAATAGCTCAGGGACAGGATCCAGGCCCTGAGTTCAAGACTCACACCGACAATAAAAATTTAAAAAAGGAACACACTACTGCACCGAGGACTAACCCACGTGCGGCTTCATGCACAGAAGAGCACAGGATTTAATCACCGCAGGAGCGGGGTGCCAAGCACTGCCAGAGCTGGAGACACCAAGTCCAAACGAGGAAGTCAAATCTGGAGCAGACCAGGGTGAGGGTTTCAATGGCTCCAGGGTGGTCAATGGTTCGGGGGGTGCAGTGGGCCACGGAGGCCGCGGCCTGGGGTGCTGAGAACCAGGCGGATCCAGTAAGGACTGTCAGCCCGCTGGAGACACAGGAGGAAACTGAGGCTGGGAGCAACGACACCCGGCCCACGCTCCTCCCAGGCCCGCTCGGCTCGGGTCCCGGATCCGAACCCCAGCACCCCATCCGCACCAAGGGGAAAGCCACGGGCGCTCCGGCCGGGAGCCCGGGCCGCCGGCCGCCCACCCTCCCGCGCCAGCCCCGAGGCCCCACGTGCGGGCTGGGAGAGGAAGGGACGTCCCCTCCGGGGCCGCCGAGCCGGGGCCCCCGGCGGCACCACGGGGCGCGCGGCGCGTACCCGGCGGCCCGGCTGACGCCCGCCACCCGCCGGGGCCCGATCCGCGGGCCTGCAGGCCGGTGCCCGTCCCCGCCGCCGTCCCGGCCGCCGCCGCCGTCCCGAGCCCGAGAAAGGAAGTCGGCGGAAGAGGAGGCGGGGCCGGAAGGGGCCCGGGCCGGGGCCGGCGGGCGGGCGGGCGCGCGCTCGAGGCGGGGGCGTCCGGGCCACCGTCCGGATCCGCAGGGGCCCCGCCGCCCCGCCGCGGACCCGGCGCGGGCTCGAGAGTCTCAGCCCCGGGCGCCAGCCCTCCATTCGGGGTCACCAACAGACCCAGTTTGGGGCGCCAAGGCGCCATGAGGTCGTCTGCTGCCACGCCCGGCCCGCGATCCTGGGCCTTGGCACGGCCTGGATTGGCGCCCCTCGCGGGGACCCCGCTTAGACACGGCCAGGGGGGTCTCACGTCATCCCCTCCTGAGAGCTAGGCCGTTCTCTTTACAGACAGAGCTACCGTCCAAGTATTTATACCTTACATGCAATATATAATTATATGTAACATATTTGTATGACATATAGAATACTGTATGTGTGCATAAAGGTAATATATACCTATTACACATACCCTAGGCTTTGAACTCTGACCCTCGCCAGTTGCTAGACAGGCCCCCTACGACTTGGTTTTGTTTTGCTGGGCCTGAGGCTTGAACTCAGGGCCTGGGCACTATCCCTGAGCTTTTTGAACTCAGGGCCTGTGCACTATCCCTGAGCTCCTCAGCACAAGCCTAGAGCTCTACCACTTGAGCCACAGCGCCACTTGCAGTTTTCTGGTGGTTAATTGGAAATAAAAGTCTCATGGACTTTCCTGCCCGGGCTGGCTTTGAACTGCAATCCTCAGATCTCAGCCTCCTGAGTAGCTAGGATTACAGGCGTGAGCCACTGGCACCCAGCTTCTTCTATGACTTGGGTCACTCCCCCCCCTCCCCAGCCCTGATTAAATTGCCGGTGACTAAAAGTCCAAAGAATTTGGTGTTGTGCAACTGAAAAGGGTGGGAAGGGAAGAAAACTAACTGGTTGGGCTTCTGGAATGAGCCCTGCAGTGTCCTCCTGGGGACTACTGGCCACTGACGACTTTCATCTAGAGGGGTTGTTAGGGTTGGGGTGCTGTACCTAGAGAGAGGCCCAGTACCTGGAAGATTCATTTGCATTTGCGTTTTGCTTGACTGGCTTCACGGTTTCTACTCATCATGTAGAAAGGCCAGAGGTGTTTACTGAAGGCCGACACCCTTTCCCAGGCCCCTGTCTCCACATATCCACCACATACTCCTCTTGGTATTACCAATTGACTACTTTCCAGACCCCATGCCTCTGTTTCCCTTTAAGAAGTCACAATCTTTTCTTGGCAGAGGAGGTAGGAGCCACTAGTGGCATCAAAGCCCCATGCAGAGATGGTCCCAGAAGAATCTTACCTGACTTTTGTCCTTTTAATCGGGGTCCTCAATTTCTGAGATATGCAAATATACTCAAAAATATGCCACAGATCAGTCAGAGATAGATAACCCCAGCCTTGTAAATAGAAGACACTAGTCCTGATGAATGCATTGATGGTGTTCATCCTTCTCTGAGACCCCGATACTGTATTCAGGCATCAGACCCCTATGTCTCTTGGGACATTAGTTCCACCCCAGAGAATGACAAAAGAGATCCTTTTCTTTGTTACACATGGGGCTTGCAGATACTGCCAGCACTCTCCATAAATAATAGCTGTTGTAATAATCATGAGTTCTGATCTGCACATCCCAGATCGGAATGGCTAATCCAAACAAAAGCTTGTTAACCGTATTAATTTAGCCTAACGGAAGAAGAATGACGGGAATAAACAGTTGCTTCTATCTAATTTCTCGCAGACATCATTCTTCATCTCTGTGGTCCAGCTTGCAGATTTCATAATTAAATTATGTACTGTTCTTGGTGCATGCCAGGAAAGCAAAGGAGAAAAATACTTTATTGTTTAACTACAGATTTTTTTTTTGCCTTGATAAAATTCAGACTTGAAAGAGCCACATAAAGATGATGATACGTAATATCAAGTTGACTGTCTTGTTGCCACTAAAATGTATTCTGTCCCTGAGCCTCAGGTCTCCTTCCTCCGCCCACTGTTTGGTCATACTCCTCTATAGTCTTTAGGCCTTCATAGATCCATTTCTCTTCTTACCAACCTACAACCAATACATCACCAGTTGCTGCTGGCCCTTCAACCACAACATCATTAAGCTTTCTTCCTTCCTCTGTCCTATAAAGACTGTCATACATAATTTAGTTACTTCTCATCATTCTCCATTTTGGTCAACTCACACACTCCGCTCTGCCATAAATTCAAGATCCTGCTTGCTACAAACACATTACCTTGAATGCTGCAGCGTTTCTCTGAAAGGCCCTCATCTTAAAGATGGCATAATTCATAACACAGGAAATTCTCCTGATTCATGATTTCACAACTTGAGGTTTCAAATATTCTACATTCACAGTAAAACCAGACAGCTAAGTGGGAAAAAATACATTCCTTGGTATGTCTTGCTCATTAACACCTTGTAACTCCAAGTGTGACTGTGGGTGTTAAAGCTCTCTTGCTAATACCTTGTATTTTGGTTTATAATTGAGGATCTTTCTTCACCTACCACAGATACAGAGGTTTGCTAGGCTTTCCACCATATACAGATTTCCTCTCCCTGAGCAAAGAGCCAGGCATTACACAGAGGAGTTCAACATGTTCATAAAGACCATTGTCTTTTTCTATTTACAGGACTATAAGTTTTCTGTGACTCATCCATTACATAATTTAGAATATAGTTGAGGATCTCAAAAGTGGAGAAACTAGGGGCGACATGGTCCAAGAAGAAATGTATTTTTACCTGACTTATGTAACTGTAACCTCTCTGTATATCACCTTTATAATAACAATTAAAATATTACAAATCTAGGGGTTGCCAGGAGCCAGTGGCTCACACCTGTAATCCTAGCTACTCAGGAGGCTGAGATCTGAGGATCATGGTTCAAAACCACTGGGCAGGAAAGTCCATGAGATTCTTATCTCCAATAAATCACTCAGAAAACCAGAAGTGGCACTGTGGCTCAAGTGGTAGAGCGCTACCCTTGAACTGAAGAGCTGAGGGATAACATCCAGGCCCAGAGTTCAAGACCCATCACTGACGAAAAAAAAAAAATTGAAAACTTGAAAAAAAAAAACAGCAAATAAATTTTTCAGATTGGAGGAGGGGAGGAGAGAATCCAGATTAAAATTAAAAAGACAAAAGTCAGGTAAGATTCTTCAGGGACCATCTTTGCAGGAGTTTTCATGGTATTGATGGACAGTCTGCCTTACCAAGAGCCATATAGCAATCTCCTACCTCCCTATTTACCAAGAAAAGGATCTCACCTCTAACTAGGGAATTGGAGGCAGGAAGTGTGGAAAATAGCCAGTCTGTTCTGTGCATCAAAGTTTTTTGTTTTCTTTTGTTTGAGGGGAGGTTGTTTTTTGCCTTATTGGGGTTTGAACTCAAGGCCTCATGTTAACCTGGCAAACACTCACTCAATTGAGCCATGTCCCAACCTTTTTTGCTATATACATATACATATACATATACATATACATATATATATATATATATGTGCAGCTGGGTGATAGGTGTATACTATCACGCCTCAGTTTGTGTCTTTGAGATGGAGTTTTGCTAACATTTTGCCCAGCATGGCCTTGAAACATGATCCTCTCATTATTCACAGCCTGAGTACCTGAGGTTGGTATTACGTTTGCCATAGAAAAAGATCACAGGCTTTTGAGTTAGGCTAGACTTTGAATCCTAACTTGACTCTTCCTACCTAAGTGATCTTCAAAAGGTACTTGTCTTCTTGGAGTCTGTACAAATCAATAACACTCATTCAATCTTTTTTTTTTTTCCTCTGTTGTGGGTCTTGAACTCTAGGCCTGAGCGCTGTCCCTGAGCGCTCTACTACTTGAGCCACAGCACCAATGAGAGTCTCACGGACTTTCCTGTCCCGGCTGGCTTTGAACCATGATCCTCAGATCTCAGCCTCCTGAGTAGCTAGGATTACAGGTATGAGCCACCAGCACCCAGCTTCAGTCAGTCATGTTAACATTAATTCTCTACTTTGTGCCAATGCTGCAGATACCACAGTAAATAAAAGAGAAACCTGTTCTTGCTTCTCCCCTAATAAATGTAGAGTAAATGAACCTCAATGCCAGCCCATCAACATAATAAACTGTTCTAAGTCACTTGGTGAAAGGTCTTTGTTTTTAGCGGGTTGGTCATCAGGAGCATGAGATCTTATTTATATTGTTTAACAGTTGTGCGTGCAAATAAAATGCCATTTTTCCTTCTTTTCAAAGAAAGAGCCGTTTTATGTTTATAAGTTAGAATCCAAACTAGCGGGAAGTATTTAAGCCTTAAAAAAAAGGGAGGCTGAGGTTGGGAATGTGGCTGAGTGGTAGAGCGCTTGTTTAGGGACAGTGCCCAGGCCCTGAGTTCAAGACCCAGGATGGGCGAAAAAGAAAAAAAAAAAGAAAAGAAAAAAATGAGGATTGCTTAAAACACACACACACACACACACACACACAATGATAATCCCAGAAAACAAATTTGATATATAATTTTGTCCATATAGACATTTTATTATGCATGCTCAAGGCGTGAGGTCAGTTGTTCGTGTTTAATGAAATGCATAGACTATGAATTGGTATGACAGGAAATTCTTACCAGGAAAAAAAATTCAAGTTTCTAAATAGTATTTTTTTTTTGATTGGTTGTAGGGTTTGAACTCTGGACCTGGGTGCTAATCTTGAGCTCTTCAGTGCAAGGCGAGTGCTCTACCACTTGAGCCACAGCACCACTTCTGGTTTTCTGGTGGTTAATTGGAGCTAGAAGTCTCACAGACTTTCCTAGTTTGGCTGGCTTTGAACCACAATCCTCAGATCTCAGCCTCCTGTGTAGCTAGGATTACAGGCTCAAGCCACGGGCACCTGGCCTAAATAGGATTTTTATGAGATAAGGCTACCAAAGATCTTTATCTTCACACAGGTTCAAAAGAAGGTCAATGAGGAAATGATAATTGTGCATATGTAAAAAAGCTGGGTACTATGCTATTGTGCATCAGTAAAGTATTTGTTGATTGAATAAGTGAATTAGTAGAAAAAAACTTGCTTTATGACCAATTATTTGGAGTGTCCAACACTTAGAAGTTTGTGTAAACTCCAATTCTACCCCTCTCTCTGCCTCCTTTTTTCTCCTTGAATTTAAAAGACTAGAGTGACATTTGGTAGGTGAGACGTTGGAGCTGTGGACCAGGGTAACCGAAGGCAACATAATTGTTTTCAAGAGGAAAAGATCTGGCTCTAAGGATTTGGGTCATGGCCTGAAAATGACCATTGACAGGGCTGGAAGAGAAGGCAGTGAGGAGGGCTGTCTGCTTTTCTCGTGGTATGTTAGTTCTCCACATGACTTGATTTTCCTCGACAGAGCTGAACTTGCAGTGTCTCTCATACATAACTGGTTGAAGTTGATGGAAATTACATGTCTTATCACTTCTTAAAAGGAAAAAAAATACAGAAAATGTAAATCTAAAAGAAATGGGCAATTTTCTTGTACCACTTTATATTTCTGTGTAAGTTACCAAGTGTCAATCAGTCCTACTTTTTAAAATTCACATTTGTCAAGCAGCATGTAAGCTTTCAATGTTGTACAAGGAAAGATAATGCTTCATGTGGAACCGTCACTTAATGCTAGTTCTGTAGAAGTGCGTACCTGAAAAGAATTTATCAGATTTCTGGGTTTATAGAAATATTAACGATCTCATTAAATCAGACCCTTTACTTTCAGGTCACCATGGAATCTCCTGGAGCGGAATGGACAAGGTTTTATGGTTCTTGCTACAGAATTTTTTTTATTGACCTTGGAATCACCACTCGTGTTGTAGGATGTATTTTAAATGGTGTAATAAGGTGAATGAATGCCCTCAGATTCATCACAAATGAGAGCCCCTGTTAGATTTTTTTTTTTTGAAAGTTAATGGCTATCATCACCTGCCTGACATGTTGCCTTTCCTCCGCTCACTAGAGAGCTCACCGGGGGCAAACTTCTTGAAAGGAGAAGGCCAGAGTCAAATGAATGTTTTAGTATGGCAACTCAGCATGGCTGTGTATATGGAGGATGACATCTGGGATCTCGCCATGACAACAACAGTCTGCTATTACTGCCACAAAGTGCAAACGCATCAAGGAACACATCTACAAGCATAAAGGAACGAAAGAAGGAAGGAGACTGGTCCTCTGTGAGCAGCCATTTCCTGTTCACAGTCAGCGGGGCTAAGCTTTAATGGAGAAAGTGAGCAAGCCCATCGCAATGACAAGGCCAGGTCCTGTCCTTAACCACCTCTTCTTACTGCAGTGTTTGATAGACAACTCTAAAGGGAGGAAAGGGAGAAAGCTGTCAGCCAGGAAGCATTTTAAGATACTGTGATCTTAGACACGCTACCTTCAAATTAGCCCTGGATTGAGTTAAATATCAACCGGAGGAAGTAGAAGGGCACTCGTGGAATCATCCCTACGAAAACGAGAGAGATTTAATAGTTTGGTGGTTAGAGAAACCACTATCCTGCAAGAAAAAATCAATATCTACACAGCGCTAGAATCACACCAAGGGCTCCTGGAGCCGAGCCATTTCAGTGAAGAATAAACCCAGATTCATTAGAGTAGAAAGTCACAATGTGGTAGGAGGTCAAACATAAATACACCCTGGGCTCTATTGTCCGGAAACCCAAGATATTCTGCTTTCAGGATCCCAGCATTTTTTTTTAAAGCATAGAATTTACAGAACTAGAAGTGACCTTAGTAATCATAGAGTCCAGCCCTGTCTTTTTACAGATGAGGAAATAGTGGCCCAAGAAGACTACTTGGCTTGCTTCCATTCACACAGCTCATCCGGGAAGACTTCCTCCCTGCCACACTGCTCATAGCCAAACTTAGGCTCTATGAATCAAACCACAACTGTTTACTAGGAACCTCTTCAAAACGCATGCTAGCAAGTGTTCGAGGAACATAAAGCAAGCCAAACCAGCCTTCTCCCTATCTCTCTTCACTAGAGAGAAAACTACATAACGAGTCATGCAATACGTAGTGGCTGCGTAGTGGCTAAGCAGTAATGTACGATAACAATGAAAAAGCTATTCCAAAGCAGCCTATGATTATTTGTATGTGTGTTCCACCTTAAAAAAAAAAACACACAAGCTGCCCTTTCTGCCCACCTAGGAAGTAGCTGAGGAACACAGACCTGCATCTTTGTTGTGACTTTTTCTTAGCATCACATTCAGTTTAGTTTCCATCTTTCCTTGTCTCCAACTTTCTTTTTTCTTTCTTTTCCTTTTTGAGAAAGTGCGGGACATACGTGACACACACAAAAAAAAACTTGCACAAGCATATAGAATTATTTTTTATCATCACTGAAAGTAGTAGAATGTCCTATCATGTAGTGCATACCTGTAATACCAAAACTCTGGAAACTGAGGCAGAGGATTGTGAACTTGAGACCAGTGGGGTCATACCAGGAGTTCAAGGTCAACCTGAGCCACATAGTGAAACTTTTACTGAAAAAGAAAGAGAAGAAAGAGGAGGAAGAGAAGAAAGGGCATAAAGAGGGAGAGAAGGAAGGGAGAGAAGGAAGGCAGAAGAAGAAGAGAGAACAGGGAACAGAGAAGAGGAAGGAGAAGAAGGAGAAAGAGAAAGAGGACAAAGAAAAGAAGGAGGAGGAGGAGGAGGAGAGGATGAGGAGGAGGAAGAAGAGGAGGAAGAGGAGGAAGAGGAAGAAGGAAGAGCAGGAGGAGGAAGAGCAGGAGGAGGAAGAGGAGGAGGAGGAGGAGGAGGAAGAGGAGGAGGAAGTTTCTCTATCAAACCCAGGGAAAAGATTATATCCGAAGAAATCTGGGAGCTGGGAATGTGGCTTAGTGGTAGAGTGTTTGCCTAGTATGCATGAAGCCCTGGGTTGGACACCTCAGTACCACATAAACAGAAAAAGCCAGAAGTGGCACTGTGGCTCAAGTGGTAGAGTGTTAGCCTTGAGCAAAAGAAGCTCAGGGACAGTGCCCAGGCCCTGAGTTCAAGCCCCAAGCCTGGCAAAAAGAAAAAAAGAAAAAGAAAAGAAGAAGAAATTTATATATTTGTTTCTAGAGCAAAGTCCTGCCCCCCCCCAAAAAAAGAGTATCATGTCTTTGTATTCTCTATACAGGGAGTGTTCATACGTGCTGAACATAATTATAGTACTAGAGAATCAAGGAGGTAAACATACATAGATACATCATATATCACCCTCTCATTGTGTAGTCTTTCATTTGATCTTTGTTAAGATTCCAGAATTTACATTACCTTTTAGGTAAATGCCTACTCTCTTGTCACCCACACAAGAAGCTTCCCATGAAATAAAGAAATGGAATGGGTTGAAAAGGTGGCTCCATGATAGAGTGCTTGCCTTGCATGCATGAGGCCCTGGGTTCAATTCCTGAGCACCAAATAACAGGAAAAGCCAGAAGTGACGCTGTGGTTCAAGTGGTAGAGCGCTAGCCTTGAGCTGAAGAGTTGAGGGACAGAGCCTAGGTCCAGAGTTCAAGCCCCACAACTGACCAAAAAGAACTAGTAAAAAAGAAATGAAGCATGCAGCATACCTTTCAGGGCTGGTAGAGAAGGAGGTTGATATCTAAGAATTAAGTCTAGCTGCTAAAAAACCAACGGTATTTGCATAATAAGGCATATATCCAATGTAAACACTTCTCGAACTTTCCATTCCTTGTGTGTTTTCCTATACCTGGCAACCTGGGAAACCCAGAGGAGTATATTTCTTGAAAGTCTTTGTTAATCTACTACTCACCTGTCTTTATTCTCTTTGTCACGGTATAAATGACATGTGTTGGCAAAAGGTGATATCTTAGAGTGTGATTTCACTTCAGGGCAATCCATTCGTTTTTGTTTGCAACAACCCGCCACTATTGTAACCAGCTTCCCTGAGCCAGGCACCCATACAGAGAAAAGAGTTTCATTTTATAAAAATGATGGCAAATCTATTAGTGACTTTCACGGCACTATTAAGCAGGTTATTATTAGACAGAATTGACATTTCACATGCAGAAATATTCTTTTCTTGAAAGTCAAGTGTCATTCAAAAAAGGGAGAAGTTATTTAAAATTTTTTAAACACACATACACATCAAAGAAATCCCCTGAAAATCTCTCCTTATAAATGCCTCCATCCATTTAGGAATCAGAGCTAGGACTGATGCCTTTGATTTCCCTTTGATGCAAACAATATCACCAGAATGGAATCACTTTGGGAAATGCTTGTAAGCAGTGGCCAGGAAAACAGAATCTTGTTCCACAGCCACAGCTAGATCCTGGTCTTGATGGGCTAAAACCCAGCTGAAGGTCATAGTATTCATTCACAAAGCATGCCACAAAGAACCACCCCGCCCCACTCCCGCCCCTTGCTCCGTCCAGACATAAGCTCAAACTCCTGCTGTATATATATAGAGAGAGATTGCAACAGCAACCAGGATGCTTGAAGAGATTTTCACTGCGTTTGCCTTTGGAGGTACCCATTTGGCTCAGCAGAAGCTAAACATTTTTAAGAGCACAGTAAGAAATAGGCCAGAAAACATCAAAGCTTTATAGCTTTTGAGAAAACTTGATGGTCTTGCTGGTACAACTCCCTATGATATGGTTCAGTTGTAATAACAATGGAAAGTGTATCAGTGAAAACTGCTGATGAAACATCAGAAAAATGTAGCCAAGGGTCTTTTAAACACATTTAAGAACTGTTCTTTTGAACTGTGCCTCTTAGCTTTAGAAAACCTCTTCAAGATTTTAAACAGGGCTTTGGCTGAACTGCAGAGTGAGAACCTGAAATTATCTTGTGCGCTGGAATCAATATCAAGCAATATTTTCTCTTGGAGAGAAATTCAATCTGACAGAAAAGAGTAGGAGCCATAAGGAAACTGGTACCCTGGCCAAATAAAAAAAAAAAATGCTTGCCTTAGAAAGATGCTGTAAAGCAGTACAAATTAGGTGATGTCACTGGAGGCAGAAAACCTTCGTGACAGAATAAAATGTTATCTGCACGTCAGAATACTTCATTATCACTAATACAGGTCACTAAGCTTCACGAAACGCATCCATCAACCTTCATGGTTATTTGTGAGGCACTGCTGGTAGCTAGATGGGGCACCAACAAAATGCACCACCCCTCAATCACAAGAGAGCAGGGTTCAAGCGGAGGCCTTGGTACACAGACCATCCTTTGTTAGTCTCGAAGTGCTCTCTAGTGGCCAGAAGAACACAGAATTATCCAAGGCGCACTGGAGTCACTTAGGAAATGATTCAGAATCCAGTTGTCTTGTAAAAAGAAAGATAGCTATGCTTCTTCCTGCTATTGGAGTCTCCTGTGTTCATGAAAATCGTTTATGAACAGACCTGCCTTTCCCAGAGATTATATAGCCACCCTTCAGTCATTAATTCAGTGTGTAATTCTAGGCCAGGCATCAAAGGTTGATTGAATTAATGGGGAAGGGTCTCCTTTTGAATTCATCCTCAAGCATGGCTAAGAGGCTCATTAGTGAAAGGGATTTCTAAGTAGAACATGAAGTACTTTTAGCAGTGTGTACAGTGTCCATCTGTGTGACTATGCAAACAATCTATGCTGTGCCCCAAAGACATATTGGAAGAAAAAGAAGCTGGGATAAGATCAACCCCAGAAGTACTGGCATTTTCCAGAAATTAAATCAATGTTCTATTTCTAGTATTAATATCCCCCCCCACACACACACAAATCCCATCCTGGTAAGGCATGTTGGTGCACCCTTGTAATCACAGCTACTTGGAAGTAAAAATGGTGATACTGCAAGTTCAAGAACAACCCTGATCTGAGTGAGTGCCAGTGGCTCATGCCTAGCTACTCAGGAGGCTAAGATTGGTCTTTTGAGTTATAGCAACAGAGACAGCAGTCCAACCCTCCTAACTGGTGCCCGTGTTCAACTGAGTAGCACAGCTGGCATCTCAATTTCTAGTGCATCAAATGTGCTCCTGCCACTAACACTACGTGTTTTTTGTTCTGGTAAACAAACAAACAAAAAAGACAGTTCAAAAGAGAACATCTCGCTAGACGCTGGTCGCTCATGCCTATAATCCTAGCTACTTAGGAGGCTGAGATCTGAGGATCACAGTTCAAAGCCAGCCAGGATAGGAAAGCCCATGAGATTCTTATCTCAAATAAATTTCTCAGAAAACACCAGAAGTGGCATTTTGACTCAAGTGGTAGAACACTAGCCTTGAGAAAAAGAATCTCAGGGACAGTGCCCAGGCCCTGAGTTCAAGCCCCAGGACTATCACACAGAGCAAGAAAGAGGGGGGGGAGGGAGAGTGGGAGAGAGAGAGAACGTCTCTAGTAAGAACAAGTCAAAGAGAGACAAAGGAATTTTTAAAAAGAATTGGGAGGTGGCAGGAGTCAATCAGGCATTAAAAAATACATCCAGTGGCTTCTCAGGAAAACCACTGTGTGAGACTTTTTTGAGATTGAGACAGATGGAAAAGCCAGTTGCTGAATTCAAAAGGAAGGCTATCATATGGGGAACACATTAGAAATGCATGGAAACATAAACAAAACACTTGCAGGTGAGCGTCTAGGTGCCTTTAGCGATGGGGGAACCCACATAACAGGAGTCCACTGCAGGAGGAGAGCCTCCAGGAAGCTCTCCAAGGTGTCAGCAATGAATAATTCTGTGTAGGCTGCACAACACTCTGAAGTCGCAATGCCTAAGCAAACAAATGGAAAAGCAAACTTTCTTATTTTCCTAGAATTGATACTGCCTTCTATTTTGAGCTGTTAGACTGTCTGATAAAAGAAATGTAGACTTGGTCATTTTGTCATTGGAGGCAAGTGAGGGTTTTTGAAGTTTTCCTTTAAAAGTAGGGACTCTTGGGGGCTAGGAATGTGGCTTAGTGGTAGAGTGCTTGCCTAGAATGCATGAAGCCCTGGTTTCGATTCCTCAGTACCACATAAACAGAAGAAGTCAGAAGTGGCACTATGGCTCAAGTGGTAGAATGTTAGAATTGAGCAAAGCTCAGGGACAGTGCACAGGCCCTGAGTTCAAGCCCTAGGACTGGCACAAAAAAAAAAGGCAAAAAATGGGGATTCTGGGCTGGGAAGGTGGCTCAGTGGTAGAGTGCTTGCCTTGAATGCCTGAAGCCCCGGGTTCGATTCCTCAGCACCACATAAGCAAAAAGAAAAAAGCCGGAAGTGGCACTGTGGCTCAAGTGGTAGAGTGCTAGCCTTGAGCTGAAGAGCTGAGGGACAGCGCCCAGGCCCAGAGTTCAGGCCCCACGACCAGACCCCCCCCCGGAAAAAAAATGGGGATTCTTAGGGCCCTTGACTTTGATCACAGAATAAGCATTTCTGGATAAGTTATAATGGTAAGAAAACTTGGTGGAGCTTTATTGAGCAACTAAGCAAGCAGGCCAGCAGACATACAAACAGCCACACAAAAAGTGAGGGGGAAGCCGGGCGCTGGTGGCTTATGCCTGTAATCCTAGCTACTCAGGAAGCTGAGATCTGAGGATCATGGTTCAAAGCCAACCAGGGCAGGAAAGTCCGTGAGACTCTCATTTCCAACAAACTACCAGAAAACTGGAAGTGGTGCTGTGGCTCAAGTGGTAGAGCTATTGCCTTGAGCTGAAGAGCTCACTGACAGGCCCAGAGTTCAAGCCCTCCACAACTGACAAAACAAAACAAAACAAAACAAGTCAGAGGGTGCTCTAAGGGAGAGATACACTGGGCTCTTCCTATGATAAAGACAGAATCTGACTTAAAGTTATGCAGATAGGTATTTATCTTTGCCCCTAACTACTGTTGGTATTATATTTTTACTATTTGAACTCAGGATCCCTGAGACTGACCTATACTTGAAATATATGACAATGGACTGGGAAAGTGGCTCAATGGTAGAGTGTTTGCCTTGCATGCATGAGGCCCTGGGTTCAATTCCTCAGTACCACATAAGCAGAAAAAGCCAGGAGTATTGCTGTGGCTTAAGTGGTAGAGCGCTAGTCTTGAACTGAAGTGCTGAGGGACAGCACCCAGGGCAGAGTCCAAGCCCCATGACAAAAAAAAAAAAAAAAAAAAAAAGACATACATGACCATTATGTCTGAGCATTGCTTTAAGGAAAGAATGCATTCTGCCATATATTTTAACTGTATTTGCTTTTTTTGGTACTGGGGATGGAACCCAGGACATTGCATTTGCTAGGCAAGCACTTAGACACTGAGCTATATTGCAGCCCTGCCATCTATTTTAAAACTGTTGCGTATCCCTGAATTAGAATGTATCCTGCCACAAATGTTCATCCTTTGAGATTAGCGCTTCGTAGCAGAAGGAGCCATTTTGCTAAGTATTTGCTTCTCCGGGACACATGTCTTTTTTATGATGTCCTTTCTCAGTTTTTAAAGCACACTAATTGTTTGGGGCCAGCATGCAAGGTCAGATGGAGAAAGCCACTCTCGCTCTTTTTCTCTCCCTTGTATTAATACTGCAGCTCATGACAGAGTGCAAGGATTAAAACAAAAAAAGATAGTGCTACGCTTCTGCATACACCATCTCCAAATGCCTGGCTGCCATTCACCTTATTGTCCCTCGTCTATCCTGCCTCAACTTGAAATCATTCAGGTTACGTTTTGCCCTTCTCTTTCCTGTCCAGGAAGGAAATCCACTTCCCCTCCTAAATTTTAGGGTATGAGACCACATCATATCCGCAGAGAGGAGTTTATTCTCAGGATCTGCATACAGAGACACTGTCTTCGTCTCCTTGGTGGACATCCATCCTCACTGTCAACCTCTGACCACCAGGAATGTTGAAGAACTCCCCCCACCTGGCAGCCACTGACACGTCCACGCTTGGCTGTCTCAGGCTCTCTCTGCACAGCTACAGCAGGCAATTCCAGATGCCCTGTTGCTGTCTCCTCAGCCACCATGCTCTCTCTCTACACAGGAAAATCCGGATCCTTGCTCCCATTAGTGATCCCAATCAGGCAAGATCCCTTCAGACAGCAGCCCCTCAGTTTGCCAAGAATTGCAAACATGTTCAGGAGAAACTACAAGGAACCCTGTTTATTGAGTTGCAGTTAGAGATACCAACATAAACTTTCCGACACAGAAATAAGGACAATCAGAGACTAGAATTTGGTGCTTGCTTCAACTGGGGTGTCCTTAACACACCTCAAATTCCCTGATGATAGAGACCTTAAACATACAACATTCACATTTACATTTCTATTCATTTCTATATTCAACCAAATCTGTAACAATTTGACCAATAAATAATGAGAGCAACAGCCTGTTGAGCAAAATAGGGAACTATCAATCCAAACTGATAGAAGCAAATAAATACACATTGAAAGCATTGGAGACAGAGAGTATCCACATAATTCCAAAGCATCTTCCCTAAGAATATTTAATCCAATGTCAGGATAAAGAAACCTGGAAGAGCTGGGCGCCGGTGGCTCACGCCTATAATACTAGCTACTCAGGAGGCTAAGAGCTGAGGATCGTGATTCAAAGCCAGCTCAGGCAGGAAAGTCTGTGAGACTCTTATCTCCAGTTAACCACCAGAAAAGCAGAAGTGGTGCTGTGGCTCAAGTGATAGAGCACTAGCCTTGGGCTGAAGAGTTCAGGGGCAGAGCCCAGCCCCAGAGTTCAAGCCCTACAACTGACAAAAAAAGAAAAAGAGAGAAAGAAAAAAAGAGAAAGAAAGAAAGGCAGAAACAGGAAGGAAGGGAAGAAGGAAGGGAGGGAGGGAGGGAGGAAAGAAGGAAGGAAGGAAGGAAGGAAGGAAGGAAGGAAGGAAGGAAGAAAAGGAAGGAAGGAAAAGAAAAGAAAAGAAAAAAAAAACCTGGAAGGCACCACCTTAATCAAATTTTGAACACTCCTATGACTGGCAATGATGCAAATCAAAATCACCTAACGATGGAAGGGGTGATATTTTACCAAAAACATATTGAATTTGCCGGACGCTGGTGGCTGATGCCTGTAATCCTCACTACTCGGGAGGCTGAGATCTAAGGATTGTGGTTCAAAGCCAGCCCAGGCAGGAAAGTCCATGAGACTCTTATCTCCAATAAACAACTAGAAAACCAGAAGTGGCGCTGTAGCTCAAGTGGTAGGGCACTGGCCTGGAGCTGAAGAGTGCAGGGACAGGGCCCAGGCCCAGAGTTCAAGCCCCAAACACAACAGCAACAACGAATAGGACTGTTGCAGATTGATGCAGACTAAAGAGATATGTGCTAAAGGCAATGTGTAGTCTGGGACTGAGTCTGTCTGTGGGGTAGGACTCAAATAGTGTCTCCAGACTAGAAGGCAATAGAGAGCCAGAGGTCATTTCCTGATTTAAATGGCTGTACGCTATGCAGAAGATGACCTTGTTTGTAGAAATAACTTGAAGTGTTCCGAAATCATGGGGTAAATTACTCCCAAATGACTCCAAAAAGAATAGTTCGTTGTTGTATTTGAAACTTTTTCATATGAGTTTGGAAGGGTGTCAAAAAAAACCAATTCTTTTAATAAAATAAAAATGTCCCATAGAAGTTTAAAAGTCCAAGAACAGCCAAGGATTAGGTGAAGGAAAAGAAGTTTCGGAGGAACTACTTTACCAAATGTCAAGATGAATTTTGAAGGGATGGTAATTAAGGCCATGTGGTACTGATTGCAGAAGGGTGGAGAAACGGACTAATGGGGCCAGAGAGAACCCATAAACAAGCCCACTTATAAAGGGAGACTTCATAAATTACGAAGTTAGTGCTGCAGAACAGTGGGAAGGAGAATGAATTGTGCTGCATTAATTAGCGATCCATATGGAAAAAATTAAAACTCACTGCTACCAAACATAAGCACGCAATTAATTCCAGGTGGATTACAGATCCAAATGTGAAAAATAAACACTAAAACGGCAAGATGAGTGTTGTTGTAAAGGCCTCCTAAGATGGTAGAAATGTTCTGTAATTCTAACCTGTCAAATACATCGGCCAGTAGTCACATTTGGCTTTTAAGTATTTGAAATATGGCTAGGCCATATTTCCTACTCAGGAGGCTGAGATCTGAGGATCATGGTTCAAAGCCAGCCTGGGCAAGGAAAGTCCGTGAGACGCTTATCTCCAATAAACCACTAGAAAACCAGAAGTGGCGCTGTGGCTCAAGCGGTAGAGCACTCGCCTTGAGCTGAAGAGCTGAGGGATAGTGCCCAAGCCCAGAGTTCAAGCCCCACAACCTACCAAAAAAAAAAGAAAGAAAGAAATATGACTAGTATAACCATAAAACTGTGCATCGAAATTACCTCAAATAACATTAAATGTCTTTTTTGTACATGTCTGCAGCTGGAGTTTGAACTCAGAATCTTGTATTTCCTAGGTAGGGACTCTACCAGTTGAGCCATTCTCCCAGCCCTACTTTAAGTTTAACTAATCATACATATATGATTATTTAACACCAGTGACTATTGGTTGGTCAGTGCAAATCTAAAAGATAATTTAAGATCCACTGTATTCATAAACTGGCTGTTACAACTACTAACAAATAATACATTTTTTAAAAAATTTTTAAATGCTATCATAACCTTGTTGCAAAAATTTGCTAGGCATTTGAGCCTCACCCCTAGCCTCTTTTTTTTTTGGCTTTTTTTTTTAGGTAGGATCTGAAGTTTTTGCCCAAGCCAGCATATACCTCTACATAGCTTGGATTATAGACATTAGCCATCACATATCACCAGGAAAGGATTTCTTAAACAAGACATGTGGTTTGAATTTATGCTAGTATTTAGGAGAAAAGGATACATTTTACTTCATTAAAATTTAGAATTTCTAGGCTGGGAAGGTGGCTCAGTGGTAGAGTGCTTGCCTTGCATGCATGAGGCCTTGGGTTTGATTCTTTCGCACCATATAAACAGAAAAAAACAAAAGTGGTGCTGTGGCTCAAGTGGCAGAGCGCTAACCTCAAGATGAAGAGCTGAGGGACAGCACCCAGGCCCAGAGTTCAAGCCCCACAACTGACAAAAAAAGAAAAAAAAATGTCTAGCTGGGCTCTGGTGGCTTACACCTGTAATCCTGGCTACTCAGGAGGCTGAGATCTGAGAATCACGGTTCAAAGCCAGCCTAGTCAGGAATGTCAGTGAGACTCTCATCTCCAATTAACCACTAGAAAACTGGAAGTGGAGTTGTGGCTTAAGGGTAGAGTGCTTGCCTTGAGTTGAAGAGCTCAGGGACAGTGCTTAGTCCCAGAGTTCAAGCCCCATGACTGACCAAAAAAAAAGATAGAATTTCTGGTCTTTATGAAGAGAGTGGAATGGAAGAAGACGAGTTAAAACAAAGACAAAATGTATTATATAATTGATATGAGTCATATATAGTATATACAAAGAATTCCTCTGAAACAGTAAGGGAAAGATATATTTAGTAGAAAAACATGCAAGAGACTTGAGCTTAGGCTTTACAAAATAATAAAAATAATAAATAGCCTAATGAAAATGAATGAAAATCCATATATAAATATACTCAGGGGTATTTGAAGCTAAGTAAACTGGAACTAGTTACAGTCAGACAATGTATCACAGAACTATATAATCCCAGCTATGTGTGAGGTAAAGAAAATGAGAATCAAAGTTCAAGGCCAGCCCAAGCAAAAAAGATAAATGAGTTACCATCTCAACTATTAAAGCTGGGCAAACTAGCATACATCTATAATCCAGCTATGTAGGGGTTTAGGTAGGAAGCTTACAATCAAAGCTGGCCCCAGGAATATGAGAGGCTCTGAGTTCAAACCCCAGACCAACAACAACAAAAACTCAACCGATAATCATATATTGTGATGATTAGACCTGATGGGCTAAAATTTAAAACGTAACATCAAGAGTTACCTTGGATGAGTAGAAACTTGCCACTCTCATATATCACAATGAGAATGAACATCGTTAGATCCATTTTGGGAAACTCTGACCTTGCCTAATTATTGGATAGTGAATCCTCTGTGACCAGCAATCTTGTTTCTCAGCACATGCTCACAGAAACATATGCACCACGAAACATGTTTGAGAACATCCATCTCATTATGATTCATAACAGTCAAGAAATAAAAGCAACGTAAGTGTTCATCAATAATAAAATAGTAACAAATTACGGTATATTAACACAACAGAATATTATGTAGCAATAAAAGGAAATGAATTACTGATGCATGCAATATGCATCAGTATAATAAATGGCTTAGGAAATATTGAGCTTAGGAAACTGCCAGTTATTTATCTGTTGTCAAGCCTATCTTTTCCATTTGCAGTGTTGAGACCAGGACTTTAAAGCACATTATTGCTTTTCTCCCTTCCTGCTAGGCTCTACCAGCCGTGGACACTAGAGGGCGACTATAAGGTGTCAGGAGGAGGACTTGACCTCCTTCTGTAGTATCAATGGTTGCCCATTTTTAAATTTTCCTCCGTTATAGAAAAAGCATCATTGCCGGGCGCTGGCACTGGTGGCTCATGCCTGTAATCCTAGCTACTCAGGAGGCTGAGATCTGAGGATCGCAGTTCAAAGCCAGCCTGGGCAGGAAAGCCCGTGAGACTCTTACCTCCAATTAACCACCAGAAAACTAGAAGTGGTGCTGTAGCTCAGGTGGTAGTGAGCTAGCCTTGAGCTGAATTGCTCAGGGTCGGAGCCCTGGGCCCAGAGTTGAAGCCCCATAACGGACCAAAAAAAAAAAAAAGCATCATTGCATTCTTTGATCTGAGTTCATCTTTGCAGCATCCCTCCTCTTGTTCTTCTAAACTTTAATAATCCTAGCTTCCTCCCTTGGTTTCCCCAGCCCCAGAGGTGGTCACTGTATCTGGCAATTGCTCCCCCCTCCCCCCAGTTAGCAGTTCAGTATATTAAATGATCGCTGGCACTGGGGTGTATGTGTGTGGTAGAACCTTGGTTGGCATGCATAAAGCTGCGGATTCAACTCACAGTATTGACAAACAAAAAACAAAGCAACAACAATAATTTTTTTTTAATTCTGCCGGGTGCTGATGGCTCATGACTATAATCTAAACTACTCAGGCGGCTGGGTGTATCACTGTTCAAAGCCAGCCAGAGCAAGAAATTCCATGAGACCCTTATCTGCAATTCATCACCAAAAAAGCCCGAAGCAGAGCTGTGGCTCACATGGTAGAGCAGTCGCCTTGAGCAACAAAGCTCAGGAACAGTGCCCAAACCTTGAGTTTAAGCCCCAGGACAGGCACCCCCCCAAAAAAAAATTTGCTAATATAACTGGCATAACCCCTATAATCTGATGCTACCAGACTTAAAATTACAGCATGCTTCCATTTATATAAAATTCAAAAGCAGGCAAGGCTAGTGGTACTTTTAGTGGGAACTTTAGAGAAAATGGGAGAATACAGAGCGTGCCGTCTCCTTGGAAGCTAGCGTTGTTCAATTTGCTGATGCACTTGGTGAAGATTTCATGTGTCCCCACGTGATTCTTTCATGGAGTGCATTTTTAATTAATTCACACTGTGCATTTTTCTGCTTTTCCCCCCTCACAGTTGGGGCTTGAACTCAGGCCTGGGTGCTGTCTCTGAGCCTCTTTGCAAACACTCTCCCACGTAAGCCACAGCACCACTTCCAGCTTTTTCTGAGTAGTTTATAGGAAATAAGAGTTTTACAGACTTTCCTACCCTGGCAGGAAAGCCTTCTGAAAAGCTAGGATTACTTGGCTTCATGTGATTTTTACCTTAGCAATTTTTTTAAAAAAAATTAAACCTATATGTAAGAGAGACTTCTAAAATGGAGATGTTGTATTTCTGTATAGCATTTCCCCCCACTATGTAGTGTACAGGCATCTTTGGCAAGGATGATTTCAATGCAGATGACAAAAGCCCACCCCCATAGCTCCCAGGCCACAGGGCTGCAATGGGGCCCATGAATTGGAAGCTTTAGCAGGTTCCTTAGAGCTTCTCACACCTACTGAAGTTGGAGCATCACTGATATTAACTGTCCTTAGCCTCCTCCTGTTAGGACAGTACCTCCATTACCACAGAGATTCCTGCCATAACCCTTTGTCTATCTCCACATTTCTACTAACTAGAAATTCCTCATGTATTTGTTTTAATAAAATTCTGGTGTAAAGAAACATATCATTTAGTTGAAATAGTGGGATTTATGCATAGTCTTACATCTCCTGTTGGAGAAAAGAAATCTAGAAACATTAGGAACTTTTCCACATAAGAGAGACCTCAGTAATAGCTCTTAGCATTTGATGGACCATTGGGGAGCAATGGTCTTCAGTTATGGGGGTTCGTTAAACTACAGAAAGGTGCAAAGACACACCATTTTCCTATGATTCTAGAGAATTCTCAGTCTTGCAACTACAAACTTTCCAATATCCAGGGACCTCTACTGTGGAGGTTCAGATTCTATGTTTAGTGTGAACTGCATTCCAGAAGCAGGTAGAAGGGGTTGGGAAGGTTGCTCAGTGGTAGAGTGCTTGCCTTGCATGCATGAGGCCCTGGGTTCCATTCCTCAGTACCACATAAGCAGAAAAAGGCTGAAGTGGTGCTGTGGCTCAAGTGGTAGAGTGCTAGCCTTGAGCTGAGGAGCTGAGGGACAGCACCCAGGCCCAGAGTTCAAGCCCCACAACTGACAAAAAATAAAATAAAAATAAATAAATAAACAGAAGCAGGTAGGACCCTTGATGTTTCTGGAAGAGAGCAGTAGGCCCTCCACACTGGCTGATCTGTTTGGGAGGCTTCAGAGTGAGGAGAGCTGGCAAAAGAGAAGTCAAAAGGTTCCAATTCTATTTCTATCCTTAACATCTGTGGGAATTGGTCCTGCTTCTTCATTCCTGTGCCATTTTCTTCTCTTGAACGTTGGTATCAAGGATGACCTGCTTTCTTCCCAGTTGCAAGGCCCAAGAAAGACCTGAAAGTGCTGTCAGTTGAGAAGAGTAAGGCACGATATATGTGCAGGCGACAACCACTGTCTAATTGGGAACAAACCCAACACAGGTCATGGATGCACACATGTACCATATATCCACCATTCACCACAGGGGAGAAGACAGCCAGCCTTCAATCATGATAATAGATGAAACAAGTGAAATCAATAAACATGGAACAACTGAGTTTTTATTTGTTTTTTAAACAGGATCTCATTATATAGACAGGTCTGGGCTTGAAGTTGTGATTCTCTTGCCTTAGCCTCTTTAGGGCAGGAATTTCAGGCAAATACTACCAGGACCCACTTGGAAGACCTGAGATTGTTTTAAAAAGGGGGAAGGGGGGATGAAAAAAATCATAAGGCTACAACATAGACATGGGAGTCAAAAAGAATGCAAGGAACGGCTAGTTCAAGGTCATTTAAACTTGCCAGAGGAGTTTGCAGACAAGAGCTGAGTAGGAAACCAACTACCAACAGTGGTCCAGGCCCTCAGCCTTTTTTAGATGCCATCCTCCTGAGCTATAGCTGTTCTCTTCATACTCATATACTTCTTCTTTCACCTGGGAGCATGATCATTTGAGTGAAAGTTATTATAGGATCATCATTGCAAGTGATGTTTTTACTACTTTAGGTTATTGTAAACCATGATCTGCAAATGTGAAAAATTAAATCCAATCCCTCACCACCCTCCCTCATTAGGCACAAATCCTTTGCCCTAATGTTTCTGTCAGCTGATACCACCCATTTATCACCAACACAGTAGCTCCCTTTGGCATTTTTCCCCTAGTATATACTATTGGTGACTGTATGATACTGCAAAGTGTCAGGTTAATACACCCAATGTTAATTGTTTCATCAAGGACAGGAGACAAAAACAAACAAATCTCACACAGCTGCAAAGGAATTTGGATTACATTTTTGATTTAGACTTGTATCATCAACCGAGATAATAACTAAAAATGAACCAGGATTTTCTCTGACCATAATGCATATTGTATTGAATTCATTATTACTCAAGTCATCAAATGGAAGATTATATCTGGGGAAAATGATGAGTTTAGTGATCACATAAAAACCAGTGTGACATATGCTGGGTCATATATTTAGCACCAAGGCACAAAGCCAAAGAAAATATTACTTTTATTCATCATAAATGGACATCCAGTGACACGATGATTAGACTCACCAAAGTTCCTATTTCCAGCAGAGAGTAAACATCCTAGGTGTGATTTAAAAATAAGAAGACTGATTGTTATGGAGTCTGGTTACTTCACAAGCAAATTACAGGGCCTCTTCAAGGATATGGTTCGTCTGTTTCTTGATTCAACTAAAATATGAAATATTTGTTGCAACTGAGCGAGTTTTATTTAACTTGTGCCTTTCAAAATCTTGTGACATATTTTGTCCATTGGACTCATCAGAGTCCTATTGAGCCATTTGGATATTTATAACATCTTTCAAGGACCCCAGAAAATTATAAATACAGGAGGAAGGGCTGCGGGCAGCCATGGAGCAGCATAGAGGTGTCCCTGTCATGTATGAAATGATTTTATGGGCTTTATACAGCCTTCAGATCTGGCTATCAGCTAAGGTCAGATTATATATGATATTCATTATCTTCTCCATACTTTACTAAATTTCTCAATTTTTCATTGAGAGTTATCTTTTTTTTTGTCAGTCATAGATCTTGAACTCTGGGCCTGGGCGCTGTCCCTCAGCTCTTCAGCTCAAGGCTAGCGCTCTACCACTGGGGCCACAGCACCACTTCTGGTTTTCCAGTAGTTTGTTGGAGATAAGAGTTTCACAGACTTTCCTGCCCAAGCTGGCTTTGAACCACAATCCTCAGATCTCAGCCTCTTGAGTAGCTAGAATGACATATGTGAGCCACTGGTGCCTGGCTCCAATATTTATCTTTTAACCAATAAAAACAAACATATTACTTGGGCATAATGTCCAGCAATCCATTGGTGACAAGCAAGCTCTCCCTCTATCCTCACTCTTTCCCTGCATGCATACCCCATTTCTTGACCTTATCTGACAGGTGCCACTCACCTTGACCATCGCTTTCTAGCCCTCTCCTTTGACACACAGCATCTGTTAGAGCTTTGTCCTACTGAACCTGACTTCTCACACTTATGTGCCCTGCTCCTCCAACCCCATCATCTCTTTATTATTTTTTGCTTGTATTACCTTATTTTCTTTTCTGAATATTTTGATTATCTTTGGGTAATTATACAAAGGAGTTGCCATTCAGCAGAGCAGTTTATGAATACATTGCATCCTGATCAATGTCATCCCTTTCAACATTCTCACCCATCCCTCTCAACCCACCTTTTCCCTGTTCTGAATTTTTTAGGATATATATTGTAGTTTGTGTATAAAATGCATTTGGATGGACCAAGAAAATGTGAAACACACACACACATACACACAATGAAAGTCTACTCATCCATCAGGAAGAATGATATAGCATCATTAGTAAGGAAATGGAGAAAGATATATTAAGTGGAGTAAGCCAGTCTCAGAAAAACACAGGTTGCATGGTTTCCCTCATCTGTAGTAGCTAGAATGTGCCTATGAATCTGTAAGTAAGTACACTGAGTGGTATGCAAGTAGTTACCAATGAATTAATTGAAGTATAAGAGAATCACTGGAGAGCTCAGATAGTATAACTGTTTAGAAAGACTAAGTTAAAGCCCAATAAAATAAAAAACACAGGAAATGAATACTTGCAAGAGGGAGGGGTGGGGCCAAAAGGAGAGGGGTAGGTGAATGGAAAGGGAAAATGGGGAGAACATGGCCAATAATTCATTGTATATACCACAAAAATTGAAAAAAATAAGACGGGGGGTAGGCTAAAGGGTGAGGGGCATGTTGAAAGGATGACCCAGATCAAGATGAATTGTATTGATCATCTTTTTTTTTTGGTCATGGGCCTGAACTCTGGGCCTGGGTGCTGTCCCTCAGCTCTTCAGCTCAGAGCTATCGCACTACCACTTGAGCCACAGTGCCACTTCTGGCTTTTTCTGCTTGTATGGTGCTGAGGAATCAAACTCAGAGCCTCATGCATGCGAGGCAAGAACTCTGAGCCATCTTCCCAGCCCTGATCATCTTTCTTGACAGTTTCAATTTCTCCGTGGATGTCACTCACTTACCACCACAGCCAGTTAATCCTTAGCTTCCTTTGGCCAAGAAATAACCTTTTGCTCCATGTCACTACTCTTACCTTCTTCGGTGATTACTTAACATCACCCAACAAAACATGTTTCGTCTCCAAAATCCACTAACCTTGGATAACATTTGAACATGTACTTCTACCATATTGCTTTATTGTGACTAGAAACCCTTGATTCCTCAGTCTCCACCAGCCTTTCCTTTCCTCACATTTCTTCTCTAGATTTGGCTCTAGGACCTATTGTTTTAATTACCTTCTTTCTCTCTCCCTTCATCACATTTGCCTGAAGAGCAAGGTCTAGAATAAGATCACACAGCTAAACTGGGTGCCAAATGAATCATGCCTGTAAGCCTAGCTACTCAAGAGGCTGAGATATGAGGATTGTGGTTCTATGTCACCTTACCCCTCTCTCCCTGCATCACATGTGCCATGAATCTGTCAGCACCATATCTATCTCCAGAAGTTACATTTTTCAGATTTACACAACTGGGCAAACTTCTACATGGGCAGGTATTCTAATACAGAGGTATTTCATTTAAGGGATAAGAGAATCACCAGCTACGCTATTCTGACTATACTAACTACACTATTCTGACTCTGTGGTGATACGAGACATACCATTAAGTGTTATTCCCCAAGCCCAGCACAAATGCACATGCTCAGACAGGTACCCATTTCATACATTACACAAATAAGTTTCCCAGTTGCAATTCACTTGTCTTTCAGCACTTGCAGTATCCCAGATTCAGATTCCACATTCTTGCTGAGATTGTTATGAAATACTGTGGACTTAATTCGTGGGATGAACCTTTTGAAAGGTATTCTTCTCACTCAATTATTTAGGCTCAATGTTTATGCGAGAGCGTTGAGGCTCTGAATTGATTTACATCATATTCCAAGTATCGCTACTCTCTGGATACCTCAGGGTAATTTCTGACATTATGACAAATATAAAAACCTGAATGGCTGAACTTGTGAGTACAAAGTAGTTACATGATAACATTATAAAGTATCTCTCAAAAGGATGCACTCAGCCATAGATTAGAGTTCATTTCTATGACATAAAATTTTATTTCTACACTGGGGAATCCAAAGAATGTTTACTTTATATGGTTCCGGGCTTTTCTTCAAGCACAACTGGAGAGAATGCTCCTGGCATAACATGTACAAAGAAAGATGTATCTATATGACCCTAGTTGTTAAGATAATAGCTCTAAAATATGACCACAACTGGGAACGAGTGGCTCACACTTGTCATCCTAGTTAATCAGGAAGATGAGATCTGAGAATCACAGTTTGAAGACAACCCACACAGGAGAGTTTGTGAGACTCATTTCCAATTATCACCAAAATGCCATAATTAAGCACAAAGAGCCAAACAAGGATGCCAGGACCTGAGTTCAAGACCAGTCACTATACCTGATCACAAATGCTGTATGTTATTTATTTTAAACATATTTTGTGTTTTTCAACTGATAACTACTATAAGCAAAATTTCGATTGGCATGGAAAATGAGAATGGAGTGAGGAAGATATGGCCTTCCTCATTGCCCCTATTGGCTGCTGACCATGTTCCAGTCATAAAACTTCCTTCCTCTGCCAGATTTCACAAGACACACACTCCCCTGGCTTTCTTCTGGCTTTTCTGGCTACTCCATTCTTGTTAATAATATCATTTCTTCTGCTTGCTGTTCAAATATTCTCTATCCCTGGATGATTCCTCACTCTACACTCTCTCGGGGGGTCTTACCCTTGGTTTCAGCTATCAGTGATGGTTCCCAAACATTCACTTTGAACCCAGATTGTGCCTCAGAACTCCACCATCAATTATGTATTTGCCTGCTGGAGATCTCCTCTCCTATCACCCATTGGAGCCTCAAGCATACTATGACCTCTTCTCTTATAGGCGCCTTCTCAGTGTCCTTCCTCCTGGAGTCCCTTGATCAGAAGCGAAGGACAGAACTCTGGGATCTTCTAAGACTTCTTTCTGTGTTGCCTTCAAGTTCCTTGCTCCATAAATCATCTGATTCTATAAACTAAAATCTTTTTACATCTTTCTCCTCTCTCTACTTTTGTTTTCACTAACTCGCTTGGTGGCTCAACATTTGGCGGCTCAACATTGTCTCTCCCTTTTGGAGACTCTTTGTGTTCCTACTCTTTATATTAATGTCACAATAATTTCTTCAAAATGCAGATAGTATTTTTTTCTTCCCTGCTTAGTTCCCTTTAAGACCTCTGACTATACTGATTGTAAGTTCTCTGGTGGTCTTCCGGTAGAAACATCAGGAACAGCTGGGCACAGAGAATCACTCATACAATGCTACTTGGGAGGCTGAGATTGGGAGGATCATGATTCAAGGCCATCTTAAAAGAGGGGAAGTGTGTCAGAGCCCACCTCAACTAGTGAAAGATCTAAGTGGAATGTCATCCCAAATACAAGGAAAGGGTGTAAATAGAAAATACTGCAGGCCAGACTAGCCCAGGTAAAAATAAAACCAAAAAATTTCCACTCTATTAGAGAAATAAGACTAGAAGCATAGTTCAAATGGTAGAGTATCTGCCAAGTAAGCACAAGGCTCTGAATTTAAACCCTACTCCTGCCAAAAATAAGAGAAAAACATGAACAGCAGATCAATTCCCTGTTTCTCTAAATTCTCCATGCATTTTTACTTAGATGAGAAACTACCTATTTTTCAGCCATACTGATATCACTTAAGCTTTCTAATTTGCATTCAGCTGAAATGCTTCTAGCTGAAGATTTAAAGAAGAAATACTCTTTCATCATTTATATAACAAGTGCTGCAGGTTCTATAATTTTATGAGATTTGTATGAACCACTGATTTGTGACAACATCAGTTGACACTTTATAGATCATCAGAATCTTCCTCAAGGCAGAAATTTACAGTCTTGTGTCTAACAGGCAACTGTCACAGAAGTATTCATGTACTTGCTAACATTTATATTCCTGAACCTCACAACATCATTGTACTGAGTGGTTGTTCACAGATGTTCTTTGCTTGAGTTCAACCATCCTTGGATATAAAACTGTAACATTACAAAAAGGGAATATCCGAATCTTTTTATATTTTCTTCTTCTGTGCTAGTGTGTATGTGTGTATGTGTGTGTGTTCACGCGTGCATGTGTGTGTATGTGCGTGCACACGCCAATCCTGGGGCTTGAACTCGAGTCCTGGGCCCTATCCTTGAGTTGTTGTTGTTTTTTTGCTGAAGGCTAGCATTCTACCACTAGAATACACCTTTGTTTCCAGCTTTTTGCTGGTTACTAGGAGATAAGAGTTTCACACTTTCCTGCCACATTTTCCCGCCACATTTTCCTGCCACATTTTCCTGCTGGCTTCAAACTGCGATCCTCAGATCTTAGACTCCTGAGTAGCTAGAATTACAGGTGTGAGCCATTTTGTCAACTTTGTCTTTACTTTTAAATTAGAAAAATGTAGTTATTCAGCTGATAAACAAAGACTACTTAAGCCTGCATCTCTTTCTTGATCAATCTACTTCTTTCCAAGGAAAAGTCACTTTGTTCCTTCAGCACAGGGACTGGGGATCTTTACATCCCTCATACGGAATTCCATCTCAGAAACTAGAATCCCATAGTTACTGCACTCTGTTGTTTTCTTTTGTTCCACAAATAGAAAAACTAGCATATCCAGTATCTGAAAATTAGTACTATTACAAAGGTGTCCGTAGTTGTGATTCAGCACCATGGACAGTGGGACAGCAGGCTGAAGATTTGTTTTATATATTCTGTCTGGGTGAAGGGAGAGGGCGAAAGATGGTGAATATGATCAGAATACCTTATATATGCCTGTTAAATAGTACAATGAAGCTTGTTGAGACTGGTTTGTGAAGGAGGGAGAGGAGATGAGGGAGAGAGATTAAGGCAGTGAATGTGATCAAAGTACCTTGCATGCACATAGGGACATTTCAAAATGAATCTCCTTGTACAACTAATTGATACTTAGATATACTAGAAAGACTACTGCCTACTCACCACTACCCCAGAGAAGTCATACTAAGTAATTATTTGAGATATTAGAAGAAAAATATTAAAACTTTTATTTATAATTACTCTGAAAAATAAGATTGTTTAACTTAATTAAAATTAAATACATGGATGGATATAAACATGTACCCTATTTTCTCTTGCTGTAACAAAAAATCTGAGGCTGAGTTCTCTAAAACAAAAAAAACTAGGGTATATTTAGCGCAAAACTATGGAAGATCAACAGCATGGGACCAGCATCTGTGGCTCTGGGATCCCAGTGGCTCACGCCTGTAATCCTAGCTACTCAGGAGGCTGAGATCTGAGGATTGCAATTCAAAGCCAGCCAGGTCAGGAAAATTCGAGAGACCCTTATCTCCAATTAACTATCAGGAAACTGGAAGTGGTGCTGTGACTCTAGTGGTAGAGCACTCACCTTGAGCTGAAGAGCTCAGGGACAGTGCCCAGGCCCAGAGTTCAAGCCCCACCACCAAAAAAACCAACAACAAAAAACTGTAAGCCCTCTGTACATCACCTTTATAATAATAATAAAAGTATATATGTATATATGTATGTATGTATGTATGTATGTATGTATATACAGATACACACACATCTATAGATAGATTGATTGATAGATAGATAAATGGATAGATAGATAGATCCTTCATAGCCAGAATGCCTTTAAAGTCCTTAACCATCTCTCAACATGATTACTTTGGTGAGTTAAACTTTAACATGGTAAGAGTGAATACATTTGTATAATCTATCAATAAATACATATGTGTTAATAGAGCATATTCAAAATACTTTTATTGGTATGCATATAAACACATTTTTGAGATTGCTTGTAGAGATAATGAGGAGCTACTAGATGTTTGGGGCTATTGTAATGACATCATGAAAACATTTAAGAAAAAAATAGTCTAAGAATAAAATAAACATCAAATAACAAAGAGTAGGGGTTAAAGGTAGGAAGACCAATTGGGGAGCAATGGCAAGAAACTAAATGTCAACTGCATTGATGCCAGAAGGAGATAGAAAGCCAAAGTCATATGAGGAATTTTTTTGTTTCTTGCCAGTCCTGGGGCTTAAACTCAGGGCCTGAGCACTGTCTCTGAACTTCTTTTGCTCAAGGCTAGCACTGTGCCACTTGGACCACAGCGCCATTTTTTGGCTTTTTCTCTTTATATGGTACTGAGGAATCGAACCTAGAGCTAGGCAAGAACTCCACCACAAAGCCACATTCCCAGCTCCCATAAGAGGAATTCTTGATACGGGAGTAATCTCTATGACTCGGATTTAGATGTCATGGTAAAGACCCCTAGACCCACGGCTGTGTTGCTGAAATGACTCTAGGAAGCTTGAAAAAGCAAACAACCATACTGACCCTCCCTAACTGAAGCAAGGTGCCACGTCTGCCACTGCAGGAATCAAAATGCCCCCGGAAATGGCCATGCTACAAGGGGGAAACCACAGGCGAATTCTGTTCCTTAGCAGCATGAAGCAGACACAAGCTCCACTAAGATGAAAAGGAACTTACTGCAAAGAAGCTGTGCTGTCCAGCCCTCCACCGCTGTGACAGAATACCCGAGATGAACAGCTTAAAAGTAAAGGTTTATTCTGGCTCATGACTTCAGAGGTCCATGTTCACTTGGCCCCAGTGCCTTTGGGGCTTGGATCCAGGCAGCCACAGCATGGCAGAGCGCATTTGGTAGAGGAGGCTGCTCACTTCATGGCAGCTGGGACAGTGACAAAAACATAGAGGAGCCAGCGTTCCAATATCCCTTCCAAGCATACATCCCCAATGACCTATCTTCCTCCCACCAAGCCCCACCTCCTCACAGTTCTACCTCCTAATGATGCCACAAATCGTTTAACTCAAGGGCCTTTGGGGGACATCCAAGATGCAAATTATAGCAGAAGCCAATCTCATAAGAGCCAGCTCCAGTGCAGCAGTGTGCAGAGGTGGAGCCTTTGGACCCTGATTAAATCATAAGGCTCTTGTAACAGGAATTTAAAGCTGCTTTTTCTTAGAAGCACTGGCTCCTGGCTTGGGCTAAAAGCAGGATAAAAGCCAGGCCTTCCAGCCTCTACTTGGTGTCTATGAACTTTGTTCTGGGACATCTCTCCTGCCATCACTTTACATTCATCTTGAAGACCAGGAAAAAAACAGATTGCCTGCCAGACTCATTGGTAGTCCAATATCTGACCAGGACTAAGACAAGAAGCTGCCAAACCACCTGTGGCTGCTGCCTGCTACCTGTGACCACCTCTGACACACCTGAGGGTGGAATTGTTTGATAATTATTCATTCTTCTCCTCATGCCCCCAAATCTGTTACTAGACTACCTGTGGCTACTGTAAGGCACATATGACTGCCAAAATACACCTGTCACTGCAACTGTTTAATACTGCATGCCTGTCCTCCTACCCCAATTCTCCCTCCTATTTCAAGCTAAAGTAAATGTGTGTTCTGGGGAAAAGGGAGAAAGATGGGTTGAAATGCTACTTACCCTCTTCCTGTGGCTGCCTGAGCCATGCAACTAATTTCCTTTCTCTGCTTTTCTCCATAACTCATCTTTTTATTTGGAATGCATATCTGGATCTGATCTATGGAACCCAGGAGTCTGGGCCTGGCATCTTAAGTGTTTCTCTGTAACATTCTGACATAGATAGATTCATAGAGTAATCAACTATTGGGAGGAAACTTCATGCAGTAGAGCCTAGTTGCAGTAAGTAGATCATTGGGTTTCTTAGATATATATGTAAACAGGAATAGTGTTAAAAATATACCCATGTGCTTATTAACACATGGTAAAGCAGACTGTATTCAGCACTGTTAAAAGTACAGGGACCTTTGCAATTGTGTCTTGCAGATGGCAAAAGAGTGAACTCCAAATATGTCATTGGGAAATGGGAATTTATAGCCAGGGAGTAAATTGGGGATGAGTGGATAGACATTTTTTTAAGAGGAAACATTAGAGACACTGGGGATTCTGGCTAAATTGAACTAACAGGACTCTTGCTAAACAAAACCAGGCCAGCTAGAGACATCTCCTGGGAGATGGTGGTGAATGAGGGAACTAATCATATACAAAGTGATCTGATATTAACAATAGGGGTTCTGCATATACGATGATGTTCAGGGTGGCTCACGCCTGTAATCCCTAGCTACTCAGGAGGCTGAGATCTGAGGATCACGGTTCAAAGCCAGCCCAGGAAGGAATAAACCACTAAAAAACCAGAAGTAGCTCTGTGGCTCAAGTGGTAGTGCGCTCGCCTTGAGCTGAAGAGCTGAGGGATAGCGCCCAAGCCCAGAGTCCAAGCCCCATGACCAACAACAACAACAAAAAGATGATGTTAAGTGAAATGAACCCCAAGATAGGGCCAAAAATGTTTTATTTTTCTTTCTTGCTACTGTTTCTAATGTATCTGTTTCTTTGTAAGTTCCTACCTCATGGTATAACTCCTTTTTCCACTGTATTTGATTCTGGTGCCCTGCATCTTGTAGATATACTTCTCTAATTTGTGGGGGGGAAGGGAAAAAACAAGATGCTTAAATAGGGATACAGGTGACCCATTATAACAATGAGACACTTTGTTGAAAACAAACTACAACTTCAGTGGCGGGGTTAGATGAGGGTGGTAGTTGTGGAGGTGGGAGGGAAGGAATGGTAGGGGAAAAACAGAGGATAGGCAGCAATGCTCGATAGGAAATGCACTCATTACCTCGCTCATGTAACTGTAACCCCTCTGTACAATATTTTTACAATAAAAAACGTACAAAAAAAAGACTGGATCACCAACTGGTAACTCAACTCTGAAAAAAATTCCAAAAAAAAAAAACAATAGGGGTTCTGATTACACTGATATATGGTTCTTTGCCAACACTGGATCTTGTAGGATCCAGATGGCTGAAGTATGGCCAAACAAGGAATCTTTGTCCATAGAGGTACCCAGAATAACTAGTGATATTTCAACATGCTTTATTCTAAAAGGTTGAGAGCATCCACATAAAGGAAGTATGCCACCAATATTTTGGTCTGTTTTTATAAAACAAACAAGTCTTTTTTGTTGTTATTTAGTGCTTTAGATGCATGTGTGCTTACTTTTGACTAATGACAACACCTACCAAAATAAGAGACACCTGGAGATTTTTACTGTGCATGTGTAATATATTTACAAACCTTGCTTTAAATGAGTTCTATCATTTATAATATTTTGTCATGCATTTTTAAGGGATACAGTTTCTGCTATATTGAAAAAATGAAACTAATTGGATTTTAAAGTATTTATAAGTCTCATTAACAAAGTCAGTAAGCACTCCTAATATATCTTTTATTTACATTCTAGTTCCAGGATCAGCATATTCTGTATACACGGGCACAGACACACACACACACACACACAGAGGCTCAGCCTTACATGTGGGAAATCATCTTTGGCAAAGGAATGGCCCTGTATGAAATTTAAAGAGGCTGGAACTACCAAATATTTGTTTTCTGGAAAAAAAAAATAAAAACCCACATTGTCTTGTTTCCTTAGGACATGGTAGGAAGGCTTTCCAACCAAGCACAGGCTAATTGTTCACTAGGAAATGGCAGTGAAATTTAATGCAATGGGATTCTATCCATCCGTGATTTACGTTCCCAGAACCAAATACTTTCATCTGCTCCCATGTCTTCCAAAAGATTAGTACCCTTCATGGTAAGGGGAACTATCTACAGATTGTCAATTCATTTTTGAGAACCATTCAGAAAGAAAGAATCACACTACAAGCTTGGGACCAGGAACAGATTGAATTCATAAAAAAAACCACACACACACAAACCAAACTGTTCATCTCTGGTACAAGGAAAATTATCACTGTTGCTGTTAAAACCATATGCTCTAGGTAAGAGGACAGGTTTGTATTCACTCTGACATTTGTTCTGAGGAATGTTAATATACTCAATGCTGGTGCTTAGCAGTAATTTGAAAAGTAACCCAAAATTTCCTTTAAAAAAAGAATGAAAAACATTTTTTAAAAACTTCACCTAAGATATTCCTCAATTATTGAGAATAGAGATCAAAGAAGATGTTAAACATTTGTTAATATTCCATACATAGTTGTTGGGGTTTTTTAACCTTTTAAAGAATTTGTTTACTCATATTAAAAAGCCTTAAATTTTTTAAGCTGCTATAAGGTGAAATGACCTAAAATAATAGTGATTTTCATCTTTCATCTGAAGCACTGTTGTGTTTCCTAGTTCCAGGTTGAAGCAAATAAGTAAATAAGCTTTAAACCTACTTTTTAATAGAAAGTATATAAAAAGTCTGAAGGGATATAGGGAATTTTCCCTCTGCTCTCTACAGACTCACTGGAGCAAACTGACAAAGATTAAATAAGAGAAAAGACAAGCAAATGTACTAATGTGTGAAGGGGAGGTATCATGGAACTGGAGACAATCACAGTGTGTAGTGACCCATGGCTTCAACATTATCTAGGAGCTTACAGACAGACCCCATTGTTTATAAAGGGGAGGGATGAGGGATATTGCGAATAGAGACACTTTTTAGGAGAGCTCAAAGGCTTGGAGAACATACAATGGCCTGGGTACAAAGTCTGTTTGGCTCAAAGACCAATGATTTATAAATGATCCTCTGGAACTGAAATAGAGCACAATGGTATGACAAAAATCTGCCCAGTTATGTTAATAGATCTTATGCTTTCTTCCTACACTATAATTTAGTTAGTGAGAGTTCAAAGAAGATACTAGAAGTAATCTTACCTTCTTCAGAAGGTCTGGATTTTAGATAGATAATGGAAAGTTCCCTTTCAGAAAACCTCTTTCCTGGGCTGGGAGAGGAGATTCTGTATTCTTAGATAGGTTTTAGGGGCTCACAACATGCCAATGCACTAAGTTAGCACATGCACAACTTGCATGTCCACTCTATAATTGAGGGACTTCTCTTCTCTTTCTTGGATAACTAATCTCTTTTTTTTAATTTTCTATTTATTTTTTTGGTCAGTCAGAGGCTTGAACTCTGGGCCTGAGTGCTGTTCTGGAGCTCTTTAGCTCAAGGCGAGTGCTCTACCACTTGAGTCACAGAGCCACTTCCGGTTTTCTGGTGGTTTATTAGAGATAAAAGTTTCACAGACTTTTCTGCCCAGGCTGGATTTGAACCGTGATCCTCAGATCTCAGACTCCTGAGTAGCTAGAATTAGAGTCGTGAGCCACCAGCACCAGGCTTGAATGACTAATCTTGTAAGAACATTATTGTCAAAAGCCAGGCACTGATGTCTCATGCCTGTAATCCTAGCTACCTAGAAGGCTAAAATATGAAGATCATGGTTCAAAGCCAGTCCAAGCAGGAAAGTCTATGAGTCTCTTTTTATTGTTGGGGATGCTGGGGCTTGAACTCAGGTCCTGGGTGCAGTCCCTGAGTTCTTTTGCTCAAGGCTAGCACTCTACCACGCCTCCTTCATTTATTTTTGTTTATTTAAGTTCTTACTTACTACCAAGCATGAACCTGGACTTTGATCTGCCTGTTTTCTGCTTCCTGTATTCGCTGGGTTGACAGGCACCTGTCACCATGCCTAACTTCTATCCATTGAAATTATTAGCATTGAGCATTATGGACTTTACTACCTCGGTTGGCCTTGAACCATGACCCTCTCAATCTTAACTTCCCCTTTAGCTTAGGAGAATGAGTCCACATGGGCTAATAAGGGGTCTTGTGAACTTTTCTACCAGGGCCAATATCAAATTATGACTCTCCCATGCTTAGTCTACCAATAGCTTGGATTAAAGGAATGAGTCATCTGGCTCATCATGATTCTAATATGAATACCTCTATAAACTATTAAGGATAATACCTTTTTGTCTACTTATTGACCCTTTAAATATCCCCATTTGTAAATGGCCTAATCAAAACTTGTACCTAGGGGCTGGGAAGGTGGCTCAGTGGTAGAGCGCTTGCCTTGCATCCCTGAGGCCCTGGGTTCAATTCCTCAGCACCACATATGCAAGAAGAAAAAAGCCGGAAGTGGCACTGTGGCTCAAGTGGTAGAGCTCTAGCCTTGAGCTGAAGAGCTGAGGGACAGCGCCCAAGCCCAGAGTTCAGGCCCCACGACCGGACCAAAAAAAAAAAAAAAACTTGTACATACTTTTCCCAAATGTGTTATCTTTTTGGGGGTTGGTAGTGGTAGTTGTGGGGCTTGAATTCAGGACCCGGTCATTGTCCCTGATCTCTTTTGCTTAAGGATAGTGTTCTACCACTTCAAGACACAGCTCCATTTCTTGTTTTCATCTCACGGACTTCCCTGCCCAGGTTGGCTTTGAACTGCGACCTCAGATCTCAGCCTCCTGAGTAGCTAGGATTACAGGCATGAGCCGCCAGCATTCAGAACTCAGATGTATCTTTTTTTTTTAAAACTGACTTTTGGGAGTCCTGTGTAAATTCTGGGAACAATTTCTTCATTGGTTTCATATGTTAAAATACATTCTCTGTGGTGCTTTGAACTCTTTCAAAGAAAGTTGGGGTTTGGGGGGGTATTTTATTTTGTCATTTGTGGGGCTTGAACTCAGGGTCTGGGTGATGTCTCTAAGCCTCTTTGTTCAAAAGGCCAATGCTCTACCACTGAAGCCACAACACCACTTCCAGTTTTTGAGTAGTTACTTGGAGATAGAGTCTCATGGGGACTTTTCTGCTCAGGCTGGCTTTGAGCCAGATCTCAGCCTCCTGAATATCGAGGATTTCAGGTGTGAGCCACTGGCACCCAGCTCAAAGAAGCTATTTTGATGAACAGAAATTCTTATTATTGATGTTTAGCGATCTTTTGAGTTAACATCACCCATTGCCTTTTATATCCTAAGAAATATTTCCTTGCCCAGAGGCACTGAAGAAATGCCCCTAAGCTATTTTCTTTTCTTTTCTTTTTTTGGGGGTGAGGGGGGGGGCTTGAACTCTGGGCCTGGACACTGTCCCTCAGCTCTCAGCTCAAGGTGAGCACTCTACCACTTGAGCCACAGCACCACTTCTGGTTTTCTGAGTGGCTTATTGGAGATAGGACTTTCACAGACTTTCCTGCCTGGGCTGGCTTTAAACTGCCATCTTCAGATCTCAGCCTCCTGAGTAGCTAGGATTACAGGCGTAAGCCACCGGTGCTAGGCTACTAGACTGTTTTCTTAAAAGCTTTATCACTTTATTTTTCACACTGTATATTCTACCTAGAATTGATCTTTGTGTATAGTGTATAGTAAAAGTTCCATTTTATTTTATTCTTGAAGTAGATATCCAATAGATTGAGTACCCTTTATTAAAATTATGGTTTTTTCCCAGGTCTCTACTCACACAGTTCAGGTGACCAACTCTATGTTGACCTATTTCCAGACACTGCATTATGCACCATTGGTTGGTTTATCCATCTGTACCAAAGCCATGTTTGGTGTAATTGCTATAATTTTTTTCTTGTGTATGAAGTCTTACTACACACTAATTTCTACAACTTCTTGGGCCTATTTTTGTTCCCTTGTATGTATGTCCACATACATTTTCAAATTAACTTAGAAATAGCACAGCATCATTTGATTCTCAATTCACATTGTTTAGAAGTTCTAAATCAGATTGAGGAGAAAAAACATTTTGTCATATTGAGTTTAATAATCTATTAGTGTGGAAATGAAAGAAAGAGAGGATAATTAAAAGCAATAGAGAAATTCAATGAAGTCAAATGCTAGTTTTGTGAAAAGACCAGAAAACCTAGCAAAGCTTGGCTAGATTGAGAGAAGACTTAAATTACTAAATAAATGTAAAAGGAGGTATTATTATCAACCTTACAGAAATAAAATAGATGATAAAGGAATGCATAAATAATTGTATATTAATAAGTTGTATAACTGAGATGAAACAAAACTTTAGTAAGACATGCATTACCAAAATTGAATCAAGAGGGATTGAATTTGGCATGGTGAAGAATAACTGTAATCCCATCACTTGGGAGGCTGAAGCAGGAGGATCACAAGTTTGAGACCAGTGTGGCTAGAAAGTAAAAACTTGTCACACAAAGCAAGGAAGGAAGGAAGGAAGGAGGAAGACAGGAAAGAAGGGAGGGGGATAAGGAAGAAGGGAGGAAAGGAGGGAAGAAGGAGAAAGGGAAAGAAAGAAGGAAGAAAAAAGGAAGGAAGGAAGGAAGAGAGGGAGAGAGGGAGGGAGGAAGGGAGGGAGGGAGGGAGAGAAGAAGAGGTCAAGACTGTAAATGCACCTAATAACAAGAGATTGAATTAGTAATGATTTTTTTAGTCTCACAAATAATTCTACACAACTCTTACAAGAAATAGAAAAAAAAGAGAACACCTCTCAACTTATCCTATGAGAGCAGAAATACTCGTATGTCAAAAATCAGAGCCGGGCGCTGGTGGCTCATGCCTGTAATCCTAGCTACTCAGGAGACTGAGATCTGAGGATCACCGTTCAAAGCCAGCCAGGGCAGGAAAGTCCATGAGACTCTTATCTCCAATACACCACTAGAAAACCAGAAGTGGCGTTGTGGCTCAAGCCATAAAGCGTTCGCCTTGGGCTGAAGAGCACAGGGACAGCGCCCAAGCCCAGAGTTCAAGCCCCATGACCAACAAAAAAAAAAGAAAACTACAGACCAACATCTCTTCTGAAGATAAATGACAAACTCAATAGACTATATACAAACTGAATTCAACAACATAAAAATCAGGTTTTTTCTAAGCACTACAAGGTTGGTTCAATATCTTAAAATCAATTAATATGCTTTATCAATAGAATAAAGTGCAGTTCAATAGATTCAGAAAGAATATTTAGCAAAACTCAGTAGCCATTGGTGATGAAAAATAACTTATTGCAATTATACTAGAAAAAGCAATTAAATCCATTCATAACTAGAACAAGAATATGAATAGCAGAATTACTTATTATAGTACAGACATAAGAATATTTTTACCCTAAAATCTCTAGAATATATTTTCTAAAAACTGATGTTTAGGGTTTTGTAATTCAATAAGTAGTCTATTTCTGGGATTTGAAGGTCTAATGTTTCTGCTAGTGTGTGTACGTGTGAGTATGTGCACATGCACATGCACATGTGTGTTACTGTGAATGTAGGAACACAGCTCAGATCCATCACTCCAGAAAAGGCTCCCATATATCAATCTAAGACATAGTACAGCTAGGTGCTTGTGGTTCAAACCTGTAATCCTAGCTACTCAACAGGCTGAGATCTGAGGATTGCAGTTCAAAGCCAGGGCAGGAAAGTATGTGATTTGCAATAACTAGTATATGTCTGAGTCAAGCAGAAAAGGTCAGTTAAGTTGATGTTAGGGAAATGAACCCTAAGATATGTATTCAAATGTTTTTTTTCTTTCATGTGATTGTTTCTAACACATTTGTAAGATTATTTCTTTGTTGCTTTGTATGTCCCTCCCCCACGTTATAACCCCTGCTTTCACTGTATTTGATGTTGGTATAATTTGTGGAGGGGAAGGGAAAAAACAAATTGTTTAAATAGGGATACGGATGGACCCATTGCAACAATGAGACATACAAGTCGTTATGTCAAAAACGAACTTTACAACTTTGGTGTGGGGGAGGAGGGGATGGGAAGGGGAAACAAAGGAGGAGGCTACAATGCTTGATAAGAAATGCACTCATTATCTTGCTCATGTAATTGTAACCCCTCTGTACAGTATTTTCACAATTAAAAGAAAAAAGAAATAAAAGAAAGTCTGTGAGACTCTTATATCTAATTAACCACCAGAAAACTGGAAGTGGAGCTGTGATTCAAAGTGGTAGAGCAGAAGAGCTCAGGAACAGTACCCAGGCCCTGAGTTCAAGGCCCATGACCACCACCACCACCAATAACAACAACAAAAGACTTAGTACAGAGACCTTCTCAAAAGATTTTCACATCTGAGAAATGCTTTTTCATTCATGTGATATGCTCAAATGACTCTCTTTTGCCAAAGAAATAGGGAGACTTAAAATGACCTCTTTTTTGCCTACGAGAAAATCTCTCTCCTGGGAATTGTCTCTTTTCAAGTCCCATAAACTAAGATGGCAAAGTACATACCATCCCTGGAGGTCAGCCATTGGATCTGGTGGAACCACACTCAGCCTGAGCTCCTGAGCCCCTGAGCAAAATGTAGAGAGTCACTTGAAGAACTAAGACTAAGAAAAACAAAGTGCAATACAACAACTTTGTGTACTTTTTTTGTTTTTATTGTTATTAAATAACAGTAGGGCTGGGAATGTGGCTTGGTGGTGGAGTGCTCCTCTAGCATGCAAGAAGCCCTGGGTTCGATTACCATGTAAACAGAAAAAGCTGGAAGTGGCACTGTGGCTCAAGTGGTAGAGTGCTAGCCATGAGCAAAAGAAGCTCAAGGACAGTGCCCAGGCCTTGAGTTCAAGCCCCAGAACTGGCATAAATAAATAAAAAATATAAAATAAAGGTGATATACAGAAGGGTTACAGTTACATGTGTGTGTGTTTTAATATTGTGCTCTTTTTGTGTATTTTTTAATATTATGCTCTTTACTAGCAAGTAATATGACTTTAATTAACTGTAGTCTCTAGAAGAGCAAAGAAAAGAAAGCTTTTCTGTTTTCTTTCTTTCCTCCAAAGTTTAGTTCAAGGAGAAAAATCCCTCTTCTGAAGCTATGGCTCCTAATCCTTATTAATTAGCAGGAAAATTCACATCAGAAGCTAGGAAGAGTCAAAGCAGTTCTTTCACAAAGGAAGCATCTGCACTCCACTGCGCACGGCACACCTCCCATTTTCTCTACCTGCACACATGCACAACTCTTTCTTTGCATCCCCTTGTTAGCTCTTCTCCCACAGAACCAGCAGTTCTTTCTGAAACAACAAGGCTGATGTTTATTTTTCCAATTAAACCTACTTGAAGGGTTGGGCCCTCAGGGCTCTTACCTGTAATCCTAGCTACTCAGGAGGTTGAGATCTGAGGATCATGGTTCAGAGCCAATCCTGGCAGAAAAGTCTCTGAGACTCTTATTTCCAATTAACCACCAGGAAACCAGAAGTGGAGCTGTGGCTAGAACAAAAAAGCTCAGTAACACCACCCAGGCTCCAAGTTCAAGCCTCAAGCCCCACGACTGATGAAAAAACAAAATCTACTTTAAGTAAATGCAAATCAAACATCATAGTTCAAAACCAATCTAAAAACCAAAATGCTCCAGAATTAGAAATTTTTGTGATGATGTCACCAGTGGAAAACTCCACATTTGACATCATGAGATAAATGGCAGTCTACATTTAGGTACTCAAAATACAGTTTATTGACTCACCCGAAAGAGAAAAAGATTCTTGCAGTTCCCTACATTTGACACATGCCCAGATTATCTCATGCCTAGCATGTTCCCTAGGGGAAATACATGTTAAAATTGCTTGTATGTAGCTTGGAGAGACTCCATGTGGGGCTCAGCTCCATGCTCCTTACTCATTGTGGCTTGTTTAGTCTCTACTCTGTGGTGTTAAAGTGCCAAAAAGATGATGATGATTGATGATGATGATGATGATGGTGGTGGTGGTGGTGGTGGTGGTGGTGGTGGTGGTGGTGGTGGTGGTGGTGATGCAGCAAACAACCACAGGTTGTCCCTATAGGGAGATGACACTTGTACCTTCTGATGGTTCCATATATAGAAGCTTTATTTTGGGCCCCAAATTATTTTAAAATATTACATTAAATTAGCTTCATGGGGGTGAGGGGGACTATTGATATGGCTCAGATGGTAGCTCACTGGTCAGTGAACAAATGCAAGCGTCAGATAGTAAGTTCAAAGAAAGAAAAGAGCTAAAGCTGGGCACTGATGGCTCATGCCTGTAATCCTAGCCACTGAGTAGGCAGAGATCTGAGGATGGAGATTCAAAGTTAGCCCAGACAAGAAAGTCCATGAGACTCTTATCTCCAATTGACCACCAGAAGATTGAAGTGGTGCTGTGGCTCAAAGTGGTAGAGCACTAGCTTTGAGCAAAGATAGCTTAGGAGAGAGAGCCAGACCCTGAGTTCAAGCCCCACAATCCACAAAAGTCCAGTTTCTTTGCTAGCATTAATCATATGTCAAGAAGCATTTGTGTATTGGTCTAAGAGTCACATGAAGGACTGTTTTTAAAAATCTGAGCATAGACAAGAAACGAGGGTGCTTTTGAATGTATTTTCATATCTAGAAAGTCTACAGCAGCTAAAATTACACTACTGCCATCAAATCCTTTTTATTTGTTTTTAGACAAAGAAGCTTAGAAAGTTAGACTCCAGTGTTCAACTAAATTTCCTAATATTAATATTCCGAGAAACAAGGTGACATTAGAGAGGGATTATTTCCTACTAGATGCACTTTTTACATAAATGAATATCTGGTCCTACAGTGGCACAGCAGTCTCAGGGTTACAAATCTAAAACACAGCATAGATTAATCTGCCTCCTCTACCTGTGTGCACTGAACAAACAGTAACCTTGAATCATGATTTCATTATCAGAGACAGTAGAATTCCATCAAATATCGGTAGCACCAACTATGTCAAAGTTATGAAGGAAAACCTAAAACCGGATTCTCAGTTTACCCATATCAGACAATAATCTACAAATACAGTTCCTTGATCTCCAAGATCCTATAAATATCCAATGCCTTCGAGCCTTTTCTAATGCTTAGATGAGAAGAGGGCACGCCTTCCTTTTTTTTGGGGGGGGTGGTCCGGTCGTGGGCCTGAACTCTGGGCCTGGGCGCTGTCCCTCAGCTCTTCAGTTCAAGGCTAGCGCTCTACCGCTTGAGCCACAGCGCCACTTCCAGCTTTTTCTGCTTATGTGGTGCTGAGGAATTGAACTCAGAGCCTCATGCATGCAAGGCAAGTGCTCTACCACTGAGCCACCTTCCCAGCCCACACCTTCCTTTTTAGACCAAATTTCAGAGTGAAACACACAAATAATGAGGTGTGTCAGTGAGGACCAAATAGTCATCTTTCCTTTAGTCTAAACAAAAAGCACCGGGAATGAGCCTCAGAAGAAAAATTCATGAAGATAGGTAGTGAAGTCCAGGAAAATATATCTGGGCCTCTCTATAAATACAGCTCTACCCACCTAGCACTGTGGTGTAAGTTGTACATTATATCACACATGAGGGTTTTTAAGATGTGATTTTTTTCACATGCATATAACTTTAAAACAAGACATTTTCTGTATTCAATAAGTTACTAGCCTCTGAGACCTATAAGAGAAATTCTGAACTGACAATTTTCCTCCAGCAAAGGTATGAAAGAAGAACCCTAGCAAGCAATAATTTTATAAGATTCCCTTCTGTGTAACCACTCAATAAATCTACTTTTTTCTCTAACCAAGATCTATAAGTACAATAAAGGTAAATGATACTGCATCCACTGGACATATTTTACATATATTCTGGCTAAAGACCAACTGCAATCCAATTTTCACAGTGAAAATCCAAAGTTGTAGTTCTTAAAGGTATATTGGTTCATATTTTAATAGTAAAAGGAAAACTGTATAGGAGATTGTGTGTGTGTGTGTGTGTGTGTGTGTGTGTGTGTGTGTGTGACAGCATCTTGCTATGTAGCCCAAGCTAGCCTCAAACTCATCAATCCTCTTCCTTAACCTCTCTATTGCTGGAATTACAGGTATGTGTCACCATGCCTGAAGCAAGACACAATTTCATAAGGTCTGTCAACAGGAAAAGTTTTAAAACTTGGATTTGGTGTGAGCAGTATTGGAAAGATGAAGCCCCAAAATTGCATGAACTACAGTGGTTTTTTACAGTGTGGAAGTTAACCACACCAGAAATCTATTATAATTGAATAATTAACTCTGCCAAGAGATACTTAGAATAAATAGAATATTTATATAGTATTTACAGACCCTATCATGACGGACTTTGAGGAATCTTGTAACTGATGTTGCTCAGCAGTCTCGTCATTCTAAACATCAGATGTTTAATTAGTATTCTCTCAGCACAAGGGCCTTTAAATAAGACCATATAGGAGGGTAGGTCTGGACCTTGAGAATTAATAAAGTTTCAGAACCATTTGATATGAATGGCATACTCTTACTTTGAAGTGAGTACTTTATGCATTCACTATTAACTTGAGCATCAGCATTAACTGTGAAGGCATTTCACTTTAGTTTTCTTATCTACTTGTAGATGCTTCACAGTGAAAATCTTAAAGTGAATTTTTCTACACTAGTCCAACTTAATCTCTCCCTCCATCCTTTCTTTTCGCCTGAATTTTTCTTCCTATTGATGATCTGACACTAACTTTTATCAGGCAAGCTATAAGGATAGAAAACACTACCTAAAGGGACAGGAGTCGTACTTAATAGTCATGCTTAATAAAAGGTTCACAGGAGTATTCAAAGTACTAGCAATGTTTTATTTTCTCATTTGGATGATGGTACAGTAGGCTTTAAATCATACATATGTTACATATACTGCTGCATTTTAAAATTTGGTGCAACACAATCAAATGTCCACTTTAAAGGGTTTGTATAGTTATATTTAGTCATATCACTGCCTTGCCAAGGCTGGGACCACATTATCCACTGGGTTTCTCCATCGTTGCAGACAATGTGAGACTGTTGGAAATCATAGAACCCGGCATGCAAAATTAAACCAATCAAAAACAGACACACAAATGTGTGTCTACCATCTGAACAAGTGAAGCCACCACAGAGTCTTGGGGCCTGAATGGCACGTTCAAGGTTTCACAGGATCAATTCTTCCTACTCCAAGCCTAGCAAATATTTTAACCAATTAGAAAAAGCACTTGAACCCTAGTGCTGTTTTTCTTTCTTGCAAATCAAAATCAGTGGGTTTTCCCAATAGCACTTACAACTTCAGCCAGCCTTCCCACATGGCTATAACAAGAATGACAATAAACAACTAATTTGAACTTAGAGCTCCAAGCCTAATACCCAAATGACATTTTCATAACAACCTAGGAAATTGTATTTCTGTCACAGTAGCTTTTGTGGGAAAAGTAACCTGTGCCTTCTATGCAAATGAAATATAGATGCAGAGAAATCTTATTTTCTGTCCTTAATTTAATTTTAACTTCAGGGAAATTGCAATCTACACATAATCTATTGTAAATACAGGCTAGATCTGCCCACCTCTGAGAGACCTCCAGTGTCTTCTTTTTAAAGTTGTTTTTTAAACCTCATAATGGTACCAAGAGGTTGCAAGAAAAACCCGGATCAGGATCTCCTGATCCCTACGCCTGAACAAATCTTCCTCTCAGGTTTGTTATGACACTTTGATGCATGCCCTCAGCTACTGAACTGTCCCATGGAGCCATGTAAACCTCCTCTTGCCCTCGACCCCAGGAGTGACCCCACATGGTAGGGACTCCTGGCTGAGTAAATGATACAGCATGGTCATAATGGCAACCGTCAGATCTTTCTCTTTTATCTACCTCTGTCCCCTGTGAAGTGTTTCTCCCCCACTGCCTCCTACCAGTATCAAAACCCCAGATAAAGGAGACAGGAGTTATCTGAAGCGTCGTGTGCCCCCTGTAAGAAATCCAATTATTTATGGTCACGGAGCTATTTTCTTTCAAGTACATTGGTGAGTGACCTAAATGTATAGTTTCTCTTCTACCATTAGCAGAGCTCCTCCTTTAGCCACATTTGAAATCTTAGCAGTCTTTTCCTTCCTTCCAGATGAGGATGGACATTCATTTTTTTTTGTTTTGTTTTAAATGAGTCTGTGCTTGATTTCAATACAGCCAAGGCAGGGAATAGGGAAGTTCTGTTCTTCAGTTTTGTGCTTTTGCTTCTTAAAAAAATATGTTACTGGAAGTGGTGCTGTGGCTCAAGTGGTAGAGCACTCGCCTTGAACTGAGGAGCTAAGGGACAGCGCCCAGGCCCAGAGTTCAAGCCTCATGACCAACAACAACAACTTTTGTTGTTGTTACAACAAAAGTGTTACTAGGACTACAACTGATGAGATTCTAAAGTGACAGCTGAGCAGGGTCACAATTGCAGAGGATGTCTGTCTAAAGGATACAATAGAATTCAGTCGCTGCAGCTACTGTCACTCGGGTAGACTCAGGGCAGAGGCCTGAGCTCACAGGGATGACTGCATCTCGTTTTGGTGAAGGACTCTTTGGGTAGACATAAAGATTTCTTCTGCTTTCTGCAAAGGTTTCAACCTCCCCCTCCCTGGCTACCAATGACATGGAAACAGCTGGAGGACACAGGGCTGGGTGCCAGAAGACAGATGTGAGAGCCTTTGCATCTTTGTCCTAGACACCATTCCCACCTCCCATGTCTCCAGGAGGTGGATGGAAAAGAGCTCTGGTTCACCTCCTGGACAAAGTTACACGAGATCCCTTAGGAGGTTGCTACAGAACAAGAGGCTGGTGGAGATCTAGCAGCTGCTGGGCGGCCTGTAATCCTAGCTATTCAGGAGGCTGAGATCTGAGGATTGCAACTCAAAGCCAGCCGGGGCAGAAAAGTCCTTGAGACTCTTATCTCCAACTAACCACCAGAAAACCGGAAGTGGTGCTGTGGCTTAAGTGGTAGAGTGTTTGCCTTGAACTGAAAAGCTAAGGGACATCTCCCAGGCCCAGAGTTCAAGCCCCAAGACCGAAAGAAAAAAAGAGCTAGTAGTAGGCTCTACCTGCAGGCTGCAGTCAACACCTTCTCTGTATTTCCATGCTCAGGAGGGGGGAGAAAGATCAGGAGGTGCTGGGGCTTCAGATTGTACTCCTACTGTAGCTGGCCTTATTCGCCAACTGGCCATTTTTTCCCCCATGGGCCTCTCTTTTCCTTGGCCAACAATTTTTAATCATTCCATCATTCTCACTCCCAATGGGATGCTACAGACTGCAAACATCTAGTTACTCTTCACTCCAGGAGCCAATGAATGACAACACCGGAAGGGCGAGCCAGAACTGTTTCGAGGAGACAGAACAGACCTAACTTGGAGACAGAGCTGCGGTGTCCATCCTCCCATGGCCAGCCTGGAAGAATAGGAAAACTGCACAAACTTGGCAGGCGCAGCTGGCTACATTTAAGAGAAGTCCATATGCTGTCAAGTCTCAGTGTCCTCATCTATAAAATGGGGTCATTTCTATCTTCAGAGTTATAGTGAGGATTGCGTGATAAAATTAGGATGATAGCAAGAAGCCCGCATCATATCATGGGCTTAGCATTCCTATCTCTCCCTCTTCCTTCCGGCTTCCATCAAAGATATATTGTTAAGGTTTATGAGAGTTGGTTTTACTCTGATTTATTTTTGTTGTCTTTTTTTGTACTTTTTTTTATTGTAAAAATGCTGTACAGAGGGGTTACAGTTACATGAGCAAGGTAATGAGTATGTTTCCTATTGAGCATTTTTGTTGTCTCTTGTCTGTTATGGGGCTTGAACTCTGGGCCTGGGCGTTGTTCCTGAGCTCTTCAGCTCAAGGAAAGTGCTTTACCACTTGAGCCACAGCACCACTTCTGGTTTTCGGGGAGTTAATTGGAGATAAGAGTCTCATGGCTTTCCTGCTCAGGCTGACTTTGAACAGCAATCCTCAGATCTCAGCCTCCTGAGTAGCTAGGATTACAGGTGTGAGCTACCAGTGCCCTGCTGTTTGGTATTTTTAACTGTATTTTTTGGGGGGTCCCTTTTACGGTACTGGGGATCAAACCCCAGATGTTGCGCTTGCAAAGCAGCCTTCTGATTTATTTTGTTTGAGACAGCATCTGATCTTGAACTCACAATCCTCCTCCTTCAGACTCCCAAGTACTGGGATTACAGGTGTTCACACCCACATTCCTACATCCTGATAGTTTGCATTCTCAAGTTCACTTTTAAAGAAATACACTGGATTGGAAACAAATTACTCATTTGCAAATAATGTGCAATATGTTGCTTCTACAGCTGGTGTATAAATGTTAAGTATCAGATGCTAATAAACTTTATCATACCACAAGGGAAAATAAAAAGTTACACACTTGCTCAAACTTTGCAGCTCACTGCAATTTCCTTGCCCTTGAGAATATCTGAGTATATTAATCACTTCACTTTCCTTCTCTAGTCAAGTTTCACTGTCCTGTTTATTTTAGCTTATTATTTTATTCAGTACTGAGATTAGAACTGAGGGCCTTGTACTAACTAGGCAGGTGCTCCCCCATCTGAGCCACACCCACAGCCTTTTTCCTTCTTCTTTTTTTTTCTTTTTCACTTCAATTATTTTATCAGTGAGTGTCTCCTTTTTGCTCAGAACCAGACTCAGATTGGGATCTTCCTACTCACAACTGCCACAGAGCTGGAATTACAGCTCGGCTTAGAAATTAAGATAAGGTCTTGCTGATTTTTTGTCTAGACCGGCCCTGAATTAGGATCCTCCCAATCATTGCCTTCTGAGTAGCTAAGATTACAGGCAGGGGCCACCATTCCGAGCTATCATTGTTCTCTATTTAGAATTCCCTGGTGAGGATATCAATGATATAAAAATTCTTTCTTCCTAAAGGTAGCGACCATCAAGCCTCAGAAGAATTTAAACCACATAAGCTTCTCGGATGAAACTTGGAAAGACAATTGACTTTCCTGGTCTGCCCACCTACCTTTTACTCTAAAGCCAACATTGGTTTTAATTTAGCCTGTGGGTGATAGAAGTGTGTCTCTGATGCAAAGAGCAGAGTTTGGTGGCAGACTACCTTGGGGAATCGAGTCTAAAATTACTTCTTCTAAATGCTGGGTTTCAAGAGACCCTCGTCTCTCAGCAAGCACAGAATGTACTTTTCATGAGAACTTTAAAACGAAGAAAGTCGGAGTCGTGCTAAATAAGTAAACAGACAAGCTTCAGTGACGTGAAATATCAAAAGCTAATTTGAGTCTCTGGCATCAGAGCCCAGGCATCCTCCGCAGCGTGGGTGGCGGATGACAGATGTGCCCGAATTGGGTTGTCACGAGTCTTCTGAGTTTGGGTGTCATCAGTCACCCCTGGAAGCGTGAATGGTGAATCAAAGTGTCTCATGTGGAAAGTGCCTTCCCCAAGAGAGAGTTTACTATTATGTCACCCTGCATGGAATAGGGCATTTATTGATTTGTGCAGGGGTGGGACCTTTTTTCTGCCAAGGGCCATTTGCATACTTATAACATCATTTGCAGGCCATACAGATTATCAAGACAGGGAGATGGGTCCTAAGCAGCCAACAGGAAGCATTGTGTCTGGTGAGTCAGGTGCCAAATGTCCTTAGAGCTGAAAATCCCCCATCCATGTTAGACAAGGACTGATTGATATCGGTGATTGATTATCAACCCTGGACTTTGAGTGACTGGCTGTCATAAAGCTTCATTAATTAGTTCTCAGCTTCAGTTTAGAAGTGACATTCACAGCTTCCCTTTGCCTGGAACTGGCCACCACCCAGGTGTGGGGCTAAGCTTGCTGGGAACCTGAGCATCCAACATGGTCTCATATCCCACCATGCTTCCCATTGACTTGGGAAGGGTAGAGCAACTTAACTAGAATACTTTCTTAGAGAGCTAGAAACCTAGTTCCTTCCCCATTTTGTAAACATAGGATTTGTGCCCTGCGTGCGTGTGTGTGTGTGTGTGTGTGCACGCACATGTGCGTGTGCGCATGCACTCGCACACACTAATATGAAGCTGGAACTTAGAACCCTTAGCTTTTTCCTTTCAAGGCTAGCACTCTACCACTTGAGGAACAGCTCCATTTCTGGCTTTTTAGTGATGAACTGGAGATATGAGTCTCACCAACTTTTCTGCCAAGGCTGGCTTAAAACTAGGATCCTCAGATCTTAGCCATCTGAGTAGCCAGGATTACGGGCATGAGCCACTGGTGTCCAGCTTCCCTGTCTTGTCTTGAGCAGAAATTGTCCTCACCATTGGCCGTAGCAGTAGAAGGGAGGAGCTTACCAAACCCCCAGCAACTGTGCAGATGTTAGCTACCATTTGAGGGATATCACTTTACCTGTAGAGTCTGATCAATATTGCTTCATACAATAAATACTCATCTGCTGACAATTTCAACTTCCCATTTACCAATGTCTTACTCCTTTCTGGAATCAAATGGAATTCAGTCTCCCAGAACTGTATTGGTTCTGGTCAAAGCCAAATATCAGGGCTGGGAAGGTGGCTTCATGGTAGAGTGCTTGCCTAGCATGCATGAAGCCCTGGGTTCCATTCCTCAGTACCACATACACAGAAAAATCCAGAAGTGCCATTGTGGCTTAAGTGGTAGAGTGCTAGCTTTGAACAAAAAAGATGCTCAGGGACAGTGCCCAGCCCCTGAGTTCAAGCCTCAGGACTGGCCAAAAAAAGCCAACTATCCTCCCTGAAATCTATCTGGAACATGCAGACATCTGAGACAGCAGGTAGTGACAGATGGCTGATAAGCTTGTGGTTCCTTGGGCTCCTTTACAGGTATGAGATCGGGCACAAATGGAGCCAAGGTATTTTCTTTTATGAAATTTTAATGTCTTTTGGCATCCTTAAGAAAATGCAATAAAAATGGAAAAGGAGACATCAATCCTGGTCCATCTCGATCGCCTGACTCTTGCAATGGGGATGTCATCCTTTATGGATGCTCGCACAGGGGAGCAGATTTTTCAGGGAGTGGAAATTGAATCTGAAGATTTCAGTCCTGCTTTACCTGCAGCGAGCGTCATTAGTTCCCCAGCCTTCCCTTCACCGAGCCCCGCCCAGGCGCAGCCATTTGCCAGCAAGATGCATGCTATATACCTGGAAGGGAATCCACTGTCGTTCTCCAGTTCCCAGCAAGCCAAGATTCCTATTTTAGGACGTAATGGAGGGTAAAGTAGCCCTCATTCCTCTAAGCACAGTCAGCATGGGTGCACCTTGAATGTGACATGCACATTTTAGCCTTTCCCCTCTAGAAAAAATATAATTGCTTGACATTTTGGCTGCCTGGATGCAATGACCTCTCTCTCTCTCTCTCTCTCTTTCTCTCAATACACACACACACACACACACACACACACACACACCTCTCAAACCCCACACTCAGAGCCCAAACAGGCCAGGATGTCTGTCCAGGAGATCAGCTCAACTGCTCTCAGTTCTTGCAGGCCAAAACAAAACAAAACAAAATGAATTGAATTCGCTGGTAGGACCACTCTGCAGATTTAGGGCCGTTTAGCTAGAAGCAGTCCACACAGACCTGGAACAATGGCTTGCCATCCCTTAAGGAGAAAGGAGAAAGAGAAGCAAGAAAGATGCGTACAACACAAGTGATGGACAAGGGGAGGGAGAGGAGCAGCACTGTGCCCTGGCGCTGGCCAGCCCTTGGATTTCAGTGTGGGCATCACAGGGACCCTGGAACAGGTGCAGAGCACGCAGGGGTTCAGCTACTCTCATTCTTATCTTTGGATTCTGACTTCTGCCTTCTAAGCAGACCCAGACTGAGATAGTAGCATTGCCTGCTCCAGGAAGCCTCTCCAGCTTTTCCCTCTCTCAGCTCTTAAGCAATGTTGAGGGTGGTGTTTGCTCTCCAGGAAGGGATAGCTCTTCCTTGAGGAGGGGCTAGGTAAATTCAGCCCTCCTGGACCCCTCGGAGGAAAAATATAGTCAACACGTGTCCACAACCTTACCTCCTCTCACAGCCCAGTGGTTACCCTGTATGGAATCACGTGGAGTTTTCTCTTTTTTTTGTAATGTTTTTTATTGTAAAAATAGTATACAGAGGGCTTACAGTTATATGAGTAAGGTAATGAGTACATTTCCTATCGAGCATTGTTACCTCCTCCTTTGTTTTTCCCCTACTGTCCCTTCCCTCTCCACCTCCCCAACACGCCCCTCCCTCCCCCAGGTTGTAAAGTTTGTTTTCAACATAGTGTCTTGTACATGTCACTGTTACAATGGGTCAACCTGTATCCTTATTTCAGCATTTTGTTTTTTCCCTTCCCCTCCCCAAATTAGAAAAATGTATATACAAGATGCAAGGCACCAGAATCAAAGACAGTGAAAACAGGGGTTATACCGTGGGGGAAGAACATACAAGAGAAACAACAAAAAAAAATCACATAATAGTATTTTCACAATAAAAAATAAATAAGTAAATCACACAATACATTTTAGATACATTAAAAACCATAGCAAGAAAGAAAAAACAAGTTGTGTCCCTATCTTGGGGTTCATTTCACTTAACCTCATCTTTTTTTTTTTTTTGGTCCATCATGGGGCTTGAACTCTGGGCTTGGGCACTGTCCCTGTGCTCTTCACCTCAAGGAAAGCGCTCTACCGCTTGAGACACAGCGCCATTTCCGGTTTTCTAGTGGTTTATTGGAGATAAGAGTCTCACAGACTTTCCTGCCCAGGCTGGCTTTGAACCACGATCCTCAGATCTCAGCCTCCTGAGTAGCTAGGAT
>NW_012267220.1:14242381-14264515 GCF_000151885.1 Dipodomys ordii
CCCAGAGTTCAGGCCCCATGACCGGACCCAAAAAAAAAAAAAAAAAAAAAGAAATCATGATAGAAATTGTGATTTCCATTTCTCCTTCCTTAAAAATCAAAAGGAAGGGGGCTGGGAAGGTGGCTCAGTGGTAGAGCACTTGCCTCTCATGCATGAGGCCCTGGGTGCAATTCCTCAGTACCACATAAGCAGAAAAACCCGTAAGCTGTGGCTCAAGTAGTAGAGCGCTAGCCTTGAGCTGAAGAGCTGAGGGACAGGGCCCAGGCCCAGAGTTCAGCCCCAACAACCAACCGGAAAAAAAAAATCAGAAAGAAGCTGGGTGTTGGTGGCTCACACTTACAATCCTAGCTACTCAGGACGCTGAGATCTGAGAATTGAGATCAAAGCCAGACTGAGAAAGTCCATGAGACTCCTGTCTCCAATTAAACACTGAAAAGCCACAAGTGGAGCTGTAGCTGAAGAAGAAGAGTACCAGCCTTAAGCAAAAATTGCTCAGGGACAACACCCAGGCCCTGAGTTCAAGCCGCATGACCAGCACACACAAACACAGATGGAAAAGACAAATCAGAAGGTGGGGTAGTACATGACTGCAATCCCAGCCGGCCCTGGGAGGCTAAAGCAGGAAGATCATTAATTGAAGGTCATCCTACATAGATAGGGAGACCCTGTCTAAGTAAATAAATAAAATAAAATAAAAATAGCAACACAGCATGAATTCAAAATCTTTTCTTTGGGACCTGAACTCTGGGCCTGGGCGCTGTCCCTCAGCTCTTCAGCTCAAGGCTAGCGCTCTACCACTTGAGCCATAGCACCACTTCTGGCTTTTTCTGTGTATGTGGTACTGAGGAATGGAACCCAGGGCTTCATGCTTACTAGCAAGCATTCTGCCCCCAAGCCACATTACCAAACCAGGCAACTAGCTCTTAAATAACATTGAAAATTGAAATAGTAGTAATATGGGCTGGGAATGTGACTCAGTGGTAGAGTGCTTGCCTACCATGCATGCAGCCCTGGGTTCCATTCCTCAGTACCACATACACAGAAAAAGCCAGACTTGGTGCTGTGGCTCAAGTGGTAGAGTGCTAGCTTTGAGCAAAAGAAGCTCAGGGATAGTGCCCAGGCCCTGAGTTCAAACCTTAAGACTGTCAAAGAAAGGAAGAAGAAAGAAAGAAGAAAGAAAGAAAGAGTAATAGCTAATGCTATGAAAACAAATTATACCATGAACCATATATTCTTTTTTTTTTTGTCGGTCATGGGGCTTGAACTCTGGGCCTGGGCGCTGTCCCTCAGCTCTTCAGCTCAAGGCTATCATTCTACCACTTGAGCCACAGAGCCACTTCCAGTTTTCTGGTGGTTTATTGGAGATAGGAGTCTCACAGTCTTTCCTGCTTGGGTTGGCTTTGAATCTCGATCCTCAGATCTCAGCCTCCTGAGTAGCTAGGATTACAGGTGTGAGCCACCAGCACCTGGCAAACCATATATTCTTTTAAATGTTTTGCATATTTAATCCTCACATCAACCCTGCAAGGTAAGTACTGCAAATATTATCAATTTGTAATTTTCAGAAAAAGCGTAGTGAAGTCAACTAACATATCCAAAGTCATACAGCTTTAAATGGCAGAATCAAGAGTTGAACCCAAAAGAAGAAAAGGCTAAGTACTACTAAATGTAGTCTCCCAAATGACGCTGAGTAGAAGCAAACTATTTCAAGCACATGAAGGTCTAGTTGTGAATACTTTTTTAATACACCCATAACAGCTCCAAGTAATGCAGGGCCTGGGGGCAGACTGCATCCCTTCAAATCTTCATGTCATCTGGGAAAACTTAAGAAACTTGATTCATATTTCTTAGCTTTAGTCTAGGCTATAAAAGAGGAAAATAGTCCCTGGTTCAGCTTTTACAGAATTAAGGAATAAAATCCCTATCAAGCCTGGCATCAGTGGTACATACCTATAATCCCTGAGCTTCATTTGCTCAAGACTAGCTCTCTACCACTAGAGCCACAATGCACTTCTGGCTTTTTCTGTTCATGTGGTACTGAGGAATCGAACCCGGGGCTTCATGCATGCTAGGCAAGCATTCTACCACTTAGCCACATTCCCAGCTCCTGTTTGTTTTTGTTATACAACGAGAAAGCAGAGAAGCAAAATTTTGAAAGGCCAAATTGGGAGTCTTTATTAGAAGGCCAGCAACCACAGGCAGACTCTAGTCACAAAGACCTGCAACCCCACGAATATACTTAACACTGTCAGAAAACTGAGCCATGCAAGCAGTAGAGGAAGGAAAGAACAGAAAAGCAATACCAACAAGTCAGATCAGCTCCAATAGAGACTTGAAGTAGGATTCCATGTTGACCAGGGAGAGTGCCAGCAGACAGGACATGAACAGACAGGAGACTTGTGGCCTGGTGTCCCCCTCACCTGAGCTGAGCAGAGCCTAAATAGAGTCAGGGGCAGGGCACAGGGTCACAGGAAACTCAAGCATCTCTGGAGTTCAAGCCCAGGACTGATAGGCCCAATAATCTATCATTCAAGTACCCATTCCTGCCTCTAGCAATCCAGGTATGCCCATCACCTGGGAGGTAGGACTTCCCTTACCATCCATCAAGTGGTCAAGATAGCACCAGCCAGATCCAGCGTCCCTACTTCACTTTCAGTTTGCTTTTCAGACAAGCCCCCCCCCCTCCAATCAGGTTGTATTGGACAGTAATCCTCCTACCTCTGTCTCCCAAGAAGGTGAGATGTCATGCATGTACCACCAGGCCTGGCCTATATTCTCTAATTTCTTCTATTTTCTAGTTCAATAAAATATTATAGACAAAAATAGATTGCCAGAGAAAACATTTTAAAAATCCAGATGGCTCACAAAGCATTCTGTGATTAAATAATCTAAAGTAAAGATTTTTGTATCGTTTAGAAGTTAAATATGCATGGCTTGGCTTCTTCTATAATTAGAATTCACTCAGCGAAATTCTTTGTCTATAGTATCTGCCATTTAACCTGTAGGTAACATTATATAAAATAAAATTGTGTTTCAATTTTAGATTCGATCTTTAGTTTTATTATATTTTTTAAAAAGATATAATTCTAGTTTTGTCATTCAGCAACTTTTTTGTTGTTGTTTAAACAGTCATGGGGCTTGAATTCAGGCTCAGTCCCTGAGCTTTTCTGCTCAAGGCAGGTACTCTACCACTTTGAGCCACAGCTCCACTTCCAGTTTTCATGGTTAACTGGAGATAGGAGACTCACATACTTTCCTGCTCAGTCAGGCTTTGAACTGTGATCCTCAGATCTAAGCCTCCTGAAGAGCTAGGATTACAAGGGTGAGCCAGTAGCACCTGGCATTCAGCAAATATTTTTAACAAATATTTATTGAGCACATACTATATGGTATTCATCATGCTATCTCCAATGTTTTGGACCATCTTAGAATATAAGATCAAATAATTATTTGTAGAACAAGAAAAGAATAAAAGTGAATAGTTGCCAAAAGGTAAAGAGTTAGGAAAAAAAAATCTGAAACAAGTCACTTAAACAAACAAGAAATTTCCTTGTTAAGATCAGAATTTCATTAATATTAATGAAAACAGAATGCAGACCCCTTCTGACATATTTTAAACTGTTTAAAGATAAACATTTGCGCACTGCAAGCCACACATGGGTTGCAGCTCCAATGAGGACTTTATAAGCCATCTGCTAGACTCCTAATGAGGCTAGTAACTATCTTTGTTTACAGTTAGGCACCAGGGGTCATGGGTATTTGCTATAATGAAAGCAGCAATGCATCACTGCAGAAGTTAAAAGAGTCTTTCTTCACAAGGGCTAATTACAAATATAATAAAACAACATTTTAGGAAATCTCTTGGAATCCACAGAGAAGTCTAACTTGGCATAACAAATACAATCCCTAGTACTGGCCCTGTTTTCATTGAGTGAATCTTGATCACAGAAGTCATTCATATTTAACTACTTGACAATACCAGGCCATCAATTGGTCCTTTGCTTCAGACCACTTAATCACAGGATGCCTCATGAGCCATCTGGACCCTTTCAAGATATTTGCTGTGATAGTCTATGTAGAAGTAAGGAAACTCATAAAGCAAGACCCAAAGGGCTAGTAATGTATCTGTTTTAAATAAGATGCTACTTGAAAGTTCTGCTCTTCCTGTGCCCAAACTAAACTCTCTGGTTTGACTAATTCAAGGGAAGGGTAGCGTGTGAGAAATTGATTGCTTGGAATCATAAAAACAAAGCAAGTGATTGGTTGACTTTTTATTTTTCAATTGAGAAAGTTAGCGAACCGGAGATGGAATGGAAGTCCTGATTGTAGTCTGTGTGTGGTGGGAGTATATATATCTCCATAGGCCACCGGAGAAATTTGGGGGCTTGTTCAAATGTTGATGACAATATCATTGCTTCATTTCTTCTCAGCATCCCCTCTTAGGATCACATTATAAAGGGGCTGTGTGAGATTTCCCACTGATAGCACTATCAAAACCTGAGTTATCAAAAATGGAGAAAGAGGGACTGAGGTATAGCTCAGTGCCAAGGCACTTGCCTAGCAAGTGTCCTGGGTTCGATTCCCCAGTACCAAGGAAGAGAAAAGAAAAAATAAATAAACTTTCAATTGAACTTCCAGGCCAGAAAAAAGAAAAAAGGTACACTATAGCTGGGTGCCGGTGGCTCACACCTGTAATCCCAACTACTCAGGAGGTTAAGATCTGAGGATCGTGGTTAGTAGCCAGCCTGAACAGGAAAGTACGTAAAATTCTTATCTCTAATTATCCAGAAATGGCCCTGTGGCTCAAAGTGGTGGAGCTCTAGCCTTGCGTGGAAAATGCTCAGGGACAGTGCCCAGGCCTTGACTTCAAGCTGTAACAAAACAAAGGAGAAAAGTTTTTCATTTTGTTACAGTTGCCCGAGACTAGGGAAAGGGTTTGAGTGCTACCATGTGTAAGGCTTAATAGCAATAACAAGATTCTAAGAAAATATGCATAGTTTAAATGCCTCTTGCTTATTCCAAAGCCTTGTATATCAAAACCAAAAACCACTTAGGCTATACGTACACTTTGGGAAAGACTAGCCAATGCATTTGAGACATAGAAGAGGAATGGAGTAGGCTGCTCTAAGCAGAGCCAAGGTGATTATACTGTGGGGTGTACCTGAGGGGAACCCCAGAGCCTGTGCTGAGGGCATAGAAGTAAGGGTATGTATGTGACAGATGAGGTATTTGAAGGAAGTGGAAAAAAATAAAAGTAATTCAATAAGACCATATGTTCACTTTTGAGGTAGGAATGAAATCTTCATACACTACGTCAAAATGAAGTCCAGAGAATGAAATAAGTCATTGTAAAAAAAAAAAACTGAAAAAAATCTTTTTCAAATGTAGACAAATGTTAATACCGATGAGATGTCTTTTAAATCAAATGCTTGGTACGAGCGGTGTTACTGATTTGAAGTCTATTTGGATTTTTGGCATAGATATGGGAAGATATTTAGAAGGTAAAAACAGTCTAAAATCAAAATTCGGTTATGTTTCATACATGCCTTCTACACATAGCCTGAAGGTAACTTTTTCTTGGCAGGACTGAGGATTAAACTCTGGGCCTCACAATTGCTAGGCAACACTCTACCATTTGACCTATACCTCCAGCCCCTTTTGGCATTATTTAAAGATAGGGTCTCAACTTCAGTCCTAGGCTAGCCTAATTGTGATTTTTTTTTCACTAAGATAACAGATGCATTCCACTTAGTTCCCAAACTATGCCCAGACTAGCCTGGAACTGTGACACCCCCCCTTTCTCCCCTCACCCCTGCAATCTTTACCTCCAAGTAGTTAGGATGTATAGGCTTGAACCACTGCTCCTGGCCAAATGATAATTCTTTTAACAATTTTATGCAGGAAACCAAGTTTCAGGGGTTGCAGGCTTGGCTCAGGTGATAGAACGCCAGCCAATGAGCAAAAGCATCAGATACCGAGTTAGAGTCCCAGTCAGAAAGAAAAAAAAAAGAAACCAAGTTTCATAATGTGGGTTTTCCACTTGGATATTTCCACTTGTATGTTGTATGCTTAGAAGGTTTCAGATTAGGAATGTTCAGAGATGTTCAATCTTTACCATTTCTGGGGTGGAAAAGGCAGAAATCACAAAGCATTGGGTTTACACACCTCAAGTCATTCCCAACAGCTCAACAGCCTACTGGCAATTGAAAGAAAAACAATAGCCAATTTGTTCATACATGTACCATAAATTAAAATGTAAGGTAAACTAGGGTTTTCACAAAAACTCCATTAATACAGTAAAATAAATAAATTAATAAAAGTTTTGGGTTTTTTTTTTGGGTCCGGTCGTGGGGCCTGAACTCTGGGCCTGGGCCACTGTCCCTCAGCTCTTCAGCTCAAGGCTAGCGCTCTACCACTTGAGCCACAGCACCACTTCTGGCTTTTTACTTATGTGGTGCTGAGGAATCAAACCCAGGGCCTCGAGCATGCAAGGCAAGTGCTCTACCGCTGAGCCACCTTCCCAGCCCTAAATAAAAGTTTTTAAAAAGCATTTTGAGGTCACTGCCAACGGTGGCACTCTACTGGCTGGTTTTCCTTTTTCCCCCTACCAGACAATTTAAATGAAACTGTGTACTGTAATGCACATGGTTTTTAACTTCTCTCTGATGCTACATGTTAGTACTATGTCACAGAAGTGGATTAGTGGCTCAAAATGATGTATGGAGGCATCTGAACAATAATGAAATACTAATGCACATGTTACATCTCAGAGTAACATCCTCCACACTTGAAATGAACAGGAGTGCAGTACAAAGGTAAAGTGTGGACTTGGACTTGCTGGACAATGATCTGAGAGGGAGATGGTTCCATACCAGCTCAAAGTGTGGAGAGGGTGCTGGATAATGAATACCTGCAAATTGGATTTTATTCAACAAGTGAGCCTTTTGTTTATGTCCCTAGTGCATGATCTGTATTAAAATTCTATCACATAATGGCACAAAACTGTTGAAACTTTTGTATCATTTTCATACAAGCACAGTGGTCTTTCTAGCAACCACACATGGTTTTCCTGTATTGCTTTCCAAGTAGGAAGCAGAATGCTTATATTAGGAAAGGAAGGAAGAGAGAGAAGTGGTCATGAATATCATTGGTCTGGCCATTAAGAAACAACACCAGCCCTGATGTTAATGGCCAGTATTATGATAAACAGAAAGCAGAACAAGTGTTAGCAACGCGCCTCTATTAGACATTGTACTAGCTCATTGGCTAGTCAAAGTGAGTGAGCAATTTATTCCATGTCCCCTGCTGGCAGATACAGCTCTTCCCTGTTGGACAAAAGAACAGAGGCCCAGAGCAAGAATCCACTCTTAGCTCATGTGTGGTACATCCTTGGGGAAAATGGGCCATCCGTTTTGGTTTTATCACTGACAACTTGCACAATCTCAACTGATACTTTCTTGTTGGGTTAAAGATTATGTACTGAGCAAATGCAGTCTTATAACTAAAGGATATTTGGAACTCAAGTCAATGGAGTGGCAGCTGTGCACGAATCGGGGCTTTGAACACATAATGTGAATAAAAGGAGGCGGTGGGACTGTGACATCCTTCTTGAAGGTGCTCCTGACTTCTCCTCCTAGCTTCTGCCCAACACTGTAGCTGGGGACTGAGTGTCTCTTTCTTTCACTGCATTATACATGCCTTAAAACAGGAACCATGTTTATGTACTTCCTTTACTGGGCTCTACTTGAAGACTGAATGGAAAATGCCTTCCTAGTGTGGAAAGGCAGCAAATATTCCTGACAAAAAGTATCACAACTCAAACATATGTGAATCCAGGACAAGCCAAGCAAACAGGCCAACCCACAAGGAGCTGAGAACTGTTGAAATAAGGATACCATGCCTAACCAGCACTATCTCGGCCACAGGGTAGATGATAGGGAATTGAGTTTACCTGGCGCAGGGAAGTTCCACTCCCAGGTGATGGGAGTGCCTGAATTCCTAGAGGTGGGACCGGGGACTTGGACGATAGGTTACTGGACCTGTCAGTCCTGTGCCATGAGACTCTCACGTTTCCTGTGACCCTGCCCACTGACCCTGATGCTATTTAGGCCCAGACCAGCTCAGGCAGCATTTCGCCATGCCTGGGTCTGTGTCTCCCGGCTCTCCTCCAGTCACCATGGTGTCCCACTTCAGCTTTCCACTGGAGCTGATCCGGCTTTGTGGGTATTGTTTATGTGTTCTTTCTTTCCTCTCCTGTTCTCATGGCTCAGTTTTCTAACAGTGTTACACATATTCAAGGGACTATAAGTCTTTGAGACAGAAGTCCACCTGCAAACACCTGCTCTCCAATGAAGACTCCCAATTCGACCTCTCAAAAGGTGGCTTCTGTTTTCTCACAATTGAATCCTGGTATAACGCTATGTACAGTGATTTCTGCCAGAGTAGACCTAGGAAGCAGAAAGGATGGACAGGCACCAAGAGAACTGGGCAAGAGATCAAAGTTCAAAAGCAAAACCTAGTCAGTGACTCACAGATCAGAGAGCCCAGGAGGACCTTCAGGTCATGTGCTAGTAATTAAGGCCACAAGAGCTGAAGCATGAGCTGATTTCCTGCCACCCCCACAGCTGAACAATTAAGAGTTTGATCTAGAATATTTGCAGTAAAGAATGACTCAAGAAATTTGAAATGTAAAAGCTGAGTACAAGTAGGGTACAAAGAAAGCCTGAGACATATGGTATAAAGCCTGATTGATTTATTAAATGCAATAAGAATTTATCACGAGGATTTACCAAACACATTACAAAGCAAAATGAAGACACATAGGTACAGTTATTGAGTGGATCAATGGATCAATAAAAAAGAACTTAAGTGCAAAACTTCTCAGTGCCCAGTTAGGATGGCAAATTCCCACCTTCCAGAAGTCAAGTTAATTCCAGATTATACAAAAAGGGCTGAGTTTCCAAATGAGGAACCAAGGGGCGCCTGCTGTGGAGATTTTCCACACTGTAGGGTCAGGGGCTGCAGCATAGCAGAGCTTAGACTTAGGAGGAAATAGTATGGATGCCAAGAGATATAGAAAAGACCTGAAGGTTGTCCCATTCCAGATTTACCTTAAGCTAGAAATGTTGATCATCTGGTTTTTACATTCACCCCACTTGATCGAACTCTCAGCAAATACCAACTCAATTGCTATGACCAGAGTGTGCCATCTTGGAAATAAATCCCCAAGTCTCAATCAAGAAACTATAATTAATACCAAGTAGAACAGAGATCAGCTGTTCCCTCCAGGCCCTGCCTAAATTGGGGAGAAAAAAAGTAGGTCCATTTGTTGATCAACCACAATTTTCTGGAACAGTTTAATGCACAGCAATGGATTCTAAACTACCTGGTTGATTTTTCCTCTTTGTTATGTCTTTCATCTGTTCCTTCTACTCCATCTCTGTTCTATTCACTCATTTCATCATGTCTGCCTGCAACAGACTCTAGGTGTTTTTCTGCCTGTGCATTGCTTTCTCCTGCTTCCCTTCTCCAATATCCCAAAGTTACATTTCTGATATTCAGTATGGCATTTTAAAAGATATAAATCTGCTCAAAATTCTCCAGTGTCTTCCCCTCAGCGCTCAGCATAAAATCCAAGTTTCTTTGCTGGGCAAAAACAACAAAGGGCCTTTCATAATGAGGACTCTTCTTACTGGTTCTGCTTCCAAAACAGTTCCCTCTTCCACAAACTACAGTCGGATGACCTCCTTCAGTTGTCCAAATGGGTCCTGCAATCTCAGGGTGCTGTGCATCTGAAGATGTTCTTTCTGCTTTGCCATTGGCCCTACCTTTCTCAGGCTAATAACAAACTTAGCTCAGACACCATCTCCTTTGAAAAGCATCTGTTCCTCTTTCTCCTCCTCCTCCATCTCCACCTTCAACTTTTCTTTTTCTCCTCCTTTCCACAGCTCCCTAGAAAGGTAGCCATGAAACCTCTGCACGGGTCTTCATAGTTTATGCTAATATATTTGCATACTTTTATTCTATTATGTTTTAGTGTGACATTCTATTTCTTATCCGCATATATTAAAAATAATGAATACTATTAGACAAACATATATACAAAGTATTTTGATCACATTAACCCCTTTTACTCTCTCTCTTTTTCTTTTTTTTTTTGGTCGGTCGTGGGGCTTGAACTCTGGGCCTGGGCGCTGTCCCTCAGCTCTTCAGCTCAAGGCCAGCGCTCTACCACTTGAGCTACAGAGCCACTTCCGGTTTTCTGGTGGTTTATTGGAGATAGGAGTCTCTCGGTCTCTCCTGCCCGGGCTGGCTTTGAACCGTGATCCTCAGATCTCAGCCTCCTGAGTAGCTAGGATTACAGGCGTGAGCCACCGGTGCCCGGCTTCTCTTTTTCTTTCTCTCCCTTTCTCTCCCTCTCTCTCTCTCCCTTTCTCTCTCTCCCTCTCTCTCTCTCTCTCTCCTCTCTCTCTCTCACTCTTTTTGTCAGTCAAAGGGCTTGAACTAAGGGCCTTGGTGCTGTCTCTGAGCTTTTTAGCTTATGACTATTACTTTGAGCCACAGCACCACTTCCAGTTTCCTAGTGGTTAATTGGAGGTAAAAGTCTCACAGATTTTCCTGCTTCTGCTGGCTTTGAACCCTAATCCTCATATCTCAGCCTCCTGAGTAGCTAGGATTATAGGTGTGAGCTACCAGCACCCAGCTCCTCTCTTATTCTCTCCTCCCTCTGCTCCCCTTTCTCTTCTCAAATAGTCCTCCTACCTTTGTGATTTTTTTTTCACAATTTTGATTCTTCATTTAGAGAAAATATATGCTATTTATGTTTTCAGTCTAGTTTATTTAATTTAACATGATAATAATTTGTAGCTCCATCTATTGCCCTGAGAGTGATATGAATTTATTCTTCTTTATAGATAAGTAATATACCATTGTGTATATATATATACGATATATGTATGCCATATATATACACATTCCATATAGATATACCATATATGTACCATATATATATGTGGTACACACACACTTTATATATATATGTATGTATGTATGTATGTATGTATGAGTTAGTAAAGAAAATGTGGCTGAGCACCAGTGGCTCACACCTATAATCCTAGCTACTCAGGAGGCTGAGATCTGAGGATTGCAGTTGAAGCCAGTCCAGGCAGGAAAGTCTGTGAGACTATTATCCACCAGAAAACTAGAAGTGGCACTGTAGCTCATGTAGCTCAAGTGGTAGAGAGCTAGCCTTGAGCTGAAGAGCTCAGGGACAGTGCTCCTCAGGCCCAGAGTTCAGGCCCCACAGCCAACCAGAAAAGAAAAAAACAAAGAAAATTTAGGGAGGGGAGAGAGAGAGAGAGAGAGAGAAGGGGGAGAGAGAGAGAATGTGAAAATGTGTTGTCTCCTGGGCTGATTTCTGAAATTGACTCTTGGGAATAGAGCCACAATAAATATGAGTGATGGATATGGAGCTATCTCCACTCTGTGATGGATTTGTTTCCTTTGAGCATATTTGCTAGAGTAGCATGGCTGGATCATACATGGTAGTTCTAGTTTTAGTTGTTCCAATGACCTCCATTCTGATTTCAGTAGTGGCTGTACTAAGCTACATCCCCACCAATGGTGTATAAAGTTCATTTTTCTCTATTTTCCTCACTACTGTTCATTGTTTCTAATTTTCTTGAAGATATCAATTCTAACTGCAGTGAGAATCTCAATGTTGTTTTGATTTGCATTTTCCTGATATCTTACCTAAATCTATTTAGCTAAATAAACTGAACTTTTAAAATATATTTTAAACCATTTGCCTTCTTCTTTTGAGAACTGTCTGTCCAGTTCATTAACTCATTTGTTTATTTGCTTTTTTAGTGTTTGATTTTTTAATCCTTTATGTTCTATTAATTCTGTCAGATGAATAATTGGCAAAGATTTTTCTCCCATTCCATAGGTTGTCTCTGACAATACCAGTTAACCTGGTAATTATTTCCTTGGTGACATAAAAGCTTTTTAATTTGAAGCAATCCCATTTGTCAATTATTTCCTGAGCTATTGGAATCCTACTCAGGAAGTTGTAACCTGTAGTTTCCCTGTAGTGGTTCTAAAATTTCAGGTCTTCATTAAGGTCTTTGACCCACTGTGAATAGATTTCTGCAGAGACAAGGTCCCGTTTTAGCCTTCTACAAGTGGATATCTAGTTTTCCATGCCCCATTTGTTAAATAGGCTATCTTTTCTTCAATGGATTATTTTTGGCACCTTTGTTAGTGGCTGTACCTATTTGGGATTATTTCTGGATCTTCTATTCTATTCCATTGGTCTACATGTCTGCTTTTATAGCAATTCCATGCTGTTTTTGTTACTATGGCTCAGTAGTATCATTTGAATTCAGGAATTGACAAAGCTCCAGCATTGCTCTGTTTGCTCAGGATTGCTTTGCCTGCTTGGGATCTTACATTTTCACATAAAATTTTATGATGAAGTTTTCCACTTTTATGAGGAATATTTTAGTAGTGATTGCATTGAAACTATAAATTGCTTTAGTAATGTGGCTATTTTCACATCTACCTATGAATATAACAGTTCTTTCTACTTTCTAATACCTTCTTCAGTATCTTAGTTCAGTATTTCATAGTTTTCATTTCTTTTTATGTTTTTTATTTGTATTTTATTTTATTTTTCTTGCCAGTCATGGGCCTGAGCTCTGGGCCTGGGCGCTGTCCCTCAGCTCTTCAGCTCAAGGCTAGCACTCTACCACTTAAGCCACAGTGCCACTTCTGGATTTTTCTGCTTATGTGTTAGAAACAATTGCATGAAAGAAAAAAAACATTTGAATACATATCTTAGGGTTCATATATCTAGTATATGTCTGAGTCAAGCAGAAAAGGTCAGATAAGGTGATGTTAGGGAAATGAACCCTAAGATATGTATTTCTTTTTTACTCATTGATCTTGCTAGAAATTTAAGCAAAATATTTAACAAGACTCCATTCTATCATTCTAACTTTCCCCTCAGTAAGACTAGTATTATCTTTCATGGCTAAATCTCCAAAGCACACCACATGACTGACCAAATTCCAGTGGATGTCCAGACAGAATAGTTTGTTGAGCAAATAAATTTGAAAGTTTTTTGCCCAACTTCCATGTATCCTGGAAATCATGCAGTGCCCTCAGACAGAGTAGAGTAGCACACTGGGTGGGGTGCCTTGCTGGAGACTCTAGGCATAGGGAAACTGCATATGAGCTAAGTAAAAGTTAAGCATCCGAGGAGATTAGGAGGTGATACTTGGCTTTCTCTGTTGGGGCCTAGATTGGGAGCAAAAACTAAATTTAGGGATGCAGGCGATTATTAATCAAATCCTAGCCCTTTGGGTAATTGTTGCTGAGTCTATTGTTTAGCTTCCCGGATCTTACTGGAGATAATGGTGTGACTTCCTGTAGCTCTGATTTATGCCTGGCTGACTTCCTGGGATAATGGCTACAATTATGGTCAAGACTCTATTTTACATACAGCCTACTGGTTATCTGTTTTTACAGTTAATCTCTTCATTGAGTCTCCTTCCCCAATCTATATCAAGAAACAGATTTGCACTAGGGGAAAGGAAAGGGTGATAGTGTGCAAGAAGAATTGTACTCATTACCTGACCCATGGATTTGTAACCCCTCTGTACAACACCATAATCATAAAATAAAATTATATTTTTTAAAAGAAAAAAAGGGAAACAGATTTTCAAAGATAGTTGGGGAAGTGTCTTTCTTGTTAAAACATTTGTTGAAATGTGTCTGATATTTTTATTTCCTTAAGGGCTGATTCAAATCCAAACTGTATTTGGAGATTCCAATCCAATCTATAGTGATATTTAAGATACTCAAAAGAGAAAAACAACTTCTATCCAGATCAACCACACAATCCTCGATTTGAAGGCTTCCCCTAGTGGTCAAAGAGTGACAGCAGCTAGGAAGGATTTTCCCAGCCTGTGAAGTAAGAGCCTGCAGAGTTGTGCACGTGCAATTGAAAACCTGGTAAAGATTAGGAATGGAAATATTCCTCTTCCTTAGGCAGTGAGTCTAGCAAATTATTGCTAGGTTTCACATATGAAATGATGATACCAAACATGAATATTATCTAAGGAAAATCAGAAATTCAGAAGTGCATGGAAGGACATGTTTTTAGGCCGAGTTTAAGACTTGGAAAGTACACCAACAAATTTAACAAAAGAAGAACAAAATTCTAGACTAAATTTAAGTGGAAATTCCCATTTTAAAATAGAGCTGAGGAGTAGGTGGGTATTACTTACCTGCCATCCATCTACTTACCACTTGGAAGGCTGAGGGGAAAGGATCATAAGTTCAAACTCAGCCTGGGACCACCACCCCTCCACCCCCCATCTCAAAAGAAACGAAATAAATAAGATTAGAAAACTTATTAGCCAGAAAGGTTCTTAATCACCAATTTGACAAAGTTATCACTCCATTTTCACAGTATATGTTCATAAACTTTAATTACTGGAATTTACAGGGAGTAGCACAGATGGTAAGACTGTCTTCAAATGTAAAGTGACAGATGTCTATACATATTAAAATTCTGTAATCATAAGTATAGTTCATTAATTATCAGTTCTTGGATCTTAAAATAGGGATGATATTTAGTCACAAACATTCAGCCATTTAATGAATAAGAGCTTGACTGAGGAAAATAAGATATAATAAGCAGAGGCCTTTTTAAGGTATTATTTTACTTTTAATAATCATGTAATTGGAAGTATTGTGTGGATTTTTAATACACTTTTATAGTATGAATATTGCAAACCAGAGCTTAATTTGAGTTTAACTGCACTTAATTTCTTTGCTTCCACAAGTCTATTCTACTAGATTCAAGTCAACATTTCATTTTATTCTTTTCTATTTCATTTAGATTACCTTCTTTTATTCTCATTATTTCTCTCTGTACTTCTTTAAATTTTTACCTTTTCTATTTCTCAATTCTTTGAATCTTGTATATTTACATACATATATATGTATATATATTTATTGTCCAATCATCAACAATGTGGTATCTTACTCTCTTTTAATTTTTAAGTGATCATTTGTTTTCTGTTCTTTCTTTAGTGTCTATTTCTATGAATTTTCTTCTTCCTTTTTTCTTTTCTTAGCAATATGGGGGCTGGAACTCAGGGCCTTGCACTCTTCCATTTGTATCATGCTTTTAGCACTTTATTTGCTGGGTTTTTTGAGCTAGGATCTAGCTTTTTGCCTAGATTGCAATCTTCCTATTTATGCCTCCACATAGCTAGGATACAGGTATGCGCTACCACATCCAGATTCTCTCCCTCTCTCTCTCCTCTCTCTCTCTCTCTTTCTCTCTCTCTCTCATAGGCAAGCACTCTACCACTAAGCCACATTCCCACCCCACATTGAGTTGGGAGTCAGAGGGCTCATGAACTTTTTACCCTAGCTGTCCTTGAACTACAATCCTCCTGATCTCAACCTAGCAAGTAGCTAGGACTATGTGAGCTGTTGCACCTGGATCATTCTGTGATTTTCTTTTTTATATCATTTTCTCTATTATATCAATTATTTTTTTTACTTAGGACAGATGACAAACAAACAAGCCAACAAACCAAGTTCAGATAATTATATCATAAATACCTGTTGGCCAATTACTTCTTTTCCTCCTTCCTTTCTTCCTTCTTTCCTTTTTTTCTTCCTTCCTTTCTTCCTCCCTCCCTGTCTCTCTCTCTTTCTCTATCTCTATCTCCTTTTGTTTGTTCTGCAGTGCTAGTGTTTAGAGTCTAATGCTTGTGAGGCAGGTACTCTACCCCTTCAGCCACACCTCCAGCCTTTTTGCACTGGTTATTTTTGAGACAGGGTTATTTTTGCCCTGGCTGACCTACACTACTATTATTCTTCTTATATGTCCTGATGGGATGACAAGTGTGCTCCACCACACACACACACACACACACACACACACAGCTTTTTCTGTTGAGATGAAGCCTTCCAAATTTACACTGGAGTGAGCTTTGAACTGCAGTCCTTCCAATATCAGCCTCCAGAGTCTCTAGGGTTATAGACATGAGTGCCATTCCCCTTACTTAGCTTTTTTTTTTTGCCAAATTTACTTTAAATTTTTATTTTCTTGGGAAATAAAAATAATAGGCTGAGGAAATCCTGTTTATTCACATTTCAGTAAAAATAAAATGTTTCCATGAATTGATGTTGAATTTCATCCAATATGATTCTTGGGTGTTCCAAGATGTTCTCCTGCTTTCTTTCAGTTAATGTGACAACTTAAATGCAATTTTCTAATTTTAAACAATCTATGCTGCCGGGCGCTGGTGGCTCACGCCTGTAATCCTAGCTACTCAGGAGGCTGAGATCTGAGGATCCCCATTCAAAGCCAGTCCGGGCAGGAAAGACAGTGAGACTCCTATCTCCAATAAACCACCGGAAGTGGTGCTGTAGCTCAAGTGGTAGAGCACTCGCCTTGAGCTGAAGAGCTGAGGGACAGCGCCCAGGCCCAGAGTTCAAGTCCCACGACCGACAAAAAAAAAAAAACAATCTATGCTATGGGGGGAAAGAAACTTGTTCAAGATATATCTTTTATTTATGTATTGATTAAGCTCCATTTGCCAAAATTGACTTAGGAGTTTTGTAACTAAATTCACAAACGAGATCCGTTTATACTTTTCCTTTCTTATACCATTCTAATTAAACTTATATTAGCCTATAAAATGAGTTGAAAACATCTCCTCTTTTCTACTTAAAACAAGTTTTTACATCCCAGAAAATCATTTGTTATACACTTAACTCTTAGAGGGTTTGAGGGTGTTGTTGTTTTTTTCATGATTTTTAGTTAGGGGTAAAAATTCTTCCCTGATTATGGATCTAATGCCGATTTTCTGTTCTTTTTCAAGTTTCATTTGATGAGTTATATTTACTTGAAGAAATTGTCCATTTTGTATTTCTTCCACTTTGGTTGTGAATAGCAGTCTCCCCTGGATTTCAAAACCACTACTCTCTCTTGTGGAATGACTCTTGTTTTAGTGCCTGAGTGCACATACGTGTGCTTTATCTCATTTTTCCTGCTCAGTCTTACTTGCCAGCCTTTCTCCTTTATGAGTTTTTATAGTGAGTCATCTCTGGACTACGATCTTCTTTATCATTCCTTTGTTTTCTGTTACATCACTTGATGTTTTCTATTAACTCCTTGCATCTACTATTTTGGAGTTTGTTTTATTGAGTGTTTATCTCGTTTATTTTCAACCTTTTTTAACTAAGATGCAAGTATCTGCTAATAAACACTCCTTTTTGTATAAACAATATAGTATTATTGTCATTATGAAGGTGTTTTACTGAGGGGTTACCATTTCATAAGTCAGGCAATGAGTATAATTCATTTTGGACAAAGTGACCCCCTCCTTCACTTTCCCCTAGTTTCTCTCTCAAGTCCCTGCCCACAAGTTGTGTACTTCATTTTCCATATTGTGTATGCTAAATACCATAATGGCATTTGCTCACTTTTCTTCCCTCCCTTTCTGTACTTCCCTTTGGCACCCCTAAAGCCCCCCTAAAAAATGATGAAAACAACAACAACAACAAAAAAGAAACAGGTAGCTAGACACTGGTGGCTCACGCCTGTAATGTTTGCTACTCAGGAGGCTGAGATGTGAGGATCTCTGTTCAAACCCAGCCTGGGCAGGAAAGTCTGTGAGACTCTTCTCTCCAATAAACCACCAGAAAACCAGAAGTGGTACTGTGGCTCAAGTGGTAGAGTGCTCACTTTGAGTTGAAGAGCTAAGCGACAGCACCCAGGCCCAGAGTTCAAGCCCCACAACCAACAAAGACAAAAACAAAAAACATGTCTCCATTTCCTGGAGTTCATTTCGATTAGTAATGTTTTAAGTGTTCACAGGAGTTATGCCTTTGGGTTCTACACTACAAATATCCTCCTTTAGTCTGACTGTGTGTGAAAGCCTAGAGTCCTGTATAGTCATGTCCAGCTGTATTTTGGATCTACTTTCCACATATGAGAGAAAAAAAAAACATAACCTATTTGTCTCCCTGAGCTTGGCTTGCCTCCCTTACCATGATTTGTTCTAGGCCTGTCCATTTCCCTGCAGATGACATAATCTTATTCTTTTTATGGATGGGTAAAATTCCGTTGTGTATAGGTACCCCGTGTTTTTGGGGTCCACTATCTATTGTAGGGCATCTGAACCTTGGCTATTGTGACTAGTCCAGCAATGAATATGGATCTGCAAGTGTCTTTACTGTCTCTTGGCTTGCATGCTCTGGGTAGATGAACCCCACATGGTTCTATATGTATTATTTTAATGATCATCCACGTACAGACTTGTGTTCTAAGAACCAGTTTAGAGTTATGATCAACAGAGTGTGTTCTGCTTCTAATGCAAGTTGTAAATTACTCAGCCTCAGTGTCTCTATCTGTGGAGTGGAGATAATCATAATTCTTACTTGATTTGGTTAATAAGATTCACCTAGCTAGTTCATGGGAAATTTATAGCAGAATGTCTGGCACATCCATAGATGATTGGTGACTGATAGTAATTATCACTCTGCTATAGATTTTATTTGTGAGTCAATCATTCCCCTTTGTCAGGCCATCAGTATTTGAAAACTCCTATGACTTCTAAAATGCAATTTTTTTTAACCAGTAATTTAGTTCTGACATTCAGTTTATACCTTCAAATTGGCTATTGCTATTTTTTCCTCATCAGTTAATGTCTCTTAGATTTGGCCTAAAATGTATCCATTTCTTTGCTTTGTTTCTTTTTTTTTTCCAGCCAAGGGGCTTGAACTCAGGCCTGGGCTCTGTCCCCAAGGCTAGCGCTCTACCACTTTGCACCACAGTGCCACTCCAGTTTTCTGGTGGTTAACTGGAGATAAGAGTCTCAATGGCCTTTACTGCCCAGGCTGGCTTTGAACTGCAATCCTCAGATTCTCTGCGTCCTGAGTAGCTACAATCACAGGCATGGGCCACCAGCCCTGAGGCCTACTTACTTTTTTTTAGTCGGTCGTGGAGCTTGAACTCTGGGCCTGGGCGCTGTCCCTCAGCTCTTCAGCTCAAGGCTAGTGCTCTACCACTTGAGCTACAGCACCACTTCTGGCTTTTCCTGTTCATGTGGTGCTGAGGAATTGGACCCGAGGCCTCATACATGAGAGGCAAGCACTCTACCACTGAGCCACCTTCCCAGCCTCTACTTATTTTTATAACTTGATTGTCACAGCACAGTTTCCATCTCTCTGAAGAGAAAAATTAAGTGATGCTTTTAGTGAGAGTCTGTCACAGCAAATCTACTCCTCAGGTATTCCAAAGCCAAGAATTTAAACCTCAGTCCTTTCCTGGGACTGGTGATTTTCCATCATCTTTCTCCACTGTGAATACAGCCTTTTGGGCCTCCGCTCTGTGTAGGGATCAGCTCCGATCTCCTGTCAACACCATTTCAAGGCCCGGTTTCATTGCTTCCTGAAACCCACATCCCCATAGTCTTAGGATCACATGGGGTTGCTACTCTGGGCCATGTGCTTAGTGCTCCAGCTTTCCCTTCTGGGTATTTCTCTAGCTGTTTCTTTCTTTAGCACTCAACTCTACATGTTAGCAAATATTTATTCTATTTTATCAGCACATGGAGGAGTTCTTTGAAGGTGAATGCCACTGTGCTAGGTCTACAGTACTACCAAAGTATGTCTTGCATTTATAGCTATCTCACAAAATTGTCTTTTTCGGCTTAAGATCATATTTTTAAATCAAGTCTCTCCCAGTGAGATTATTACACACAACTTTTCTCTCTCCCCAGAGGTTTCATAAATAATAAAATTCATTCTCCTAAACTAAATCATTCAAAACAACTATTAATAACAACTTTTAGGGTTGTGGGTATAACTCGTGATACAACCGATACCAAGTATGTGTGATGCCCTAGGTTAAACTAAAACTCCATACACACAATTTTTTTTTTTTGTCGGTCGTGGGGCTTGAACTCTGGGCCTGGGCGCTGTCCCTCAGCTCTTCAGCTCAAGGCGAGCGCTCTACCACTTGAGCTACAGCGCCAATTCTGGTTTTCTGGTGGTTTATTGGAGATAGGAGTCTCACGGTCTCTCCTGCCCGGGCTGGCTTTGAACCTCGATCCTCAGATCTCAGCCTCCTGAGTAGCTAGGATTACAGGCGTGAGCCACCAGTGCCCGGCCACACAATTTTTTTTTATACTGAGTAGTTCATGTTTCTCAGTTTCTTCCAAATAGTAATAAGGCCCTGACTTCATTTATGAGCTTCCATTTAAGTTTTCCTTTCCTTTTTTGTTTGTTTGTTTTTGCGTGGGTCTTGGTCTTGAACTCAAAGCCTGAGAACTGTCCCTGAGCTTTTTTTTTTTTTCTGGTCAAGACTAGCACTCTACCACTTTGAGCCACAACTTCACTTCCAGTTTTCTGGTGGTTAACTGGAGATAAAAGACTCATGGACTTTTCTACCTCGGCTGAGTTTGAATGATGATCCTCAGATCTCAGCCTCCTGAGTATTTAGGATTACAGGAGTGAGCCACCAGCACCCAGCATGTTTGTTGTTTATTCTTTTTTAGCCAATATGGAGCTTGAATTCATGGCTTCAAACTTATTGAGCTTTCTTGTTCACTTGGTTCGTACTCTTCTATTTGAGCCCTTCATCTAGTCTATCACTTTGCTGGTTAACTGGAGTCTCAGGAATGTTTCCTCCTGTCTAACTTCAAACTGCCACTTTTCTGGTCTCAGCTTCCTAAGTAGCTAGGATTACAGGTGTGAGCCACCAGCTCCCGACTTTCCTTTTCTGATATAGACACAATGTCAGAGGCAAGTTCGTTTCAGCAATCTGAATCAAGGGTCCATTATGAACAAGTGTAACTAAATGGTTCACAGAAATAAGATGCTCCACACTAGATAGGAAGCCACCAACGCTTACAAACACAGGTTCTGGAAACTTCCTTTTCCAAGAACCAGGTCTTCCTGTGTGGAATGTATATGACCAATTCTGAACACACTAAAGTATAAATTGCTTTTCAAGAGATCTTTAGCAATAACTTCTTTACAGTAACTTTTATATACTGTGGCAGGCTCTAAAGGATCTAATTTTATGAGTCACACACACACACACACACACACACACACACACACCCCACAATACTACGCTACTGTTGTTTTAATCAAACTATCTGTACGTTATCCTATTGGGCCCAATTCTCCCTTTATGGTCAAAGAACAACAGTAATAACAGAGAGAACATGAAAACAGAAACAAAGCCAGAAAACTCCCCTGTTTCTTTCCCTTGCAGTGATCAAGCCAAAAGAAGATCGCTTAGATCATAAAAGTCAGTACTCCCAAATGTCCTCAGCAAATTTCTCTTTCTTTCTTCCTGTTGTTGACTAGGTTTGGTCTCAGAGTCTAATACTTGCTAGCCAGGTGCTTTACTACTTGAGCGAAGTTTCCAGCATTTTTTTTTTAAAGATCAGTTCTCACCTTTTTGCCTGAGGCTGGCTTCAAACTCTGATCTTTGCATCTATGCTGCCCACATAGCTAAGACTAGCTTTCTGTTTTCTTTGCCTGAACTAACCTCACAAATCATGATCCTTCCTATTTTCACCTCCTCAGTAACTGGGACTACAGAAATACTATTATTGTTGGCTTCTCAGCAAGCCAAAGCTTCTCTTCAAAGGATGCCTGTGTTGTAATTCAGTGGTAACATATAGGCCTAACCATGCCAGAGACGTTGAGATCTACTCAGCACTGTCCAAAGTAAAATAAGTAAATAAATAAATAGAAAATGGTTCTATCTCAGTCCTAGAAGAAACAAAAGAATGAAGAACTCCAGAAGTCAAATCATGTGGATAAATCTGGCAAGTGATGACTCTATAAACAAGAATTGATGTCTTTAGATGTTAAAAAAAATTAGACAGGGCTGGGAAGTTGGCTCAGTGGTAGAGTGCTTGCCTTGCATGCCTGAGGCCCTGGGTTCGATTCCCCAGCACCACAAAAGCAAAAAGAAAAAAAGCCGGAAGTGACGCTGTGGCTCAAGTGGTAGAGTGCTAGCCTTGAGCTGAAGAGCTGAGGGACAGCGCCCAGGCCCAGAGTTCAGGCCCCACGACCGGACCC
>NW_012267220.1:14265745-14277911 GCF_000151885.1 Dipodomys ordii
CCTGGGTTCGATTCCTCAGTACCACATAAGCAAAAAGAAAAAAGCCAGAAGTGGTGCTGTGGCTCAAGTGGTAGAGCGCTAGCCTTGAGCTGAAGGGCTGAGGAACAGCGCCTAGGCCCAGAGTTCAGGCCCCATGACCAGACCCAAAAAAACAAACAAACAAGAAAGAAAAAAAGAAAAAGAAAAAATTCCATAGAGGGTTGTAGCCAGGAGCCCACAGGCCCATGCCTGTAAACTTAACTAATCCATTGAAACTTCATCTCATATTAACCATCAAAATGCTGGACTGGAGGCTTGGCTCAAGCGGTCAAGTACCAGCCATGAGCAAAAAAGCTGAACAAGAGTGCAAAGCTCTGAGTTAAAGTCCTGCTACAGCACAAAAAAAAGCTTAACAGTAGAATTGTTTCGCTTTACAATCATAACTAATGTCATCACAGGTACACAGATGGAACCTAAAACCAAGGAGAAAGGAGTCAAGCAAAAACTAAGAAGGGGGTTAGAGAGGGTTAAAGAAAATGAATCCCGGTGGGGGAGGTGGGGGTGAGGGGGAAGGGGGTATGGTGGTGGGGGGTGGAGAGGGGAAGGGATGGTATGGGGACACGAAGGAGGAGGCAACAATGTACTCACTATCTTGCCTATGTAATTGTAACCCCTCTGTATGGTATTTTCACAATAATAATAAAAAAGAAAAAGAAAAGAAAAGAAAATAATCCCAAGAAAACAATTGCATGAAATGAAATCAAACGAGCTGCAAACAGAAAAATACAAAGGGAAAGTACGTAGAGACAGGTCAGTCCTCTGAGTAATTGTCACAATGCTTGGACTTTTTGTAAACTCAATAAATGTTTATATTGAAGAGAGCAGAGCCAAACTGAACTCTCTAAAATGTCCCTGCGTAACTTTGGGGCAGATATTAGTTACACATATTGACCACCAGGGGGCAGCAGCATCACATAACCCCCTCAACGGTCCAAGGCAACTGGCTGGGTAGGAGGGGAAGCAAAAGTGGGGTTCCTGTGCATTGATGTTCAAGAGTCAAGGTTCACAATACAGCGAGACTGTGTATGGCTTAGGCTCTCAAATCAGCTGATGTGATGGTGACATGTTGGCCTCACAACTCTCCGTGTGCTTTAGTCTGAAGTTTATTTTCTTCAAACTGAGCTCCAACGATTCATGCCTGTAATTGTAAGTCCTCAGGGGGGGATGAGATCTGAGGACCACCATTCCCAACCAGCCTAGGCATGAAAGCCCATGAGACTCTTATCTCTACTTTATCAACAACAAAAAGCTGAAAGTGGAGATGTGGCTCAAATGGTGAAGAGCCAGCCTTGAGTGAAAAAGCTAAGAAAGAATATCCTGGCCCTTAGTTCAAGTCCCAGCATCATTACTGGCACATACACCAAAAATAACTAACCCCAAACGACATCTCTAACCATTAATATCAAGTTAAAAACACAGAATGAATGCGTCAATGACTGAGTAGTGGTTTTGATGACCAAGAAAAAAAAGCTATATATATTTTTAAATGGTAACTGTGAATTGACCTATTTCCCCTAAAATACAATTATTCCAAGCTTTTATCATTTCAGGCTTATTCATGCATGAATACTCCTTTGGGTATTACTAAAATAAAAATCAAGTAAAACAGATTAAAAACTATATTTAATAATCCCCAAAGAAGCCCTGTCTTTAAAAGCCTTCTTTCAATCCATGTTGAGGAAGGGTACCAAAATAGTTTGATGGCTGAAAGCCAATAATTAGAAAATAAAGCAAGATCTTCCTGTTGACAAGGATTTGAGAAAACCTTTAAGAAGACAGTAGCTGGGTGCCTGGGGCTCAGGCCTGTAATCCTCACTACTCAGGATGCTGAGATCTGAGGATCTCAGTTCAAAGCCAGCACAGGCAGGAAAGTCTGTAAGACTCTTATCCCCAATTAATCACCAGAAAACTGGAAGTGGAGCTGTGGCTCAAAGTGGTAGAGCACAAACCTTGAGTGAAAAATCTCAGGGACAGCACTGAGGCCCTGAGTTCAAGCCCCATGACCAACAACAAAAAAGGAAAGCCAACAACAAAAAAGGAAAGCCAACACCGGTGGCTCATGCTTATAATCCTAACTACTCAGAAAGATAAGATCTAAGTATGGAAGTTTGAATCCAGCCCCAACAAGGAAGTTCAAGAGATCTCTTACCTACACTTAACAATAAAAAAGCAGAAAGTAACCTTCTTCCCTTTCCTAACAGATCTGAATGCTGGTCTAGGTGGCTGTAAAGGAGGGAAAGTAATAGTGAAGCTTGCTCATAGACTGCACTGCAGTCTGGCATAGCAGGAGGGCTTGTTTCAAACAGTTAAAAAGGAGGGAGCTGGGAATTGGCTTAGTGGTAGAGTGCTTGTCTAGCATGCATGAAGCCCTGGGTTCAATTCCTCAGTACCACATAAACAGAAAGGGGTAAAGTGGCACAGAGTGCTAGGCTTCAGCAAAAGAAGCTCAGAGACAGTGCCAAGGCCCTGAGTTCAAGCCCCGGGACGGGAAAAACTTAAAATAAAATCATTTTTCTTTTAAAGCTGCAAGTGGAATTGTGGTCCAAGTGCTACACTGCTAACCTTGAGGGGAAAAAAAGTGTTGAGGGATAGCACCCAGTCCCAAGCTGGGTTTGAACTCAGAAGGAGGGGAAAGGAAGAGGAGAAGGAAAAGGAGGAGGAGGAGACAAAAAAGAGACAAGAAAGGACATTGGTGGCTCATGCCTATAATCCTAGCTACTTAAGAGGCTGCGGGTCATGTTTTGAAGCTGCCTAGACAAGAACCTCTGTGAGAATCTTTGGTCTTTTTGTTTGTTTTGTTGTTTATTTTTTGCTGGTCGTGGGGCCTGAACTCTGGGTCTGGGCGCTGTTCCTCAGCAATTCAGCTCAAGGCTAGCACTCTACCGCTTGAGCCACAGCGCCACTTCAGGATTTTTCTACTTAGATGGTGCTGAGGAATGGAACCCAGGGCCTCATGCATGCAAGCCAAGTAGCCCCCTTCTGTGAGACTCTTATGTCCAATTAACCACTAGAAAACCAGAAGTGGAAGTATGGCTTAAGTGGTAGAGCACTAGCCTTGAACAAAAAAAGCTAAAGGACCAGGTCCAGGCCCTGAGTTCAAGTGCTAATACCAGCACAGAAGAAGAAGGAGGAGGAGGAGGAGGAAGAATAAGAAGAGGAGGTAGAGAAGGAGACAGAAGGGAGTTTGTGCATTCTTTTTTTGGTTGCTTTTGTTTATTTGTGTGTGTGTGTGTGTGTGTGTGTGTGTGTGTGGTGCTGGGGCTTGAACTCAGAGCCTGGGTGCTATCTCTGAGCTTCATTTGCTCAAGGGTAGTGCTGTACCTCTTTGCACCACAGTGCCACTTATAGCTTTTTTCTGAGTAATTTACTGGAGATAAGAAGCTCATGGATATTCCTGCCTAGGCTGCCTTAGAACCACAATCCTCAGATCTCTCCCTCAAGAGTAGCTAGGATTACAGGCTTGAGCCACCAGCATCTGGCGGGCTTGCATTATTGCTTGCCTTTTTTGCTCAAGGCTGTTGCTCTACCACTTGAGCCACATCTCCACTTCTGGCTTTTTGCTGATTAATTGGAGATAAGTGTCTCACAGATATCTCTACGTCCACTGGCTGTGAACTGTGATCCTCTCAGCCTTCTGTGTAGCTAGGATTACAGTTGTACACCAGTTGTGCTCTAGGTGCAAAGGATCGCTTTCTCCTTCCTTGTGTGAGCCCTGCAGGTCCACACCCTCCTCTCTCGTGTGGTCAACACGGCTGCATTCACCGCCTGGATGTGGCACTCCAAAAATGCCCACACAGCCCTCTTGTTCTCTACCAACACTCTGCAAGCTAGATATCTGCCACGACACATTTGTAGCCCTGGGAGCTCAGAAGACAAGATTAAAGTGAGATTCCATTTCATGTTTATACAACTGAGGATTTCACACAAGAATGCTAACAATTTAGGTGAGGGTCATTAGGTTCACTGGAAACACGCTTGATTGCAAGGGATCTGAGTCTTGCACTTCGGACATTTTCTAAGGAGTAACATCGGGCATGGACCATTAGAAATAGCTAGTAGAAAGTCAGGTACCAGTGGCTCAGGCCTGTAATCCTAGCTACTCAGGAGTGAGATTAATTATGGTTCAAACCCAAGTGGGGGGGGAGGGGGAGACCTTGAGACCCTTATTTCTAACTGGTCTCCAAAAAGCCAGAAATTGAGGTATGGCTTAAGAGGTAGAACACTAACCTTGAGCAGAAAGAAAAGAACAAACATGTTTCCCAGGCTCTAATTTCAAGTCCCAGTATGGACACACATATGCGTATACCCATGAGCCCAACACCCCACCCCCAACACACGCACACACACACACACACACTCGCAAAGCCATGCTGTGAAATGAATCTCTAGAGAAGCCTTTGGGAGCAAGAAGCTTGCATGAGATTACCTTGAATGAGGAGGCATCTTCCGCAAAGCCTGAATGGTGAGCAAGATCCCTGAGCTCTGGCTACACTGAATGCTGGTTCATAGCCACTGGCTACCCCCAGGCATGTGGGCCTCTGTAGTACTCTGAGGTGGGTGTGGTATTCTATCTGATTTTTAGTCTGCTGCATCTCTTGGTCCCATCCCATTGGGAGCACTTGGTTGGTTGAATTCAATCCAGTATCACATCGGGAGCTTCTGATTGGCTGATTCTCATGCCAACTGCATTGTTTTTTGCTTCCACCAGTAAGAAGCTCTTCCTGCCTTCCCTCAGAGATACTGTGTAAAGTTGTTTGCAAACTTAGGGAAAGGATCCAGGTAGATGTCTATTTATTTATTTTGTGGGTCTTGGGGCTTGAACTCTGGACCTGGGCACTGTCCCTGAGCTCTTTAGCTCAAGGCTAGAGCTCTACCATTTGAAGCACAGTGCCACTTCCAGTTTTTTTGGTGGTTTATTGGGGATAAGAATCTCATGGACTTTCTTCCTACCTGGGCTGGCTTTGAATGGGGATCCTCAGATCTCAGCCTCTTTAGTAGCAAGGATTACAGGTGTGAGCCACCAGCACCCTGCCTCCATTACAATTTTTAAACAATTATGTAAGAGATGCTGAATGTTGAGATCACCAGATTTCAGAATTAGATTTAAAAAAAAATCATGCGTGGTGTCAGAGGCTCACACCTGTAATCCTAGGAGGCTGAGATTTTTTTTTTAATTGTGAAAATACTGTATAGAGGGGTTATAATTAAGGAGGCTGAGATTTGAGGATCACAGTTCACAGTTAGCTGAGGTAGAGAAATCTGTGAGACACTTATATCCAATTAACTAGCAAAAAGGCAGAAGTAGAGCTGTGGCTCAAGTAGCAGAGCTCCAGACTTAAACAAAAACACCTAGCTAGCCGGGCGCTGGTGGCTCATGCCTGTAATCCTAGCTACTCAGGAGGCTGAGATCTGAGGATAGCGGTTCAAAGCCAGCCCGGGCAGGAAAGACCGTGAGACTCCTATCTCCAATAAACCACCAGAAAACCGGAAGTGGCGCTGTAGCTCAAGTGGTAGAGTGCTCGCCTTGAGCTGAAGAGCTGAGGGACAGCGCCCAGGCCCAGAGTTCAAGCCCCACGACCGACCAAAAAAAAAAAACAAAACAAAACAAAAAAACACCTAGCTACTCAGGATGGGGAGATCTAAGCGTTGTGCTTCAAAGTCAGCCCAGGCAGGAAAGTCCATGAGCCTCTTATCTCCAATAAACTATTCTGAAAAAGCTGTAAGTGGCACTGTGGCGCAAATTGGTAGAGCACTAACTAGCCTTTAGCAAAGGAAGCTCAGAGATAGTACCCAGGCCCTGAGTTCAAGTCCCAGGAGCAACACACACACACACACACACACACACACACACACACCTGCAAGCTCTTGCGTTCAAGCAGTAGTTCTAGTACTAGAACAAAGGAAACAACAAGAACAAAAACCCAAATGAACAAAAGCAACCAAAGTACCTTCTGCTCAAGGTTTCCTGTCCCTTTTTTTTTTTTTTGGTGCTGGTATTAGCACTTGAACTCAGGTCCTGGACACTGTCCTTTAGCTTTTTCACTCTGGTGCTCTACCACTTGAGCTACACCTCCACTTCTGGCTTTCTGCTGGTTAATTGGACATAAGAGTCTCACAGAGTTTCTTGCCCAGGCTGATTTTGAAACATGATCCTCAGATTTCAGCCTCCCGAGTAGCTAGGATTACAGGTGTGAGCTACCCGTGTCTGGCTTTCTCTTGTCTCCTTTTCCTTCCCTGTCTCTGTCTCTGTCTCAGTCTCCTTCTTTTCTTTCACCTCCATCTCAAAGCCAGCCTAGGCAGGAAAGTCTGTGAGACTCTTATCTCCAATAAACTGCAAAAAAAAAAAAAAAAGCTGGAAGTGGATCTGTGGTTCCAGTGGTAGAGCACTAGCCTTTAGCAAAAGAAATTCAGAAACAGCACCCACGGCCTGAGTTCAAGCCCCAAGACTGGAACAAAAATTACTTAATTAAAATATTTTAAAACATATATCCCCCTCCCCAAAGAAATGCAGATTATCTACTGGAATAAGAGATAAACAAAGAGGGATGGTAAAGAAAGACAAAACTGTTGGAACATGGAGAGAAAGGAGACCGGGAGGTAGAGCAATTTTGACAGAGGGCTACTTTACATCAGATACACTAACATATTCACAATGCTTACAACAAACTAGACACTTTATTCCTATGTACTAAATAAGAAAATTAGGGCTCAAAGAACAGTGAGTTTGAGGATCACCCAGCTAGTATAGAGGGCAGCCAGCAATCCAGCAAAAATCTTTCTGACCCTCAACTCCTAATCTATCATTTCATCTAGAGCCCCTTAAAAAGCTGTTAAAGCACAGGTCCACAGAAAGAAAAACATGCCAGGTGCCTATAGCTCATGCCTGTAATTCTAGCTACTCAGGAGGCTGAAATCTGAGTAGAGCAGTTCAAAGCCAACCTGAGCAGAAAAGTTTACGAAACTCCTATCTCTAACTAATCACCAAAACACCAAGAGCAAAGCTATGGCCTCAAGCAAAAAACTAAGTAATTGCCAGGCACTGGTGGCTCACGCCTGTAATTGTAGCTACTCAGAGGCTGAGACTTGAGGATTGTGGTTCAAAGCCAGCCCAGGCAGGAAATTCCGTGAGACTCTTACCTCCAATTAGCCCCCAGAAAACCGGAAGTGGTAGAGCACTAGCCTTGAGCTGAAGAGCTGAGGGACAGCACTCATACCCAGAGTTCAAGCCCCTTGATCCACAAAAATAAAAAACTAAGGGATAGCACCCAGACCCTAGTTCAAGCTCCAGCCCCAAACAAAACAACAACAAAATGAAGCCCAGCTCTGGTACTTCATGTCTATAATCCTAGCTACTCAGGAGGCTAAGATCTGAGGATCGTGGCTGGAAGTCAGCTTGGGCAGAAAAGTTCCTGTGAGACTCTTATCTCTAGTCAACCATTCAAAAACTAAAAGTGGTGCTGTGGCTCAAAGGGTAGAGCGCTAGCCTGGAGCACAAACAGGCTCAGGGACAGTGCTCAGGCCCTGAGTTCAAGCCTCACAACTGACCAATAAAAAACAGAAATGTACAGATACACATTTACCTATATCTCCAAATTTATGTATGTGTGTATTATCTTCATGTCATGGGGGGGGGGGGGAGGAAGAACTATGCAGAGATATGCAGATTTGGGGTTAATGGTCACACTCTCCAAGTGTGTCTTTCAAGTACAGGGGTTGTAGGATTTAGAGTGTCAGCCTTTCTTTTTCTTTTTTTTTTTTGGGTCGGTCATGGGGCTTGAACTCTGGGCCTGGGCGCTGTCCCTCAGCTCTTCAGCTCAAGGCTGGCGCTCTACCACTTGAGCTACAGCACCACTTCCGGTTTTCTGGTGGTTTATTGGAGATAAGAGTCTCATAGTCTCTCCTGCCCGGGCTGGCTTTGAACCGCGATCCTCAGATCTCAGCCTCCTGAGTAGCTAGGATTACAGTCAGCCTTTCTTATGACTAGTCTGCTAATCATAGTTCTGCAACAGCCCTTTGTTCCTGCACCGGGATAGTCTCCAAGGTGGCCGCTTGCAAAGAGTTACAGGCGAGGAATTAGTGGTTCTCCATGGCTCCAGGGTCGTTGGATTCATTCACAGTCCAGGAAGCCAAGAATGGAGACAAAAACTAGATTTCATCAGCAAGTGGGAAGTAGTGTCTTCCCCTTATCCCCTTTTTCTAACTTATACCTTGGCCTTGTCCAAAGGAGCCAAAAAAGTTGTCTGCCAAAAAGGTTGTCTCTCTGTCACATCTCTTGGCTAAGCCTTTTTTATTTTGTATTGAGTAATCAGAGAAAAACACAGAAGTGAACTTTGTAGCTGTTTTACTCAAAAGCCAAAGACCAGCCAATGATTGGAAAGCCATGATTTTTTTTAATTCATTAAAAATTTTAATTCTAGCTGGGCGCTGGTGGCTCATGCTTATAATCCTAGCTACTTAGGAGGCTGAGATCTGAGGATCGTGGTTCAAAGCCAGCTCAGGCAGGAAAGTCCATGCATGAGACTCATTTCTAATTAACCACCAGAAAACCAGAAGTAGTGCTGTGGCTCAAGTGGTAGAGTGCTTGTCTTAAGCTGAAGAGCTGAGGGATGGCACCTAGGTCAAGAGTTCAAGCCCTATGACTGACAAAAAAATTAATTCTATGCAAACACATATTTATGAAGCTTCATATATATACATATACATATATAAATATATATATATATAAACTAAAATTCATTGCTGCACTAGATTTTGGCCACAATTGCTATGCAAAGCCAACTTTTCACCTAGCATATGAAGCAATATGCTATTACATGTGACAATTTTTTTTTCCCTACTAGATATCGCTATTTCTTTCCCCCCCCCCATATTTCTGGGATGACTCATGGCTATGATCTTTAATTGCACATTTACAAACATCTATATTGACTTATACTGGCATGCAAAATCATTTTAGTAAAAAAAAATCATTTTAATACGGACAACCTTTCTACAAGCCAGTGTAAATCAGTACCAGTGATGTGATATGTTTATCTGCTTTCACCGAGTTAACTTGCAATCCACCAAGACATCTAGTTAATATGGGACTAAGTGAGAGAACAGCTCAATGGTAGAATGCTGGCCTAGCATGCTCTGGACCCTGAGACGGAACAAAAGCACCACAAAATAGATAGATAGCAAGACAGACAGACAGACAGACAGACAGACAGACAGATAGATAGATAGATAGGACAATAAAATAAAAAGCTTACTAATATGTGGCTTTAGGGCACATATTTAAGTTAAGAACATTTCAGTATGAGATTTCTCTGGGCATTGAGCCTAAATCAGTTTTATGGTGTTCACTTCCTTGTGCTTTTTAATGAATGCTTTATAAATTCTTATTCTATTACCCTCAATATAGACTTCGGTGGGTCAATATATAAGAATGAAAAAGCATATGTTTATACAACTTACAACTACAGCAACAGAAGAATAGACTTTTTATGCTTGTTGCAATATAAAAGTCAGAATTGTCAGGAAAATGTTCTGGTCAGAGTCCATGAGTCTCATCTGCTTTTTGGCTGTCTAAACAGTTGGACTTTACTTCTTTTTCATAATACCAAACTTTTAAGAACAAACATAAAACTTTTTTTTTTTTTGTGGGGCCTGAACTCTGGGCCTGGGCGCTGTCCCTCAGCTCTTCAGCTCAAGGCTAGCACTCTACCACTTGAGCCACAGCGCCACTTCCGGCTTTTTTTTTTTTGCTTATGTGGTGCTGGGGAATCGAACCCAGGGCCTCATGCATGCAAGGCAAGCGCTCTACCACTGAGCCACCTTCCCAGCCCAACATAAAACTTTTGTCTAAGGACTAAGCTCAAATGTATTATATTACAAATTTAAATTGCCATTGGTAAGCACTTGATTTTTATATCTAAAATAATTGATGGTATTTGGTTTAGAATACCATAGCTTGGGCATTTAACCCCATGATTCTAAACAACTCACCATATATTGCACAGTGTTTCACAAAACAGTCATTTGAAAATGTAGGTGTGTTGTTGTTGTTGTTGTTGTTATTCAGATCCTGGGGCTTGGACTCAGGGCCTGAGCTCTGTCTCTGAGATTTTTGTTCAAGGCTAATGCTCTACCACTTGAGCCACATCTCCACTTCCGGCTTTTTGGTGGTTAATTGGAGATAATGGGGCTGGAATTCTGGGCCTGGGTGCTGTCCCTGAACTTTTCAGCTCAAGGCTAGTGCTCTATCACTTAAGCCACAGCACCACTTCCGGTTTTCTGGGGGGGGAGGGGGATGGAGATAAGAGTCTCAGGGACGGCTGGGAAGGTGGCTCAGTGGTAGAGTGCTTACCTTGCATGCATGAAGCCCTGGGTTTGATTCCTCAGCACCACGTAAGCAGAAAAAGCCGGAAGTGGCTTTGTGACTCAGGTGATAGAGCATTAGCCTTGAGCTGAAGAGCTGAAGGACAGCGCCCAGGCCCAGAGTTCAGGCCTCACAACCAGCAAAAAAAACAAAAACAGAGTCTTAAGGACTTTCCTGCCTGGGCTGGCTTTGAACCTCAATCCTCAGATCTCAGCCTTCTGAGTAGCTAGGATTTCAGGCATGAGCCACCCATGCCAGGCTGGAAAATTGGATTTTTAAAAGATATTATTAATCCATGCTAAATGGAAAAGCAAACAAAATTATTTACAATCAGTATGATTTAAGATTTTTCTCTCTCTGGGTGTTCATGACTCATGCCTATAATCCTACCGACTCAGGAGGCAAAGATTTGAGGATCACAATTGGAAACTAACCCATGGAGGAAAAATCTATGAGGCTTTTATCTTCAATTAACCATCAAAAAATCCAGAAGTGTAGCTGTGACTCAAATGGTAGAATGCTAGCCTTGAGCAAAAGAACTCAGGGACAGTACCCAGGCCTTGAGCTCTAGCCCAGGACTAGCACCCTTCCCATCCCCAAAAATAAGACTTCCTCTGGGCTGGGGATGTAGATTTCTGAGAGAGTACTTGCCTAGCATATACCAAGCATTGGGTTCTATCACCAGCCCTGTAAAAAAAACTTTGTTTCTGTATGTGTATTTTTATTACTTTTGTTTATACCAACCAAAAAAATGCTGTTTCATGAAGTTTGATTGTATAATGTAATAAAGATTATGGTTGTATACCAAATATATAATATTTCCAATTAGCTCATGTGATATAAATGTCCTGGCATCCATAGATGACCAGCCAGTTTTGTATGTATGGAATTGCACTAAATTCCTGTTAAGGTAGAATCATAGACCTTGACAAAAAAGAAAAGAAAAATCTCAAGATAGCTAGTAAACTCCTTCACTGGGGAGACTGACAAGGATCCTCTCCATTCACAAATATATCTCCATAGAGGGAAAGCCCTCAGCACTTTAGTTCTTTCAGTATAAAATTCTTTTCTTAGAGAAAAGAATTTATCTGAGGCTTGAAAAACAATGGTAGGATTGAGATTCAAACTCAGGACCCTGTATTGGCTAGACAGGTATTCTTCTACTACTGGACCACAACCCAAGTTCTCCATTCTAAGCGTAACTGATGTTTTTTCAAGATCATACTGGGGCTGTGTGTTGAGGAAGTAAAACACCCAGGATAGAATCCCCTCACATTGTACCAAGGGTATGTGCTAGCTGCATCACTAGTAATATTAACATTCATCACTTAGTTAAGAGCCAGTGGCTCATGCCTGTAATCCCAGCTACTCAGGAGGCTGAGATCTGAGATTGTAGCCCAAGCAGGAAAGTCTGTGGGACTCTTTTTTCTCCTCCCAATTTATTTTATTTATGTGGTACTGAGTAATTGAACCCAGGGCCTCATGTATGCCAGACAAGCACTCTATCACTAAGTCACATTCCTTATTTCCAATTAACCATCAGAAAACCAGAAGAGCACTAGCCTTGAGCAAAAAAAGCTTAGGGACAGTACCTAGGCCCTGAGTTTAAGCCCCACAACCACCACCAACAACAACAAAAAGAGACAGGAAGCCAGGAGCTGGTGGTGGCTCACGCCTGTAATCTTAGCTACTCAGGAGGCTGAGATCTGAGGATCGAGGTTCAAAGCCAGCCTGGGCAGGAAAGTCCATGAGACTCTTATCTCCAAT
>NW_012267220.1:14279213-14281022 GCF_000151885.1 Dipodomys ordii
AAAAAAAAAAAAAAAAGACCTGAGACTCAACTAGCAAAAAGCCAGAGTGGGGTGTGGCTCAATTAGTAGAGGGCTAGCTTTGAACAAAAATCTCAGGGACCAGCACCTAGACCTGAGTTCAAGGCCCAGGACTGCACTCCCATACCCCACAAGGCTGTCTCATGCACAGTGCAAGTTAAGGCGTGTTGGCTGGGTGGTCAGTGGCTCAAGCCTATAATCCTACTCAGGAGGCTGAGCTCTGAGGATAGCCTTTCATAGCTAATCAGGGCAGGAAGTCCAGGAGACTCAATCTCCAATTAACTTTATTTTTTATTAACTATTATTAAAAGAGTGAGAAGTAGAGGTGTGACTCAAGTGGTAAAGCTCTAGCCTTGAGCAGAAAATTCGGGGACAGTGCCTAGGCCCTGGGTTCAAGCCCTAGGACTGCCACAAAAAAAAGAAAAAACAAGGTGTGTATGTGTCTTTTACTAAGCTCAAAGTCCAGCTTCCAAGCTGGGCACCCTTGGCTCTGGTCTGTAAATCCTAGCTGCTAAGGAGGCTGAGATCAGGGGATCATGGTTTAAAGCCAGCCCAGGCAATAAAGTCTGTGAAACTTTTATCTCTAACCAATCACCAGAAAACCAGAAGTGGTGCTGTGGCTCAACGTGGTAGAGGGCTAGTCTTGAGCAAAAGAGCTCAGGGACAGAGCCCAGGCTCTGAGTTCAAGTCCCATGCTAACAATAACAAGTCTAGCTTCCAGAGGCCTGGGCAAAGGGAGCGATTTCAGCTTGGTTGCCTCTTTCCCTAACTCCAGGGGCTCCCTGCAAAGACTGCTTCCTGTCCAAACACATCTCCTTTTCCCCTTCTCATATCCATTCCAGAAGAGAAGGCAGGGCCAGTCCCCTTGGTGAAGCTTGTCCAAGCCTGAGCCTGGGCTCTCAGTCTAGGATCATCCTCCCCCACCTTGGAGACTGATAACAAATGCCTGGACCACAGCTGGACCAGTCTTGGGGATCAAAGAGCGTCCCTCTCTCCCCCGCCCCCCTCCCCCCAATCTCTAGGCACCAGATCCACACAGCTGTGAATCTGAGCTGCGACATCTCTCAGAGTTGAGGAGTCCCAGAGAAGAGGAAGAGATTGCTCCAAATCCTCTGCAAAGCCCAAGGCTAAGTCCAGCTCAGGGTGGGATGGCATTATGCATTAGCAGGCAGGATAAATCGAATTCACAAATTCACACTAAGGGGTGAATGGCTGGACTTCAAGGCCTTCCTTCCTTCCTTCCTTCCTTGGGTGTTGGCATTTTGAAGGACTGGGCATAGAAACCCAAAAGAATATGAATGGGGGACGGGAGGTTCTTTCGGAGACTGGGGGGGGAGGGGGGGCAAGTTACACTGAAGGTTGAGTGTCCAGGCCCAGGCGGTGCGGTTCCCTCTTTGTCCCATCCCGAGTCCCACGTCCGGCCGCTGCTCACTGCCGACCAGCACGTAATAGTTGCTGAATAAATAAATGCTTGTGAGCGAAGATCCGTGTCCCACCGCGAAACTGATCCGGGGCCAAGGAAAGTTTGGCTTTTGCCCCGCCGCCTTGGGCTCCCTCCAGCGCGATCGCCCACACCTTCTAGGCCATGTCCGGGCTCGGGGTGGGGAGCTTTCCGGGGCGGGCGGCTGCACGGAAGGGACTGCAGATCGGACGTGTCCACGTCCCACTGCCCTAAACCCAGCAGGGGAGGCCGACGACGACGGGGGGGAGCCCGGGCCCACGCGTGTCCCCCTCCCACTCCGGTCCCGGGGTCGGTGGGGCTGGGGTTCCCCCCTTCCCCCGCCGCCGCGG
>NW_012267220.1:14281072-14285896 GCF_000151885.1 Dipodomys ordii
AGGCTGAGATCTGAGGATCGAGGTTCAAAGCCAGCCTGGGCAGGAAAGTCCATGAGACTCTTATCTCCAATAAACCACCAGAAAACCAGAAATGGCGCTGTGGCATAAGTGGTAGAGCGCTCACCTTGAGCTGAAGAGCTGAGGACAGTGCCCAGGCCCAGAGTTCAAGCCCCACGGATGACCAAAAAAAAAAAGGGACAGGAAGGACATGTATGTGTCTATATTAATAACAGCTCATTCATATACCTCTTATCTAACTATCATCTATCTACTTATAATCTTATCTATCATACAGCTGCATCTTCACCTATTCTTCCATCTGTCTATTATCTACCATTTCTATATACTGTAAGTCCATCTACTTGTTTATGCTGTTTATTTAAACTAAACAAGAATTCATATTGATGTCTCCTGCCTAACTCAGTACCTTGGAGCCATTGTAAGACTTCATTCTTGCTTATTTGTTACTGTTCTCTGATAGTGAGACTCATGGCTCAGGTCTACACAGTCTTTTGCTCATAATAATCACTCTTTTTTGAAGGGAAACAGAAATTGTTCTTCATCGCAATTGTCCACCTTAAATTCTACTCTGGCACAATGTGACTAAGAGCACAGACAGCAGAGTTGGTTCCTTGGGCTTGAGTCTCAGCTTTATGGCTTACTAGCTGTGTGATCTTGACTGATAAAGTTCAATTACCTGTTCCTCAGTGTCTTTGCCTGTCAAAAAAAATTAATAAAAACACAAACTCATGCTGGGTGCAGTGGCTCACATCTGCAATCCTAGCTACTCAAAAGCTGGAAGTCAGAGGAATTGTAGTTTGAGATTAACCCAGGTACAAAGTCAGCAAGACCCCATCTCAGCTAATAAACCAGATATGGTGGCTCACATCTGCAGTTCCATCTACAGGGGAGATCACCGGTAGCAGGATCTTAGTCTGAGGCTTGCTGGGCAGAAACACTAGACCCTAATTGAAAAATAGTTAAAGCAAAAAAGCAGAGTGTAGGGGAAGCTGGGCACAGCTTAAACAATAAGCAGAGTGCCTGGCAACAAGCTTTGAAGTTCAAACCCCAAAACAACAACTGCCCAAAACAACAGCCCCAAAAACATATTCTATAGAGTTGATGGGAAGATCAAGTAGGTTTGTACAAGCACTTAAAAAGAGTATTTGGGGCTGGGCACCGGTGGCTCACACCTATAATCCTAGCTACTCAGAAGGCTGAGATCTAAAGATTGAGGTTGGAATCGACCTGGACAGTAAAGTCCCCATGAGACTCTTATCTCCAATTAATCACAGAAAAAGCTGGAAGTGGACCAGTGGCTCAAGTGGAAGAACATTAGCCTTAAGCACAAAGAGGCTTAAAGATGGCACAAGCCCTGAGTTCAAGCCCCACAACCAAAAACAATAAATGAGTACCTAGCCCATAGTGTAGGTGTTCAATTATTACTTAAAAAAAAAAGTCTAAGCCAGGCGCCGGTGGCTCACGCCTGTAATCCTAGCTACTCAGGAAGCTGAGAACTGAGGATCGAGGTTCAAAGCCAGCCCGGGCAGGAAAGTCCGTGAAACTCTTATCTCCAACAAATTACCAGAGAATCAGAAGTGGCACTGTAGCTCAAGTGGTACAGTGCTAGCCTTGAGCTGAAGAGCTGAGGGACAGTGCTCAGGTCCAGAGTTCAAGCCCCATGACCGACCAAAAAGAAAAAGTCTACACCTGAGTTAATTTACTAAAGTACCAATATCAAAAAAAACTTGATAACTAATTTAAAAGTTTATTAATGTAGCTGGGTGCTGATGGCTCACACCTGTAATCCTAGTTCGTCAGGAGGCTGAGATCTGAGGATCAATCATAGTTCAAAACCTGCTAGAGAAAGAGACTCTTATCTCCAATTAATCACCAAAAAAACAGAAATGGAGCTGTGGTTCAAATGGTAGAATGCCAGCCTTGAACAATACAGGTAAGATATAGCACCAGGCCCTGAGTTCAACCCCAGTACTGGCATACACTAAAAGAGTGCTTATAAATGTTATTCAAAAATTAGTAAAGCACAGAAAGAAAAATAATTATGGAAAATCTTTATTGGCTTAAAATCAGTACATTCTTTTGTTGGTGGTGGTGGCTGCTGGATTTGAACTTGGGACCTGGGAGCTATCCCTGAGATTTTTTTTTTTTTGTCGGTCGTGGGACTTGAGCTCTGTACCTAAGCACTGTCCCTCAGCTGTTCAGTTCAAGGCTAGTGCTCTACTACTTGAGCCACAGCACCACTTCCAGTTTTCTGGTGGTTTATTGGAGGTAAGAGTCTCACAGACTTTCCTGCCTGGGCTGGCTTTGAACAGTGATCCTCAGATCTCAACCTCCTGAGTAGTTAGGATTACAGGCGTGAGCCACCAGCGCCTAGCTTCAATGCATTCTTTTTGTGGCAAATCCTTTAGCCGAAGCTTCTCCAAATTATACATCAGCCCTTTAAATCTATTTTCAACCCCTTTTATCATTGATACTGTTCTCTACTGGTCATATATCCTTTTCACTGTGAAACTTCAATTTTCAGTCTTTTCCTTGAAGTCTGATCTTCCTTTGGGTCTGAAGTTTTATTTATTTTATCAGGAAGCATTCCATCATTTTAATATTCCCAGTGAGAAAGCAGCACAGAAGTATTGCTATGCAAGTTGGGCATTTTAGAAATATTTTAAATTCTTGCAGTGACAGTTTCTTAAATGTAAAAATATCTGAAATATTTAGCCTTGACAAAGATACAAATGATACATTCTGAATCAATCACTTACACATATTTCATTTGGACATTTCTGCCTGAGCTGTATGAAGCCTACACTATTTAAAGTTTATGGCTATTGGTCCATAAATAAATCAGGTCTTGTGTATGAAACCAGAACATTATTGACCTGGAGAGAACATTTAGAATCAATCAGGATAGTATTTACAAAACTCGGTTAATAAAAAAAAATAATGTGCAACTTAATAGAAGTTTATTAAAGTTGTGGCTAAATGTCCACATTTCCATCCCTGCCACTGGAGATAAAACTATGATAGCTGGGCGCTGGTGGCTACTCAGGAAGCTGAAATCTGAGGATTGCAGTACAAAGCCAGCCCAGGCAAGAAAGTCCCTGAGACTTATCTCCAATAAATCACAGAAAACTGGAAGTGGTGCTGTGGCTTAAGGGGTAGAGCACTAGCCTTGAGCTGAAGAGCTGAGAGACAACATCCAGGCTCAGAGTTCAAGCCCACAACCGACCAAAAAGAAAAAAAAAACAACTATGATACACTTCAGAGTCAGAAACTCAGAATTTTTAGCAGGAGTTTCAGGTGATTCTTATCAGGGGGAAAATTTGGAAAAACAGACTTAATCCAAGATCTTGATTTTATATAAGAAAAACAAGGGGCAAAGGAGAAGGATTGGGATTGGGGGGGGAGGGGAGAGGGGGGAGGCTGGGAAGTGATGTGAAGGGTAAACAAAGGAGGAGGCTGCAATGCTTGGTAAGAAATGTACGCATTATCCTGCCCATGCAATTGTAACCCCTCTGTACAGTATGTTTACAAATAAAATAAAATTAAATTAAAAAAAAAAAGAAAAACAAGAGCTAGGCAACGGTGGTTCATGCTTGGAATCCTAGCTAACTATTCAAGAGGCTGAGATCTGATGTTTGAGGATAAGAACCAGCCCAGGGGCTGGGAAGATGGCTCAGTGGTAGAGCTCTTGCTTTGCATGCCTGAGACCCTGGGTTCAATTCCTCAGCACCACATAAGCAAAAAGCAAAAAGCCGGAAGTGGCGCTGTGGCTCAAGTGGTAGAGCTGAAGAGCTGAGGGACAGCGCCCAGGCCCAGAGTTCAGGCCCCACGACCGGACCCAAAAAAAATAAAAAAGAACCAGCCCAAGCAGTCTACACTCCAACTAAGCAGAAAAAAGCTGGAAGTAGAGGCATGGTTCAAGTGGTAGAGTCACCAGTCTTCTTTTTGGTCTTTGGCCAGTCCTGGGGTTTGAACAAGGGCCTGAGCACTGTCCCTGAGCTTCTTTTGCTCAAGGCTAGCACTCTACCACTTGAGCCACAGCACCACTTCTGGCTTTTTCTGTTTATGTGGTACTAAGGAATCGAACCCAGAGCTTCATGCATGCTAGGCAAGCGCTCTACCACTAAGCCCCAAGTCACTAGACTTGAGCAAGAAAGGCAAGTGAGAGTATAAAACCCTGAGCTCAAGCCCCAGTATGGCACCCACCAAAAAGAAAGAAAGAAAGAAAGAGAGAGAGAGAGAGAGGGAGGGAGGGACGGAGGGAGGGAGGGAGGAAGGAAGGGAGGAAGGAAGGAAAAGAGAAAAAAGAAGAGAAAAGAAAACCAAGGCACAGAGGGAGGATGATCCACCCATCCAGCAGGCATCAGGCATCTTCTTGTCTCGATGTTGTGGGAATACAAAGGGAAGATATGAGAAGGTATCAGACAATACATTGCCATACATTGCTGGTAGATGGCAAACGTCTACAGCCTTTCAGGTAGATGGTTGAGCAATGCATGTGCTTAGCTTTTGATCTTGTAATTTCAAGTGCAAACAGTACTTCAAACATAGTCACTCAGGCCACTAGATAAGAGTTTCATGGGCGGAGCACCGGTGGCTCACGCCTGTAATCCTAGCTACTCAGGAGGCTGAGATCTGAAGATTGAGGTTCAAAGCCAGCCTGGGCAGGAACATCCGTGAGACTCATCTCCAATAAACCAGTAGAAAACCGGAAGTGGAGCTGTGGCTCAAGCGGTAGAGCGCTCACCTTGAGCTGAAGAGCCCAGGGACAGCGCGCAGGCCCAGAGTTCAAGCCCCACGACA
>NW_012267220.1:14299945-14300662 GCF_000151885.1 Dipodomys ordii
GGCTCGGCGCCCCCGCCGGGGCGTGGGGGCTGCTTCCCAGGACGGCATCCACACCCTTTTCCTCTCCAAAGTCGGCGGCTTCCCTGGAAGCAGGAGAGCGCCGGGGAAGGCGGCGGGATCCCGCGGGCTGCCGTCTTTCCCGGCTCCAAACTCTTCAAGGAAAACAACCACCACCCCAAAGGTGTAGGCCCCGCGGAGATATTTGGGGTCAAAGGGGAAAGGAGCAGGCAGCGCATTCCTGCGCCGGCTCCCCTCCCACCTGGTCCCGCGGCTCCCCTCCCCCGCCCCGGGCCCGGCCCCGCGTTCCGCCCCGAGCCGCCAGCCCCGGGAGCGGCAGGGTTAAGCCCAGGAATGTGGCGGCGAGGAATGTGCATGCAGATGAGCCGAGCGCGGGGAGGGGCCGGGGCGGAGCGTATGCTAATGACATGCAAACGAGGAGGCCCGTCGCCGCCGCCGGGCTGCTCCTCGGTGGTGCTTCCCGGATCCGAGCCCAGACGGCGTCGGCTGCAGCGGCCTGGGCGCCGCGACCCTCGGCGGCCACAGGGGGACGGAGAGGAGAAGGAGGAGGAGGAGGAAGAGGCGGAGGCAGCGGCGGCGGCGGAGAAGGAGGAGGAGGAGAAGGAGGGTTCGCTCGCCTGTTCCGACGCAGACATGGTGGACTGATCCCCCGTGGGGCCGACAGCAGGGCTTCCCGAGGCGCCCCCCGCGCGTGGTCCC
>NW_012267220.1:14301002-14323144 GCF_000151885.1 Dipodomys ordii
CGCTGGGGGGCGTGGGGCGTCGCCGGCTCGGCTTCCCGGAGGGGTCCCGGGAAGGCGCGGAACGGCCTGCGGGCGACCTTTCCCGGGGCCCTTGGCCCGCCGCCCTCCGGATGCCCTTCTGGAATCTTCAGGACCCCCTGCCCCCCCTCCCCCCCAGGGAAGGGCAGGATTGGTGCCCTGGGCTGGTACTCCTTGTCCGCCGAACAAACACGGAGGGGGCCGCTGGAGTCCTGCTGGGAGGTGGCCGGCCCGAACTAGTTGGCCAAACTGAGGGCTGGAGGGCCACCTTCGGCCTCTGCGGGGCACGGTGGGCCTGGGGCCCTCCTGGAGGCCTAAGCGCACCGAGGTGGGGGGGGGCACCTGTGGCATCTCTCTGGCCATCCTTGGCCCCTAAGTCTGGGCTGCAAGTTTTTGACCGAGTGCAACACCCTCAGCCAGACCTAGGGGTCCGGAACCTGCAAGGGGGGTGCGGGGGTCCCCCATCCCTGGCTGCGCCCTGGTCCTGGGTGTAACTGGCTTTGTCCCGCACATTTTTCAAAGGAGATTTCACCCCCTCTCCCCGCTTCTTCTAGTTTTGCTTCCTTACTTCTTTACCTGAAAACTTGAACATACTCTGAGACCTTGAACAGGCAGATTCTGTTTTGAAGTTAAAAAGTGGTGAATGAATATTGAGCTTGCACTTTTAGGGTGTCGGATTTTGTCTAATTTTTCCATGCTCACGTTTTCAATCTGGCTTGAAGAGGAAACATTTCTGAATGATAACTCTGAGAAGTTCCGGAGCTGAAGTTTAGGTGGAGTTTTCACGAATGTCTAGCCCATCTTTTTTTTTTTAACCCTTTAAAGGAATACATCTTAGATTTATTATAAGAAAAATAGGAGTCATTCGTAATTGTGATTACAAAACAATAACTTATCATTACAGATAGCTCCATCATTGGGAGTTCTATCATTTCTGAGAATTCTTTCCCAGCTTTTCATGGAATATGGCCTTCCTGGTCTCTTACCTCCTTAGCTGCTTTCCCTGTTAAAAATTTCCCCTTTTCTCATTTTGAAGCAGAATTGCTTCCTACTTTATATTATCAGTTACTCTTACCCTAAGAATATTGTTTCTGGAAAGCTATTAAAAAGCAATTAAAAGAAAGTCATAAGTGACATTATAAATTAATGGAACAACCCTTGTTAAATTATCCATGAAGGTATCGGTGTAGGTTTCCTTTTCTGAAATGAGAAAAGACACCTGTGCACAGGTCCCATCTTTCCACAGCCTGGCTGCCTGGCTGGCCTGCTGATAGTTCTGACAAGCATCACACCTTCACAGTCTCTCCAGACTTATTAGTCGTCATAAACATTGCGCTCCAAGCTAGTTATTTGGCTTATGCCCTTGCACTTTGAAACTACTTAACAGATAGTAAATTGTCAGTGCTGGTGGTGTGCACCCAACAGTGGCTTTAAGGCACCTGCATAAATATTTGCCTTTTACAACTGTGTGGTAATTCTGCTTTCAGATATTTGGAGTTTCAGATTATTGATGCTGCAGCAAATTCTTGAAATATTTAAGTATTTTAGGTTCTCTTCTGTTTCAGTTTGATGTATTTTACTTATTTTTGAAGATTAGCAGTGGTTTATTCACAACCCAGGGAGAAATTGAAAGGAAGAAAGAAGCACTCCTGACATGCAGAGAGTTGGGAGCAGAGAGGCTTCTATCTCTTCTGATCTGTTTACCAGAAAGGATTACAAGAATATGTAATGCTTGAGTAAAGCAAATAGAAAGTAAAGTTATATGACTTGGCTTAACCATATCACTACTTTTTACACAAGTCAAGCATGCTTTTGATTTTTAAACTCTTAATGGATTAGCAATCATTATGAACCTTATGTTCAGAAACTGGGTAACCAGTTCATTTAGTGGGGACATTCTTGACCAAGATAAATTTGAGTGTGACTTTAAATATTAGTCTGAAAGTTTAAGATGATATCCTGGGAGATCAGTTGTCATGACATATTAATTTAAATTCTATTGTGTTTTCTTTTGAGGCAATTAAGTGGACCGTAAGTCTTTCTAAATAGTGACAGAGCTGGTTGGAGAAGATATTTGGAGTAACTATTAACTCTTGTCAATTTTGTTACACACTTTGCAAACATGGAAAAAGAGATGTCACACGGGCCAATTGAAGTGTGTAGATTCTCGGTTCTCTTCTTCAGGATCAAATTACAAATCCTAAAAGATAAATGACTTCGTACACTGTATATGTAGTAATATTTGAACTTTTAAAGCTACTTAAGTGAAGATGTCCACCAGTCTTTTTGTTGTTGTTGTTGTTATTTTCCTCTGTTAAAAAGAATTTGGTGTTTTTGATAGTTGACAGGATCCTGGAGGTGTTTCTGGGTTCACAGATAATTATGCTGACTTAATAGGAGAGGGCTAGGTGGTTCTACGAGAACATAGTTTCAGTAAGTAGTGATGTTAGGACATAATGCAAACTTTGCTAGAATGTTTTTATTGATCTGCCATTCTTGAGTTTAGAAGAGGTTTTGCTGAACTTTTAAAATGTATAATGAAAACAATACTACTCCCTCACAGGGATGGTATTTTGGGGGCCTATAATTAAGGCCCAGCCAAATAGCAGTAGCTGTCATATTGACATTTTCATTTCAACATGAGTAATAGTTCAGATATCCCTGCAAATAGTAGGTATAGAAACAATGTGTACTTAGTGTTTATTGTAAGTTTAGCCTCTGTACTAAGCTCTTTAACCTTGATTGCATTTTATTCTCCCATTAATAAAATGAAGTAGGCCTATTTTTTATTTTCCAGTTACAGGTGAGGAAATTGAGTCACAGAGAACTTGACAGCTGTTAGGTTTAAAGCCAAAATCTGAAACTAGATAGAGCCTGAAAGCTCTAAAGGTGGTATTCTTCTTTAGTCCAAGCTGCCTTTATACCTGGATGTACTTAGGGGTGTTTGGATGTAGTTCACAGTGGTACTTGGCCAGGTAGATGTTGGTTTTTCCAAGCTGGCTGACCAGTCTGATCCTTGGGAACTCTCCTTGTCCCTAATTCTTTGGCTCCCCAGTGGGCTTACTACCTAAGAGTATCATTTTTCAGGTTTCTTCTCCTGTTCACCTCCTTTTTTTTGCTTACCACAGATACCCTTTGACCAAACCAGTTGGTATTTATGATCATGACCAAATGGTGCTTTAAAAAATACAGGATATGGGCTGGGAAGGTGGCTCAGTGGTAGAGCGCTTGCCTTGCATGCCTGAGGCCCTGGGTTTGATTCCTCAGCACCACATAAGCAAAAAGAAAAAAGCCGGAAGTGGCGCTGTGACTCAAGTGGTAGAGTGCTAGCCTTGAGCTGAAGAGCTGAGGGACAGTGGCCAACCCAGAGTTCAGGCCCCATGACTGGACCCCCCCCCAAAAAAAAATACAGAATTCACTGGTCACTGGTGGCTCATGCCTCTGTAATCCTAGCTACTCAGGAGACTGAGATCTGAGGATCATGGTTCAAAGCCAACCTGGGCAGTAAAGTCCATGAGTCTCTTATCTCCAGTTAACCAACAGAAAACCGGAAGTGGAGCTGTGACTCAACGTGGTAGAGCACTAGCCTTGAGCAGAAGAGCTCAGGGACAGCCCCTAGGCCCTGAGTTCTAGCCCCATGACCAGCAAAACAATAACAGCAGCAGCAGCAGCAACAACAACAAAACCACTAAATTCAGCCATGTGCCAGTGGCTCATCCCCTTAATCCTAGCTACTCAGGTGGCTGAGATCTAAGGTAAGGGTCATGGTTCAAAGCCAGCCCAGGCAGGATAGTCAGTGACACTCCTATCTCCAATAAACTATCAAAAAGCCGGAAGTGGAGCTGTGGCTCAAGTGTTAGAACACTAGCCTTGAGCAGAAGTTCAAGGAGCACCAGGCCCTGAGTTCAAGCCCCAGGACCAGCACCAAAAAACAAAACCCAGTTAAATATAAAATAGGATGAAAAGGGAGGAAATTAGGAGGAAAAAGTAACATGGATTCATTTCCTCTTAGGAGGAATAGACAACTAAGGTAATACAGGCCTCAGAAATAGAGTGCTTTTAGTCCACATTTGCTCATTTTCTATCTTTGGATTAAATGTTCCTTGGAGGTATGGGAACTTTTAATGGTTGAACTTAACAGTTCCACCACACAGGACAACTTCATGATAAAAACCTATTGATAAACCCTAATCTGCAATTTATATAGCTCAGATCAGATGACAAACAACCTTTTTTAACTGCAAAGAGAGAATCCTGAGCGTGAGGCAGAAGGGGGTTCAGCATGAGGAAGAGGAAGATGCCAGTTGACTTGGTATCAGAGTTACCTATGGCTCTCCTTGTTTATAGCATGTGAGATTGGGATCAAAGGAAGTCTGTATGTCTGCCTTCAAAATTAAAGTAAAAAGTTAGGCAATGGTGCCTGATGCCTGTAATCTTAGCTACTCAGGCTGAGATCTGAGGATCACAGTTTGAAGTCAGCCTAGGCAGGAAAGTCTTGTGAGAGACTCTTACCTTCAATTAACCACCTCTGAAAAGCCAGAAGTGGCCATCCCTGAGCAAAAAAGCCCAGGGAGAGTGCCCAGGCCCCAAGTTCAAGCTCCAGTAGGGGGACCAAAACAAAACACATTCAAAGCAATTTTGACCAATTCATTGTTAATATATAAATTCCTCAAGAGCCCTAATTATGGGGCTGAGAAGGTGGCTGGGAAGGTGGTAGAATGCTTGCCTTGCATGCTTGAGGCCCTGGATTCCATTCCTCAGCACCACATAAACAGAAAAAGCCAGAAGTGGCGCTGTGGCTCAAGTGGTAAAGCCCTAGCCTTGAGCTGAAGAGCTGAGGGACAGCGCCCAGGCCCCATAACTGACAAAAAAAGGGGGGGGGGCTAATTGCTTATTACTATTTGTGTATCCTTTGTGATAGATACTATATGAGCATTGGTTAAGTCCGTTAATGAAGACTATTATTAAATTAAGGGAAGAGTGGTAGTTGAGCAACTCTGATTTCCTGTTACTGAGCTTTTAGAAAATACTCTGGTAACAACCAGAGACAGACAATTTCTTAGTTGAATTAAAGATGAGAGAATTGCTGGGCTCATACCTGTAATCTTAACTACTCAAGAGGCTGACCATCTGAGGCTCATGGTTTGAAGTTTGAAAGTCCATGAGACTCTTTTTTTTTTTTTTTGCCAGTCCTGCGGCTTCAACTCAGGACCTGGTCACTGTCCCTGGGCTACGTTTACTCAAGGCTAACACTCTGCCACTTGAGCCACAGCACCATTTCTGTCCTTTTCTAAGTCCATGTGGTACTGAGAAATCGAACCCAGGGCTTCATGCATGCTAGGCAAGCACTCTACCACTAAGCCATATTCCCAGCCCTGTGAGACTTATTTCTAATTAACCACCAGAAAACCAGAAGTAGAGCTATGGCTCAAAGTGATAGAGTACTTAGCCTTGGCAAAAGAGCTCAGGAACAGCACCTAGGCACTGGGTTCAAGCCCCATGACCAATGAGAGAGAGAGAGAGAGAGAGAGAGAGAGAGAATATTGAACTGCTACATATTGAATAATAGTGTAAACATGTAAATTACTTGTAATAGCAGAGTGCCTCAGTTATACTGCCATGTCCTATATTGCTGGGAACTGTTTATCACCAGCGGTTTCAGTCTGGGTACCAAGAGGTGATAGAATTATTTCAGTGATGATAGTATATGAAGTGTTGGAGAAGTTAAAAGACTTTTTTTTGTCAGTCGTGGGGCTTGAACTCTTCAGCACAAGGCCAGTGTTCTATGACACTTGAACCACCACGCCACTTCTGGCTTTCTGGTGGTTAATTGGAGATAAGAGTCTCATGACCTTTCCTACTCTGGCTGGCTTTTAATTGAGATCCTCAGATCTCAGCCTCCTGAGTGGCTAGGATTACAGGTGTGAGCTACCTGTGCCAGGCTGAAGACTTTTTTTAATCACTCAAGGAAGGGCTAATTTAAGCTCATGTGTTGTCTTCCAAGGTTTCCCAGAGAAAAATCTTCTTTGTGACTGTTGCGATGCTTACTTGAGTGCTGAGTAGTTGCTTGGTATATTTGACTGACCAAGATTTCTTGAGTGACTTTAATAACCCATCCTTGACTGTTTAATTTTGTTGTAAGCCTCAAAACATACGTTTTTCAAGGAAGACTTATTTATAAATGCATTAGTTGTTTTGAGCTGCAAAGGACTGTCAGCTACAGTCAGCCATTGTGACAGTGGCTTACTAAATTTAAGGAGAGGAAGGCCAGGGACAGTAGGAAAAGTGTGGAAGCTGCCTGCAGGCACTGTACTGACTTGTCAGTGACACTTGCTTGTTTTCAGTAAACTTCTAGAGGAAAACAAAATGAAGCTATGTTTGTAGAGGAATGTAACTGGCTTCAGTTTGCTAATGTGAAAGGTAGTGAAATGCTGTAAGTTCCTTAACTTAGGGCCCGAGTCTACCTATGTGCTGCTTCTCATGAACTGGGTTGAAGTTGGTTGCACCCACCTCTTAGTATAATCTTGGAGTTTTGTTTTGTTTTGTTTTGGTGGGTTGTACGGCTTGAACTCAGGGCCTGGGCACTGTCCTTAATTAAGCTCTTTTGCTCAAGGTAGCCTCAGCTCCACTTCCAAGTTTTGAGTGGCTAATTGGAGATGAGTCTCATGGGGACTCTTCTGCCCAGGCTGGCTTTGAACCACAATCCTCAAATCTCAGTCTCCTGAGTGGCTAGGATTATAGGTGTGAGCCATCGGTGCCTGGTATGAATTTTTTTTTTATTTGGAAAAATAATCACAAAAGTTTGTGGGACAGAAAGGGGAATTTTTAAAGGCATCGTGCGCATCTAAGTTATGGGATTATAAAAATGATTTACTGAAATGTAGATCCATAATGTTTTCAGAATCTTCAATGTTTCCTCTCACGTATTTTTTGTTGAGCTACAGTCAATCATATAAAATGTACAAGTTTAACTACTTAAAAAGTGTATAGGTCAGAAAGTTTTAGGGTATTCCCCGTGTCATGTAACCATTGCTGCTATGTACCTCCTGTAAATCACCCCCTACTTCCCAGATAAACCATATATCCATTAGAAATTCACTTCTTACTCTTCTCCTATCCTGAGGTCTGCTGTCACCAATCTACTTTTGGGGTCTGTTTTTACCTATTGTAGGTGGGTTTTTTTTGGGGGGGGTCCAATCGTGGGGCCTGAACTCGGCCTGGGCGCTGTACCTCAGCTCTTCAGCTCAAGGCTCGCGCTCCACCACTTGAGCCACAGCGTCACTCTTTTCTTTTTGCTTATGTGGTGCTGAGGAATCGAACCCAGGGCCTCATTTATGCAAGGCAAGCGCTCTACCACTGAGCCACCTTCCCAGCCCTGTTGTAGGTGTTTTTATATAAATGAAGTATACAGTATGTATTCCTTTATGTCTTATTACTTTCACTTAGCCTATTTTTTTATTTTTTTTTAATTTGTGGCAGCTTTGGGGATTGAACTCAGGGCCTTACATTTGCTAGGCAAACAGTCCAGTATGAGTCAAGTCTATGGTCCCTTTATCACTGTGGTTATTTATTTATTTATTTTGCCAGTTTCAGGGCTTGAACTCAGGGCCTGGTCACTGTCCCTGAGCCTCATTGTGCTAAAGGCTAGTGCTCTACCACTTGAGCCACAGCACCACTTCCAGCCTTTTTTGTGTATGTGGTACTGAGGAATCAAACCCAGCACTTCACACATGCTAGACAAACACCACCTTCCCAGCCCCTCGCCTTGGTTATTTTTTAGGTAGGGTGTTGCTTTATGCTTGGGCCAGTCTGCTCTGTCATCCTCCTGCTTGTGCTTCTTTGTGTTGCGGGGAATAACAGGTGTATTCCACGGTTGTATTCCAGCCATTGATTAAGATGCAGTCTGTTGAAATTTTATGCCCAGAATAGTCCTGAACCATGATTCCCTGATCTCTACCTCTTAAGTAGCTAGGGTTACAGGCTTGAACCATGGCCCTGGCTTAGCCTAATTTTATTTTACTTATTTATATATATTATTTTCTTTTTTTTTGTCGGTCATGGGGCTGGAACTCTGGGCCTGGGCGCTGTCCCTCAGCTCTTCAGCTCAAGGCTAGCGCTCTACCATGTGAGCCACAGCGCCACTTCCGGTTTTCTGGTGGTTTATTGGAGATAGGAGTCTCACGGTCTCTCCTGCCCGGGCTGGCTTTGAACAGCGATCCTCAGATCTCAGCCTCCTGAGTAGCTAGGATTACAGGCGTGAGCCACCAGCGCCCAGCTATATATATTATTTTCTATCGAGGCTGCGGCATTCTGCATTCCCGCCAGCAGTATGACATGTGTAGTGTCTCTACATCCTTACCAGCACCTCTTTTCAAGCTGTTCTAGTGGGAGATGGTGGTTTGGATTTGCATTGTACTCTTCAGAGTATTTTGATAGCCTTAGCTTGACCCCAGCCTTGAAAGCCATTGCTATCATTGCATTTTTGTGTGTGTGTGTGTGTGTGTGTGTGTGTGTGTGTATTCTCACCATTTGTTTTCTTTTTTCTCTTTTTTTTTGTCAGTCCTGGGGCTTGAACTCTGGGCTTGGGCGCTGTCCCTCAGCTCTTCAGCTCAAGGCAAGCGCTCTACCACTTGAGCCACAGCGCCACTTCCGTTTTTTTTAGTGGTTTATTGAAGATAAGAGTCTCGTGGACTTTCCTGCCTGGGCTGGCTTTGAACCGCCATCCTCAGATCTCAGCCTCCGGAGTAGCTAGGATTATAGGCGTGAGCCACCGGCGCCCGGCTTTCTTTCTTTCTTTTTTTTTTGTTGGTGGTATGTCTTGAGCTCTGGGACTGGTTGCTGTCCTCAGGTCTTCAGCTCAAGGCTAGTGCTCTACCACTTGAACCACAGTGCCATTTCTGGTTTTCTGGTGGTAAATTGGAGATAAGAGTCTCATGAACTTTCTTGTCTGGACTGGCTTTGAATTGGGATCCTCAGATCTCAGCCTCCTAAGTAGCTATAATTACAGGCATGAGCTACTGGTGCCTGGCTTTACCATTGTTTTCTAACCAAGGAAAATGTTTGGAAGAGAATTTAGAAGTTCTTTTGAGTCTGATATTGCTCTTCCCCTTCCTCCCACATCTGACTACTTTGAAAGATTTTTAACACTGACATGATAGATAAAAATTAATCAGCTTTTATTGTGACCACCAGCTAGGGTACTCTACACACTGGGAGGAACAAAAATGGTTAAGATGTGATCCCAACGCCACGTGCTTACAATCTAGGTTGCATAATCACTAGAAAATGTGACAGAAAGTTTGAGTAATGTCCATGACACTTACTCTATATCCATTTTTTCTTTTTTCTTTTTTTTTTTAGTTTTTGGATATTGGGGTTTGAATTTGACCTCACGCTTGCTTGGCAAGTGTTGTACTACTTGAGACATGCCTTCATCTTTCTGCTTTAGTTTGTTTCTTTTTATAGGGTCTTGTACTTTGGGGCTGAGGCTAGCCTCACACCAGACTCCCCCTGCCCTTGCCTTCTGCATAAGTAGGGTTACAGGCATGTACCACCATAATCAACCATATCTTCAATTCAGTTCTTTTTTTTGGGGGGGGGGTCTGGTCATGGGGCCTGAACTCTGGGCCTGGGCGCTGTCCCTTAGCTCTTCAGCTTAAGGCTAGTGCTCTACCACTTGAGCCACAGCGCCACTTCCAGCTTTTTTCTTTTTGCTTATGTGGTGCTGAGGAGTCGAACCCAGGGCCTCTGGCATGCAAGGCAAGCGCTCTACCACTGAGCCAACTTCCCAGCCCCTCTTCAATTCAGTTCTAATAAATACCTTCTTCCCTAACACTTCAGAAAAACAGTTGAGAGTCATCAAAGGCAGAATATAGTGGCAAAAATAAAGTTTTGCATATTAAGTTGGCCTTCGTTTGAAATGCAATTATGTTTTATTTAATTTATTTACTTAATTTTTGCTGGTCCTGGGGCTTGAACCCTGGGCTTGGGCTCTGTCCCTGAGCTTCTTTTTGTTCAAGAAGAGCACTCAACCACTTGAGCCAGAGTGTAACTTCTGGCTTTTTGAGTAGTTTATTAGAGAGAAGAATCTCACGGAGTTTTCTGCCCAGGCTCACCTTGAACTGGGATACTCAGCCTCCTGATTATAGGCATGAGCCACCTGTACCCAGCACAATTATGTTTTATTCAGCATCTATATGAATCATGTAGATAAAGAAGCATACTGCTGTGTGTATATATATATATATATATGTGTGTGTGTGTGTGTATATATATATATATTCTATTATTAAAAATGACTTCAAAGCTATTTGTTTTCCATAGTTAATATGTATTAAGAACCAAACTACTTTTACAGATTGTATTAAAAAGGATTTAAATCTTACAGCTGACTCAGCTGGAGGATAAGGGGAAATCATGAATGGTGATAAATCAGGGCAGATCTACCCCTGATGTCACATGGTGATGATAGCGTTTTATCTTTATGGTTTTCCTCCCTTAGTTCTGTTAGTAGCCTCAGTTCAATCATGAGGAAAAGACTGCTAAGTGCAATTGAGGGTATTCTACAGAAAGTCAGACCAGTGTTCCTCAAAACTGTCAAGGTTTTCAAAAAACAGGGAGAGGTTGAGAAACTGTCACTGCCAAGTGAAGCCTGGGGAGATGCAGTGATTAATGTAATGTGGTCAGCTGGAAGCCCAAAACAAACCAGGAAATTGAGTAAACTGTGCATTTCACTTAATGTATCAGTATCAATTCCTTGATCTCAGTAAATATCCCATATTGCTAGGAGGAATTGAGTGTGGAATGTATTTTTCCTGTGAACTTAAAACAATGCTAAAAAAATAGTCTATTTGAAAAAAATAGCATCACATGAAACTTTTTTCTGTAGTCAAAGTGTGGCAGTGCTGGGTAATTATGTTTATGTTTTTGTTGTTGTTGTTTACATGAAAAGTAGTAGTGGGCAAACTATGGCCCAAAGACTAAATTGTGGCCTGTAGGCCTCTTCCTGTACAGCCCTCCAGCTAGAGTGGGTCTTACATTGTGAAGTGTTGAGTTCAGTATGTTATGCAAGATTAGAGTGAGTTTGTAAGTTCTGGGTCAAAAGTAGCTGCTTACTTCTAATATCCCATATATATTGGCAAGAAACCAAAGGACATCTTTGGGAATCTGCAGGGCTCCAAATAGGGCTTTTGTGTGTGTGTGTGTGTGTGTGTGTGTTGTAGAGACAAGATCTAACCACTCAGTAGAATTAAATATACCAGACACCTGTTGCATGGTTGCTTTTCTCCCTCTTCCCCTTTCCCCCCTTTGTTCCTTTTCCCTCCTCTTTCCTTATTATTATTATTTTGGTCCGGTCATGGGGCCTGAACTCTGGGCCTGGGTACTGTCCCTCAGCTCTTCAGCTCAAGGCTAGTGCTCTACCACTTGAGCCACAGTTCCACTTCTGGCATTTTCTGCTTATGTGGTACTGAGGAATTGAACCCAGGGCCTCATGCATGCAAGGCCAGCACTCTACCACTGAGCCACCTTCCCAGCCCTTTATTGGTATTTCTTATAAGAAGATACCTTTAGCTGGGGGCCAGTGGCTCATGCCTGTAATCTTAGCTACTCAGGAGGCTAAGATCTGAGGATCATGGTTTGAAGCCAGCTCAGGTAGTAAAGTCCCCCTGAGAACTCTCAAAAACTCAAAAACTGGAAGAGGTACTAAGAGGGAGGTTTATAAGTGACAAATGACAGCCTGAAAAAAAAGCAGAAAAAAGGGGAAAAATAAAGGAGGGTGTAACAATGTTTGATAGAAAATGGACTCATTACCTTGCACATGTAACTATAACCCCTCTGTACAGTATCTTTACAATAAAAATATATATTAAGAAAAAAAGATGCTTTATTAACTTTAATGATATTCAAGTTTAAAGTGTGATAGACAACTTTTTTTTTTTTTTTGCCAGTCCTGGGATTTGTACTCAGGGCCTGGTGGGCACGTTTCTTTTACTCAAGGCTAGCACTCTACCACATGAACCACAGCGCCATTTCTGAGTTTTTCTGTTTATGTGGTACTGAGGAATTGAACCCAGGGCTTCATGCATGCTAAGCACTCTACCACTAAGCCACATTACCAACCCTGCTAGACAACTTTTACTGCAAAAGACTTGAAAAGCATGCAGTTTCATTTAGTGAAAAACTTTAATGTCTGCAGTTTTCCTTATCATTATGTTCTTAACAGAGATTAAAAAAATCCAACATTTTTTTCTTTGAAACGATGGCGGTGAATGAATGGGTGGACTTGTTTTTGTGCATGTTAGCACTGACTTAGCAGCTTTCTTGCCTTACTAGCCTAGCTGTGATTTTGGGCTTGTCCAATTCTGTCCACATTATGTTCTTTTCCTATCTGCTGACAATGAACAATTTGAACTAGGTAGAAACAGACCATTTGCCTTCTTTCCTCTTGGCCTCCCTTCCCTCTCATCCCCCCCCTCTATTTTTTTGGCTGTGTGATACAGCTTGTGGTATTTTTCATAGCACAGTATCACTATAAACTGATACTGAAGTTGTAGATGCAAAACTAATGTGATTGTCTACCACTCCTTTCAGTTCTGCTCTTCCCCCTGAGGTCTGTCTGTAGAGTGTATGTAGATACATTCTTGAGCGATTTCCTAATGTCTCACGTAAGGAGCATCTGTGTGTCTGCATCACTCATGTTTTCAGCAAGTGGATTCTGTGTCCGTTGAGGATAGAGACCTGCTTTGTATGGGCAGCACTCCTACCGTTGCTGTCCCTGGGGACTGTGTGAGCACACAGCGGAGCCTGTGCCCACAGGAATGAAATAAAAGCAGTCCAAGGACCTTTCCTTCTGCCAAGACCTTCCATGATTTGCCTCTAGCTTGCTTTTTGGTGATTGATCTCCTCATTATTCATTCATTCGTCAAGCATTTATTGAAAACGCCATACTATGCCAAGCATTCAGAACACAGCATCGAACAAAATAGTCAAGGTTCCTGCTTTCATGGATTTTATATTCTGGCTTGGGGAAGTTGAAGAAATGAGGAAGGCAGTGGGGAAAGTGCTTTGGTGAAACACAGGAGGCCATATTGGTTTCAGTGGGAGCTGTTTTGGGTAGGGTGGTAGAGAAAGGCTTTTTTGAGCTGATATTTAACTGTGATCTTCTTCTACATGAAGACCTGGGGAACAATAATCCTGCTCTTTCTGCTGTGACAGCATCAAAGACCATGTGTCTGTTTACATTTTTACTTAACTACGTTTAGATAAATAATTAATTCCTGGGTCTCACAGCACTAGAAGCACTTTTTTCCCCCCCGCCAATCCTAGGTCTTGAACTCAGGGCCTGGGCACTGACCCTGAGCCTCTCTGTGCTCAAGGCTAGCACTCTACCACTTGAGCCACAGGGCCACTTCCAGGTTTTTCTGTGTATGTGGTACTGAGGAATTGAACCCAGGGCTTCATGCATGCTAGGCAAGCACTCTGCTACTAAGCCACATTCCCAGTCTAGAAGCATTTTAAATGCTTAAAAGTGGGGTGTGCAGATAGAGAACATTTCAGGCTTCACTCTCCTAAAGTGGTGGAAGGTATGTTTAAGGGACTGAAAGGCAACTCACGTCACTCTGGAGCTTAGGCTGAGGGGAAGAGCGTCTCATGGGATGAAGCAGAGAGCCCTACCATAATGTTTTCTTTTGTACTGGAGATTCAATGTAGTCACATCTCATCCCTACAAAACAGGCATTCTACTTGAGCAGTGCCTTCAACCATGGATATCTATCTATCTATTTTTTTTTTGTCATGGGGCTTGAACTCTGGGCTTGGGCACTGTCCCTCAGCTCTTCAGCTCAAGGCCAGGGCCTACCACTTGAGCCACGGTGCCACTTCCGGTTTTCTGGTGGTTAATTAGAGTTTCATGGACTTTCCTGCCCAGGCTGGCTTTGAATCGAGATCCTCAGATCTCAGCCTCCTAAGTAGCTAGGATTACACGCGTGAGCCACCGGCGCCCTGCTGACCTTGGATATTTTTGAGGTAGAGTCTTGATTTATGCCCTGGTAGCCTAGGCCGTGTCACTGGGGATGATAGGTACACATCATCGTGCCCAGCAATTGTGCTTCCCCCATAACTGGGATAATGGATGGGCAATGCCACACCCAGCCATTAGTTGAGATAGAGTCTTACAACCTTCTTTTGCCTAGACTGGCTTCTAATCATGATCCTCTAATTTTTGCCTTCTAAGTAGTTTGGATTACAGGTTTTAGCCACTGCACCTGTCCTAACCATCATGTTTTTTTTTAAAGGATTGCTTAGGAGTCTTTAAAAATTGGAGTGTTCTTAGCCAAGTGTGGTGGTTCACACCTGTAATCTCAGCACTTGAAAGGCAGAGGAAGGATAGTTGTGAATTTGAGGCAGCCTGGGTTGCATAGTGCGTTCAAGGTCAACTTGAGCTACACAGTGAGATACTCTCTCAGAAACCAAGGGCTAGAGATGTGGATCAGTGGTAAAGTGATTGCCTAATGTATAAGATTCTGAGTTCGATTACCAGCTCAAAAAAGAAAAAGGAAATTCTTAATTTGAACATAGGTGTAATATATGTGTGATATGAGTTGTGCAGTAAAAGGACGAGAAAGAATGAAGGTTTTCCAGTTACTGACAAGGAGCCTAGAGAGGATTATGGTTGTTTAGTCTCCAATTGGTTGGTAATCCTGAGTTCTTTTTCAGATTTATTGGTCTGAGTTGCCTATTATGACATGCAAATGAAGATATCTAGTAGACACCTGGATATAGAATATACAGTTTAGGAAACAGAGCTATAAATAGTAATGTTGGATATACATAGATAATATTTAAAGTTGTGGGATAGGATGAGATTCTTGAAGAACGAGGGAAAAAGCAGAAGTTCTAGGAAAGAACTTTGAGACATGTCACTAGTGTGTGTATGTGTATGTGTGTGTATGTATGTGTATGTGTGTGTGTATGTGTATGAGAGAGGGAGAGAGAGAGAAAGAGCACCATACGATGGCTTGTTTTCACTGGAACATAATCATATCCTTTACCACTGAAGATGATGAGGATGATGATAAGCACCATTTATTGAGCCATTCACATGTTATTTCAAGCTCTTTGAGGGCAGGTACTTTTGTCTTGCATCCTGCTCTGTGCAAGCTTTTATTGCTTATTCATTGAACAAATGAAACCTTTGATAGGCACTATTATCCTGTGCTGTGCTTGGAAAATATTTTGAGTTTGTCCTCCCCAAACTTCACATGTTGCTTTAGGTTATTGGAGTTATGTCCTTGGGAAGAGACTAAGAAAATTTTTTTTTTTTTTGGACAGTTGTGAGGTTTGAACTCTGGGCCTGGGCGCTGTCCCTGAGCTCTTCAGCTCAAGGTGAGCGCTCTACCGCTTGAGCTACAGCACCACTTCCGGTTTTCTAGTGGTTTATTGGAGATAAGAGTCTCACAGACTTTCCTGCCCGGGCTGGATTTGAACCTCAAGCCTCAGATCTCAGCCTCCTGAGTAGCTTGAATTACAGGTGTGAGCCACCGGCGCCCGGCTAAGAAAGTTCTTTAGAGGGGACATTCCCCAGCCTTCTGGCTTCCTGTCTTAGGGAATGACCTCTGATTCTTGCACAGGTACCTACCATTTTGGTGCCATCCTCCATAAAACTTCCACCAGAGCTGAGCTGAAGAAGCCAGGTGCCATGCCCTTAACCTCCAAACTTCTTTCTTTATAAAAGTTAGCCAGTAGCATGTATTTCATTGTAGAAAGGAAGTAAGAATGAATAAACCTGCATTTTAGAAAACTGTGGCTTAGGAGGATAAGTAACTTTGCTGAGGGCAGAAAGCTTTTAAGGGAGGCAGAACTCAGACATAACTAACTGCCTAGCTTCAAAGCTGTGTGTTTAGCAGGTGCTGCCTCTCATTTTTCTTTAGAAAACCTTTGCCTCCCATCTGGGGGTTGGGAAGTCATTGCTACTCCTGCGTGAGGATTAACTACAATTTCCCTATTTGCAACTTCACCTCTTAACATGTTTGTCACACATCATATTCCAGCGCCTCATTTCTTCTTATGATACTAGGTTTAGCATCTGTATTAAAACTAAGGATGCACTGTGTTTTTTTTGACCCCTCAAATGGACCTACTACATTTTCAGTTTTATTTTTTATCTTCCCAAATAAGTTGGTATTCTCTTTTATTTCATTAGATCATGTATGATGATATTATTTATTTGTACCTCATAAATATTCACAATATGTCTTGTGTGTTTTAGTTGCAGAAGTAGAGGCTAGTTCCATTCTGTCCCTTGTACCTTATTCCAGCGTTTCAGGTTCTTTCTGCGGCTGAGATCAGATATGCTATAAATCCTCTTTATCCCTGTCATCTGGCGTTAAAGCCCCTTTGACCTTGTAACATAGCCTCTTCTCAATCCAGGCTTCTGTGGAACCCCCCCTTGCCCCATACACACCTTCCACCACCTGCATCTCTCCAGGCCTTGCCCTCATTTGAGGAGAGAGGAACTGATTATGAATGAGGAGAATTTGTTGTGGTAAAGTCCGCCCCAGCTCTTTTCTATGGGACTCTTGTTTTTCACTGATTTCAAAGCAGACACAGGTGTCTATTGTCTGAGGGGGGGGGGAACAACAAAAAAGCCTTGGTTGCATCACAGATGTGTAAATTATAGACCCTGATTGAAATTCTTTTTTTCTTAACCTTGACTTGTGTAGTTTATCCTAAATCTTGGGGAAAATAATGTCAGAAAATTATTAATCTCTGGCACATTATTACAGTTTTTTTAAACCTCTTAGGTTTGGATTCAGAGTAAATAGCCTTTATACATAGGAAGTGACAGAAGCTTAGAGGTTGAATGGTGTTTTTGTTTGATTTACTGCCATGAAATTTACCTGGAAACATTTAAGCAGCTACCAAAAACTATAGTTGGTGAGGAATCATTTAATTTGTACATTGCTTGTTCCTGTTACAGATTGTTGCACTTTTTTTTCCATTTATGGTAGCTGAACAATATATTGTCTATAATTTTATTTGGGTATCTAGTATTCTTATTTGCATTCTATTTTTGACTTCGTTTCAGATCCAAGTTGGTGAATTTTAATTAAATGCCAAATTATGCATGTGAAAAATCTTTTGTTCCTGTGTTGCTAAGAGCAACAGTTGTTAAAAGTTCCCTTTCTTTTAAAACATGAATTGGGGACAAATAAATACATGAAATTTAGCAGGTTAAAAAAGTCACCATTTAGTGTTGTGTTCTACCTGTAACATAAATTGTTACTTGGCCATAATTATGGTGCAGGAGGAATGCTGTAGAAGTGAATAATCAGACACTTCGACAAAACATTCCTAAAATACTATTCAAATGAGGAAAGACTGGCGGACTGCAGCCGGGTAGCCAAGCGTTGAGTCTTTTTAGTCACTTGTCTGACTGGGTTTACTGTTGTAGCCTAAATGAATCTGTGTTACCGTGGTTTGCATAGAAAGGCCATTACTTATCTGAAATTTCCTAACTGTTAAAACAACCTCATCTCTTTTCCTCTCCACAGCTCTCTCTTATTCTTAAGGACATCTTTTGTCTGGATGGTATTTATTTCATTTGCTTTATTCTCTACTTGCAGTCTAAATTTTACTGACTCCTGGTGATTGCTTAGACTTGTTATTTGATTCTATTGTATGAGCTTTGATTATACTCCTTTGTGCTGTTTAAACTACCAGTGTTTACCTAAATTAGTGGTGATGGGGAAAGACACAGTTGGCCCATTTGAATGAAAGTCAAGAGCAATGCGGTGGCCAGCCGGCTGGGTGATTGAGCACTGGTTGTCGGGTCTCTTGAGAAGCCACTGGGAATTTGGGCTGTGGAAGGAAGTCAGATCCCTGGTTGAAGGCCTGGGGTCTGGGATTTATAGTGATAATGTAATCAATTCGCTCTCAGAGACGACAGAACTCAGCCAAGAGGCCCTTTGTTCTCTTCCTGCCTTCTGGTCTCTTGGTCACTTTATCCAGAGCACTAGTCTTCCTACAGTTTGAAAAATTTTGCGCCTCTATCTTAAGAGGGAGGGGTATCAAACCTCTCACATGTGGTTCTCTGAGTAACCATGTATTTTGTGCATGTATGATGCAAAGCAATGTTTATTTTCTTTGGTGGTTGTTCTTTTTTTTTTTTTTTTTTTTGGTCATGGGGCTTGAACTCTGGGCTTGAGTACTGTCCCGGTGCCCTTCAACTCAAGGTGAGTGCCCTACCACTTGAGCCATAGCACCACTTCCGGTTTTCTAGTGGTTTATTGGAGATAAGAGTCCCATGGTCTTTTCTGTCTAGGCTGGCTTTGAACGGTGATCTTCAGATCTCAGCCTCCTGAGTAGCTAGGATTAAAGGCGGGAGCCACTGGTGCCTGGCTCTTTTTTTTTTTTTTTTTGTGCTGGTCCTGAGGCTTGAACTTGGGGCCTGGGCAATGTCCTGAGCTTGTGTGCTTAAGGCTAGTGCACTACCACATGAGCTAAAGCGCTATTTCAAACTTTTTTTTTTGGTAGTTTAGTGGAGATAAGAGTCTTATGGACTTTCCTGCCCAGGCTGACTTCCAACTGTGATCCTCAGATCTCAGCCTCTCCTGAGTAGCTAGGATTATAGGCATGAGCCACCAGCACCTAGCAAAACAATGATTATTTTTATTTTTTAATTTTAATTTTCTGTTGGTCCTGGGGCTTGAACTCAGAGCCTGGGCACTGTCCAGGCTAGCACTCCACCACTTGAGCCAGCCACTTGGGGCTTTTTCTGAGTAGTTTGTTGGAGTAAAAGCCTTACGGCCTTTCCTACCTGAGCTGGCTTTGAAATGTCATCCTCAGATCTCAATCTCCTGAATAGTTAGGATTACAGGGGCGAGCCACCAACATCTGGTGAGAAAGGATATTTTTGATACTTTAAATTATTCTAAGTTAATTATTTGGAGATAAAAATTGGAAAAATCTGCTTTTCATTTTCTTGTCTGAAAGAGGAAGATGAGTAATCAGTTAGTTGGAAACCAGTTATTTAAGAAATTTTAGGATCAGTTACCTGAAAGGGCATATATTTCCACATTTTATTGAAAAACTCATATTTCATGTTAAGCCAGTCATGGCTTATAGAATGAAATACTATGTATGGATGGAGAATAATTTGTAGATGCTGAGATACCAAGATCTCCATTGTGGTTTCAGTTAGGTTAAGACTAACAGTTCAACCCATTTTCCGACATGTGAATGAGAGCCACTCACTATTAGCAGTTCTCCTGGGGGAACTAGAATGCAAATTGGAGAAAGAGTTGAGGTTTGAATAATTATCTTTTGGGCTACTTGAAATGACTGTGCATAAATGCATTGTTTAAGAAACCTATAATTTAAATAAAACTCCCCTTTACAAAATGACAGTCCAAATATTTCAAATTTGTAAATAAAGAGTGGAGCCTTCAACATTACACTCTCTTGCTCCTTAAGTTTCTAGTCATATTTATTGTTTATTTTACCTTGTTTGCATTTTTGGAGAAATTGTTCTGAATTTTTTTGGCATAAGCGGGATGTGCAATTTTTGTGTTGGTGATTGAACCCAGAATTGCCCATGCAGCCTAAGGTCTGTGTGGCTGAGCTTGCATTCCAGCCTCCACAGCAATCTTTAAAAAGAAACATTACAGAGGATCTCATTGAAATTGTTGATATGAATGAATTTTATAATGGCTGTTGCCTTTATATACAGATAGCAGGACATCTAGTTACTTAGTAATCAATGGTCTGCATATTTTGTTTATTTATTTATTGCCAGTCCTGGGACTTGAACTCCGGGCTTGGGCACTGTCCCAGAGCTTCTTTTGTTCAAGGCTAGCTCTCTATCACTTGAGACACAGCATCACTTCTGGCTTTTTCTGTTGATGTGTTACTTGGGAATGGAACCCCAGGGTTTCATGCTAGGCAAGCATTCTACTAAGTCACATTCCCAGCCCTGTATCTGTGTATTTTAGTTTTGACAGGTAAGAATTGTTCTTTTGTCTGACTTGATTAGAAATTAGTCTAAGAAAGTAGAACATTTTATGCAATGAGTGTCATTTAAACTTAAAATATCTTGCTTCTTTCCATGAGAACTAGTTCTAAATGCAAGTCTTTGGCAAAATATTATCTGGGACCATATCTTCCCATGCCTGTTGTTGTTATGACCTAACCTTGGGTTTTATATTTTTATTTGGTTGAAAAAACAAGGGAAACAATATTTTGTGAAATTTTGTGAAAAGAGACTCAAATTTTAGTGTCTATATTAAAATAAATAAGCCATGCTTATTCATTTGCACATTGCCTGTTTCATGTTCTTAAGGTCAGAGTTGAATAGAGTATGTGGCCCGCAAAGGTTACACTATTTGGTTCTTTTTTTTTTTTTTAATTTTATTTTATTTTATTTGTGAACAAACTGTACAGAGGGGTTACAAAATGCGTACATTTCTTACCAAGCATTGCAGCCTCCTCCTTTGTTTACCCTTCCCATCCCTTCCCAGCCTCCCCCCTCCCCCCCTCTTTTTTTTTTTTTTTTAAGAAAAAGTTTGCACATCTCTCATAAGGTGTGTATAAGAGTAAGAATTCATACATTTGTAGAAAAGTGATTACATTGAGTCTTTATGATAAATCATAATCTAATTATTTGGCTTGACTCAAGGTAGTATACTGGTCTATTAACTGATATGTATATGAATAATATATTTAGCCTTCTTTTTGCCTATTTCCTACCTAATTTAAGTTTGGTTTTTCCATTTTAGTGTCTTTATATGTAATCATCAGTTGAACTATTAAAATTGATAATCATGCTAAGATCTTAGTTATTTACTGAGTGCCCTTGATATAATGGAAGCATGGTAGATAAGTTAAATTGTCATATTAACTATCATAGCAGTGTGTTATGGTTCATAACTTAAAAAATACTATCTTATGTATTCAAATGTTTTTTTTTTCTTCCATGGGATTGTTTCTAACACATTTATAAGATTATTTCTTTGTTGCTTTGTATGTCCCTCCCCCACAGTATCACCCCTGCTTTCACTGTATTTGATGTCGGTATAATTTGTGGAGGGGAAGGGGAAAAACAAATCGTTTAAATAGGGATACAGGTGGATCCATTGCAACAATGAGAAGTACAAGCCCTTATGTTGAAAACAAACTTTACAACTTTCATGCAGGGTGGGGGATGAGGGGGGCTGGAGGATGGGAAGCGTTGGGAAGGGGAAACAAAGGAGGAGGCTACAATGCTTGATAAGAAATGTTCTCATTATCTTGCCCATGTAATTGTAACTTCTCTGTACAGTATTTTCACACAAAAATTACTATCTTAACCACTTTAAGCATGCAGTATAGTATAATAGTATTCATTATATATACCCTGAAAGATCTCTAGAATTTTATATTTATTAAAAAAAAAATATGCTGTGTGCTGGTGGCTCACACCTGTAATCCTAGCTACTTAGGAGACTGATCTCTGAGGATTGAAGTTCAAAGCCAACCTGAGCAAGAAGGTCCATGAGACTCTTATCTCCAGTTAACCACCAGAAAACTGGAAGTGGCACTGTGGCCCAAGTGGTAGAGCACTTGCCTTGAGCTGAAGAGATCAGGCCCAGAGTTCAAGCTCATGACCAACAATAACAACAAAATTATTTTTGTGCCAATCCTGGGGCTTGAATTCAGGGCATGGACAATGTTCCCAAGCTTCTTTTTGCACAAAGCTAGCCCTCATCTGAGGATTGCATTTCAAAGCCAGACTGGGCAGGAAAATCCATGAGACGTTTTTATCTCCAGTAAACTACTCAGACAAAGCAGGAAGTGATGCTGTATCTCAAGTGGTAGAAGCACTAGCCTTGACCACTGAGAGGCTCAGGGACAGAGCCTAGGTGCTGGGTTCAGGCCCCGGGAATGGCAAAACAAAAAGCAAAAAAACAAAACTAACTCTCTTACACTTGAGCCACAGTTCCAGTTCCAGCTTTCTTTGTTGGTTAACTGGAGATAAGAGTGTCACAGACGGAAGTGGCGCTGTAGCTCAAGTGGTAGAGCGCTCGCCTTGAGCTGAAGAGCTGAGGGACAGCGCCCAGGCCCAGAGTTCAAGCCCCACGACCGACAAA
>NW_012267220.1:14325274-14345347 GCF_000151885.1 Dipodomys ordii
GGCTTTTTTTCTTTTTGCTTATGTGGTGCTGAGGAATCGAACCCAGGGCCTCAGGCATGCAAGGCAAGCGCTCTACCACTGAGCCACCTTCCCAGCCCTCCCACTTTTTTTGATGCTATGTATTTTGGATTTTGGTTGTAAAATGCTGATGTCCTAAGAAAAATTTGGATCTTTTTTTCTTTTCCATGTTCTAGATCAGTCAGGTCACATTGGAATTATATATTCTTTATAGTTGGGTAGATTTTACCTTCATGGCTTATTTGATCTTTATTTAATTTGGGCAAGAGGGGAGTGGTTATTCTTGCTAACTGTTCTTTTCCTTTTTACTGTACCTGCAGTTTTCTTGCTCTCACTTTATATTTAATACATTTGAATTTTTTCCTTTTTTTTTCCTGCCTAGTTTAAGTTACCTAATTGCTCAGTTATTTGGGTATTTTTTTCTGCCTCCTCTCTCTCTCTCTCTCTCTCTCTCTCTGTGTGTCTCTTTCTGTTTCTCTCTTTCTCTCCCCATTTTGCTGACTAATTGGAGATGGAGTCTTGTGACTTTCCTGCTAGGGCTGGCCTTGAACTGTGATCATCTAGGTCTCAGGATTATAGGTATGAGCAACTGGCTCCTCCTGGCTCTTATTTTTCATATTTTAGAAACTGAACTTACTGAATTAGAGATTTTTTTTTACTATTTATTAGCATTAGCATTTGAAGCTGCAAATAATTCTTTTCATCACCAATGACTGCTTTAGTTATATCAGAGTTTCTGTTCTGATTTGTTTTGTTGGGATTACACGTCAGTTTTCACACATCAGTTTTCAGTTTTGATTTCCTTTCAGAATTTAAAATCCTTTGTACTTCAGACTTCTTAAAAGCATAGTCATTTACACATTCTTCCCCCCCTCCCCTTATAGAATGTGTAACCAAAGAAATGTTCCCAAGTATAAGAAATGTTCCCAGAGCTGCACTCATACCCACCGTTGGGAGATGACCTGGGGCTCTTGGGACTGCTTTAAGGTTGTGGGTCCCTTGGTGGCTAAGGCTGGTCTGGAATTCATTGCTCCTTCCAGTCTTCATTTCCATATGACTCAGGCATGAGTCAAGGGGAAGATATAGGGGGTGTGCTTAGTTTTCAGTTCAGTTTTCAGATGATGCACGGAGTCTGCTTTCATGTGCTGTGTCCACATTATCTAACAAACACGTCCGGCTATGTATGTGCTCCCTGGCCACTGTTCTGTGTTCAGTTCCCTACACCGTTGCTGTTGTAGCCATCATTGACTTCAAAATGCTATTTTTGTAGTTACTGTAATATTTTAAGTATATTTGTTGCTATCATTTTGTGAAAAATAAAAGGCTTTTTTCTTTCTTTTGTGACATTTACTTTGGCTTCAACTCAGGACCTGAATATCTTTAGCTTTTTCACTCAAGGCTGGCTATAAGAAGAGTGTCCTAGACTTTCTTAATCAGGCCAGCTTCAAACTGAGATCCTCAGATCTTAGCCTCCTAAGTAGTGAGGATTATAAAAATGAGGCACTGGTGCCTGGTTAATGTGAAATTCTTCTTTTTAAATTCTATTTTAGTGAAAAAAATTGAAACCGATTAATTGTGTATGTATTTAGATGTGAAAGAAAATGAAAAATCAAGGAGATTTAGTTTGGTAGTGCATTGTTTAGTGTTGGACCTAAAATTTGATAATATTGTTTTGTATTAATGTTCCCTCTTGCCCCCAAATAATTTTAAGCCTGTTGAAAACTTTTCATGCTTAACTTAATATGCCTTTTTAGGCATTGTTTTACTATCAAAGTGAAAAACTCCATGCAGTCCTTGTTGAGTTTACTCCAGACTGTAGGTGTCTTATTTATCTTCAGTGTTCCAGAAGAATTCACTCTCTTCCTACGTTCTTCCCTCCAGATTGGAAATGAGAAGGACCATTGCACATTCCTGGCTGTATAGCAATTTAGGCTTTTATGACTGGGGCATGCATGGTTGCTGAGAAGAGCTGTGTTGGCCTACGGCTCAGAACTTAAGGGGACACTTCTGTCACTCATACAGGTGCAAGGTCAGCATAGAATGATGCTTAAAATGAAGGTTCCCTTAAATTTTGTACCCTATGAATCACTTCACCCAAGTGTGACCCTGTTCAGTTCTTCCATGCATGAGGCACTTATTTTTTGGCAGTATTGGGGTTTGAACTCAGGGACTTGAGCTTGTTAGACAAGCAGTTTACCACTTGAGCTATTCCCCCCCTCCCCCAGCTCTTTTTGCTTTGGCTATTTTTTTTTGACAAGTGATGCAATAATTATAAGCATTGTCAGGCTCATTTCACATGGGACTTCAATGAGAGAATGATACCGCATTTTTGTAGTCAGTGGCTCTTAATGTCTGTGAAACATGAACTTATTTGCATTTCAAGTCCTCCACTCTCCCCACTGGAATTTTGTCCCTCTTTGTCATAATCCATGTCATATGAGTAGAAGATAAACCATCTCCTTTTCCAGGTTTCTCTTAGTTTTAGATCTCTTTATGTTACCTGTCTCTGACTTTCACAATGTAGATCTTTCAGAGGAGTACAAGTCGGTTGTTTTATAGCATGTATTTCAATTTAGGTTTGCCCCAGACTACCTAAAGATTAGATCTTAGGTTATCTAACCTGGCCAGAGTACTACATAAGGTATATTGTGCCCTTCTTGTGGTGTATCAGGAGTAGGTCATGCCATGTGCTCTCCCTGGATGATACTACATTTTTCTCCACTGTACAGTTACTGTTTTTGTTTTTAAATTTGTAACTAACAGGCAATGTATGTGAAAACATTTTGAGAACATATAAAAATCCAATTCTTGGCACATTTGAGAAGTTGTTTTTACTGAGTGAATAGATGAATGAATGGGTAAATGTTTTTCTGAACAAGATATATTAGTATTTGAAAAACCTGTTGTCTAAGTTCAAGATTACCTAGTGGACATACATGAAACGACTACAAACTTGGAATTTTAACTTGGTTTCAACATAGGTAAAGAATGTGATTGAGCAGGGCGCCAGTAGTCATGCCTGTAACCCTAGCTACTCAGGAGGCTGAGATCTGATGATTGCCATTCAAAGCCAGTCTCGGCAGGAAAAGCCATGAGACTTTTTTTTTTGGGGGGGGGGTCCAGTCGTGGGGCCTGAACTCTGGGCCTGGGTGCTGTCCCTCAGCTCTTCAGCTCAAGGCTAGCACTCTACCACTTGAGCCACAGCGCCACTTCCGGCTTTTTTTTTTCTGTTTATGTGGTGCTGAGGAATCAAACCTAGGGCCTCATGCATGCAAGGCAAGTGCTCTACCACTGAGCCACCTTCTCAGCCCCCATGAGACTCTTATCTCCAGTAAACCAGCAGAAAACCGGAAGTGGCACTGTAGCTCACGTGGTAGAGCACTGGCCTTGAGCTGAAGAGCTGAGGGATAGCGCTCAGGCCCAGAGTTCAAGCCCCATTACCAACAAAAGCAAGCAAACAAACAAGAATGTGATTGAGAATACAAGGTGATGTTATTTGATCACCAGAGTCAATTCTGCTCTTTCTTGTAATACTGCACCTGGAATGGCACATGCAGTTTTGGGATACCTCTTACCCAGAACTCATTCAGAGCTATGTCTTAGAAGATGGTAACCAGACTGGAAATTCTGTCACAGAAGAAATGGCTCTTGAAAAAGTGAATGTTCAGTTTGATGAAAGTAATATTGCGGGTTATATGTGTGGGTGCCTTTTAACTAAGTGATGTTTCATCTTATCGTTCATACCAGGACTGTGAAAGTAGACAAATAATTATATAATTAAGCTGTGACGAATATAAACAAGGACTATCCTGGAAAATGGAAACTTAAAATATTGTTCATATATTTGGAAGTTTGTCATGTGAACAAAATAGTTTAGATTTCATTGTGGGAAAGAGAGGATCATAGGACACAAATAGGAAGATGTATGCTTTTTGCCTTATGATGAAACATAATCTTAATTCATTCAGTTGTTGAGGAATGGAACACCTTACAAGGTGATGTGTTTCTCATGACTGCAGTGCCAAGAATTTGTCCAGTCACCCTTTCTAAGGCTTGATAAGAAACAAATTAGGTGAATCGATATTACCAATTCATCAAAATGTTTGTATAGTTATTCTTTCCAAGTACTATACAGATGCCAGTTTTTTCATTAAGTTTAACTTACCTGTCCATACACTCTTGGCCTTTGACCACAGATGGTTAGAATTCAAGTCTCTGATGACTTTTATGAAAGGCCTGCCTCTCCAGTCCTTCAGTCCTTTGATCTCTTGTACCAGCTGCAGTATCTGTCCATTCTGTATTGAATATAAACTCCTCCTTCCATTCAGCAGAGTCCTAGGCTGGTTTTTTTTTTTTTTTTTAAATTAAAAAACACTTTAGAAAAATCTGTCCCTGAGCAGATGAGCATCTGCTCATCTCTTGTCTGGAGACTTTTTGGTATGTGCTATTGCTGTTCACTTGTTTGCCGTAAATTTAAAAAGTTATCCCTTTTAATATATATATGTGTGTGTCTATACATACACGCAAACACACACACACACACACACATACACACACACACACACATATCATGGGGCTTGAACTCAGGGCCTGGGTCCTATCTCTGAGCTCTTTTGCTCAAGGCTAACACTGTACCAGTTAGAGCCATAGTGCCACTTGTTATTTTCTGGTGATTAATTGGAGATGAGTCTCATGGACTTTCCTGCCCAAGCTGGCTCTGAATCATGGTCCTCAGATCTTAGCCACTTGAGTAGCTAGGATTATAGACATGAGTCAGCACCCAGCTTACTTTCAATTTTTGTTTTTACTTATTTTTTTTTTGTCGGTCATGGGGCCTGAACTCTGGGCCTGGACACTGTCCCTCAGCTCTTCAGCTCAAGGCTAGCTAGTGCTCTATCACTTGAGCCACAGCACCACTTCCAGCTTTTTCAATTTATGTGGTGCTGAGGAATCAAACCCAGGGCCTCATGCATGCAAGGCAAGCACTTTACCACGGAGCCACCTTCCCAGCCCCTGTTTTTACTTGTATTTCAGCTAAGCAAAAGTGTTTTGTTTTCAATGCAGAGCAATCTGTTAAACTAAAGGACTGTAGACTTTGAGTCTGTTCAACATTTGATGTAGGTGCTGTGGTCATTCTACATAGTACTCATGGTGTACTTGATTCTTGAATACCTTTTTCTTTCTAGCAACTAAGAGGTAGATGAGACTGTTTTCATTTAATAAGGAAGTTTAAAAAGGTTAACTACTCTGCCTGAAGTAACCCAGCCAGTATGTGTCTAAGCTGGATGCAAGTCCATGTATTTATTCATTCAACTAATGTCTGAGTGCCTGCATTGTGCAATGTGTTGTATGAGTTCCTGTCTTCTTTTCCAGATCCCAGCAAGTAACCTCCCTTTCCCTTTTTCACATTCTAGTCACATTGGCATTTTCCTGTACTTCCCTGGTGCCAAATAAGACAGACTCATCTACTATCCTCATAGTTTACAGACATAGGCAGACATAGAACAGTAGTTTTGTTTTAAGCATCATAAGTTTTCTGAAGAGGGCACAATGGCAGGAATTAGAGAGGCATTATTGGGGAACCACGGATGTACCATTTAAATAGAGACTGAAGATAATGTGAGTTAGCCAGAATGACTGGATTTTGGGGCAGATGAAAGAGTCTGTGCAGAAGTCTCTTTAGTAGGGAGAAGCTGAATGCCTTGGGAATTTTGAACGAGTTGTGGCCTTAGCAGGGAGGAGAGAATAAGTAAGGGAAGAGGGAAGGCAGAGGGACAGAGAGGAGAGGGGAAGAGAGATAGTTTGATGTAAAGTTGAACACTTTGGAGTTAGATCAAGGTTTTAGCTGTTGATCCTTAGAGCAATATATATCTATGCTTACTTTTTCTTTTTGAATAGGTGGACAGTGACATAAATTTGATATACAAAAGGGTATAATACTATTATTTTCTTCCTTTTTTTTCCCCATTTCTTTGGTCAGGAGGTTCCATTTCTCAGGTGTCCTTTCATAGATGGTCTGTGTATATAGGCAGATACAAAGCTATATGTATATTTTTTTCTCATCTTTTAAAAACTCAAATACAAAATGTTATGCATATAGACTGTTCTATTTGCCTTACTTTTTTCACTTAACATATTTTATGTCATTTCATGTAAGATATAGTTATTTAATTCTTTTTACATATATAACCAGATAGGAAGTGAACATTGACAGTATAGCATGAACATGTATGGATTTCTTCAGTGGTAGTATTTGTGAAACCATAACTCCATCTAGACCAAGAGTCTGCTATATTTTTCTCTATTTATTTAGATATTCTTTGATTTCTTTCATCATTACTTTGGAGTCTTCAGAGTTTGTCTGTGTAAGTTTAGTTATATCTTACATTAAGTATTCCCTTTTTATATGTGTCTGCCAGTACTGGAGCTTGAACTCAGAGCCTGGGCTCTGTCCCTTCATATTTTCCTCAAGGCTGCTGCTCTACCTGTTGAGCCACACCCCTTCAATTCTGGCATTTTACTGGTTAATTGGAGATAAGAATTCCACAAACTTTTCTCCTCAGCCTGGCTTTGAACCACAGTCCTCAGATTTTAGCCTTCTGAGTAGCTAGGATTATAGGTATGAGCTGCCAGCATCTGGTGTATTTCATTTTTTGAAGGTGTTCTAAATGTATCATTGTTATTTTCATTTTGAATTTCCCAGTGTTGACATTGTACCCACAGGAAAAAAGCCTAATTCCTCATTCGGTGAGTGTGAAATGCACATAGTGACTTTCCTCCAAAGACAGTAGTAATTTTACAGTAGTACTTTTACAGACACTACCTCAGCTAAACTATAGTCAGTAAGAAGAAGCACCTGTGGTAAGGGTGGCAGGTGACAGATTAAGGGGGCAATGATATGGCACTAGCCCAGTTTAAAGTGTACCATATGTTGAACACGTGTCTTCAATTTCATTTGTATTCTGTATGCACCTAGAGAAAGTGCTTCCTAACTCCAGAGGCATGCTGTAAATAACAGAATCTGACCAGATGGCCCATGTCTTTGCCACCCATGGAGTCTATTTTCCTAACTTTGAGGTACAATAAGGTAGATCTCATAAAGTGGCATTTTTTTAGTAGCTATAAAAGTTACTCTTTATTCATAGTCTCTACTGAAGCAGGGAAATGACAAGAAGCAAAAATTTCCATATGTCACTAGGAACTTTCCCCAAATCTGACAATTCAGTAAGGACTTTCAAAAGAAAAAAGAAAAAAAAAAGCTCATTTGTCAAATAAATATATCATTTTGGCTCCTAATTGGGTGCCATATAATGATTACACAAAGGAATTTGAAAGGAGGAGGAAACTCCATTTCTTGGCAACGCTTACACATACCTCTGTTAAAGCTATTCCAAAAAGCAGAACCTGTATTTCAACCACTGGCTCCTCTTGATACAGATGATAACAAACTTCAATTACAGCCTGTAGTAAGGGAGAAAAGTCCCAGCTTTAACTATGGAAAAGCAAATGTAGATTAAACACCTCCTCTGCATGCCAGAGGGTCCTAAGGAATTTCTACCAAAGTCAGGATGATAAATAGTAAGTCCATTCCCACTAAGAAATAGAGGTAACAGCTTCTCTCTCTCTCTCTTTCATTTTCTTTCTCTCTCTCTTTCTGTCTTTTTCTGTCTCTGTCTCTCCGTCTCTTTCTCTTTCCCTCCTCCCCTCCCCTCCTCTACTCTCAGTGCCAATCCTGGGACTTGAACTCAGGATTTGGGCGCTGTCACTGAGCTGCTTTTGTTCAAGGCGAATGTTCTACCACTTGAGCCACAGCTCCATATCCAGCTTTCTTTTTTTTTTCTTTTCTTCTTCTTTTTTTATTTTTTTTTGGAGGGGGGTTGGTTTATTGGAATTTAGAGTCTCAGACTTTCTGCCTGGGTTGGCTTTGAACTACAGTCTTCAGATCTCAGCCCCCTGAGTAGGTTACAAGTATAAGCCACCAGCACCCAGCTTGTTCTTTCCGTTTTTACAAATGAAATCCCAATCTGATTTTAGTCACTTCCAAAGAAAAACTAGGACTTCAGTCTAAGATTAGGTCAGACCATCGAACCCTCGAACAACCTCCATATCCACTATTCTATCCTTGGGCTTCTAACTGTGTATTACTCCTCCTTCATTCCCCCTCTGCACGCCAGAGGGATTTTAGGTTTTATTTACGACTATAGGAAGCTTTCAGCATGCATAGTACATATTGTGAGAAAAGTTCCAAAATGATTAGTCTCCAGTACTTCAACATTTAATATTCAGAATCATCACTCCACACTTATAGCACACTCTGCATGGGAAAAGTCAGGCTAGTTCAGGTATAACCAAGAACTATAGCATTCATTCTTCTGAGGGTCAATTTGATTAATCCTGATGAATTCATACTGTTGTGCAACCATCACTATGAAGAAATAGAACATCTCCATCACCTTCCAAATTTTCCTTCACATGCCTAGGTAGTCCCAGTCATATCATCTGCCCAGAGAACAGACAATTCTGTTCTCCAATCTTGTAATTTTCCTAAATTTCTTCCTCAAAAGAGTGTTGCATAAGGTTTGTTTGTTTGTTGTCGTTCATGGGGCCTGAACTCTGGGTTTGGGTGCTGTCCCTCAGCTCTTCAGCTCAAGGCTAGTGCCCTACTTGAGCCATAGCGCCACTTCTAGCTTTTCTTCTGCTTATGTGGTGCTGAGGAATCAAACCCAAGGCCTCATGCATGCAAGGCAAGTGCTCTATCACTGAGTCACCTTCCCAGCCTCCTGTCGTATAAGTTTAACCACAATTATGTAGTCACTTGAATTTGCCACCTTTCATTTATCTACCAGACACATTTAATAGCAAGAAGGAAGATGCTGCTACTTTCTACAAGGTGAAATTGGTTCTCATAATTTGCAAAAGCCTGAGAGTACAATTATCTAGGTGCTTCAGAAACTATAGCATGTAAACACATACACACACGTGTGTATGTTTTCTATAGCTATACATATATATGTGTTCTATACACACATTTATATGTAGTATTTACATATATGCTGTTAAAATGTTTTAAAAGGTTCAGAAACACTAATAAAGCATAATGCATTTGAAACTTATCCATGTCTTTGTACATATCAGTAATGTGTTCCTTTTTGTTCAACTAAAATTTAGGTATGATGTTGATCTTTAGAACTCAGTATACTGAGCAGCTAGAATTATAGGCCTGAGCCACCAGGGCCCAGCAAGGACAGTTCTTCTCCACCTCCTCCTCCCCTTCGTCCTCTTCCTCCTCCTCCTCCTCCTCCTCTTCCTCCTCTTCCTCCTCTTCCTCATCTTCCTCCTCCTCCTTTTTTTTCCCCCCTCCCTCCCACTTAAGTCACTGAACTCAGGGCCTGGGTACTGTCCCTGAGCTCTTTTGCTCTACTACCTTGAGCTACACAGTACCACTTCCATTTTTCTGGAATTAATTGGAGATAAGAGTCTCATAACTACCTGGACTAGCTTTGAACCACAATCCTTAGATCTCAGTCCTAAGAAGTTAGTATTATAGGCATGAGCTACCAGTCAGTGCTTGGCTCTGTGTGTGTGTGTGTGTGTACAAATGAGTGTGTGAGCACACGTGTGCGTGTGCCCAAACTGTGGCTTGAACTTAGGGCCAGGGCACTCTTCCTTAGCTTTTTCTCTCAAGGTTGGCACTCTACTACTTGGTACTTCCCTACTTGGCACTCCGCTGACTTTTCTGACCGGGCTGGCTTTGAACTGCAGTCCCCAGATCTCAGCCTCCTGAGTAGCTAGCATTACAGATGTGAGCCACTGTTACCCTGCTCAAGAAAAATCTTAAAATAGCCAGATTCATCCATCTTTTGATTATGAATTCTGTCTTGTTGTTCAAGAACCATGTGTCCTTCATCCTTTCAGTAGAGCATATCTTTGGCACGTGGTATTCAAGTCATAAGGACTTAATGTTTGAGTTTGGAGTACGGGACATAACCACATTCATTATTCTTATCTAAGTCAAAACTGTCCAAACTTCTCACGAGCAGCAGTGAGAGCACTTTGATCATCAGTTTCTATGTCAAGTGTCCATGTGTGCTGATTCTAGTTTTTGTATTGACACTCAGTTGCTTCAATCTAGTTTATTTAGCCTTTTTACTGTCACATTTTCTTAAGTATTTTCAGTTTTATAAGTCAACTTGGGATTCAGTAGAGACTGTCTCCTAGATTATTTATATGAAGACAATGCTACCATTTATGAATAATCACGCTTTGTCCTTCCTTGCATATCCTTAATCCTTTTATTTCTTTTTCCTGCTGTACAGCCCTGGCTTAGACTTGGAATACAGTGTTGAATTGAAGTAGTGATAATGGGCATCTTTGTTTTGCTCTAAGTCCCACAGGGAGTGCTTTCATCCTGAATAGGTATTTGGTACTTTACCTGGTTAAGGAAGTTCCCTTCTGCTTGTGAGGGTGATCTGGCTGTGTGACACCTGTCACCTCACTGATTGTCAGGTTGATTTGGCTGTTCTGGCACTGCTTCACCTTTACACTTTGTAGAAGGGAGGACCTTCTCCCACAGGAGGCCTGCTCTTAGAGGGTGTCGGATAGCTGTGTCCCTTGCCTAGGACCTCCAGCATGCCCTCAAGGAGTTGTCTTCTGTCCTAGTATGCTAGGTGTTTTTGTTTATTTATTTTTCAATAAATGGCTATTGAATTTTTTTTTTTTTTTTAGTCGGTTGTGGGGCTTGAACTCTGGGCCTGGGCACTGTCCCTGCGCTCTTCAGCTCAAGGCGAGCGCTCTACCTCTTGAGCCACAGTGGCACTTCCGGTTTCCTAGTGGTTTATTGGAGATAAGAGTCTCATGGACTTTCCTGCCCGGGCTGGCTTTGAACCACGATCCTCAGGTTTCAGCCTCCTGAGTAGCTAGGATTACAGGCTTGAGCCACTGGCTCCCAGCTTGGCTATTGAATTTTATAGAAGGTTTTCTGTTTCTTTGGAGATTTTATTTTTTGTACAAAAGGTACACATTATCTATCGTAATGGACATTACAGTGTGACACTAATCTTGTACTCCTAGTGTAACCTGAATTTGGTCATGCATCATCATCATCATCATCATCATCATCATAAGTACACTTGCCAAATTTTGTTTCATGAATACTTCATACTGAGTTTCCAAATTTAAAATTCCAATTGTGTATGTCTTCCTATTTCAGCAGTATTTGCTGTTTCTTTTCAAGTGACTAATGATCAGCATAAAGTGCTACACGTTGTGAAGATGTGTCTCTGTCTCTGAGATGTTAAAATGTTTAATGTTTTCAAATATACATCTTGCTGCAATCAAGAGTCTTTCTTTTGGTGTGTGGGCTTTATATTCTTGAGTGAGACCAACCACTTTTGCTTCCTCGTTCTTTTCTTCTCAGGTTTTGGGATTAAGATTATACACTGTGATAAAGTGAAGAATATGTTCAATTTTTCTGTAATCTTGAATTGTTGGTATAATGTCAACTTTCTTTGGCTGAACAAGCCTATAAAATGATAAGGGCATGGCATGTTAACTACTGGTATTTTCTTTTAAATGCTTATGAAGCTATTAGGTTTTTCTAGTTTTGGATTCTGTTCTTTGTAGGTTCATTTTTTTTTAAGGAATTTGTTTATTTCATCTATATGTTGAAATTTATTAATATAAAATGATTCGTTTTATATATATATATATATATATGTTTAATCTGTGTGGCATCTGTAGTAAGGCTCTTCCTCATTTCTGCTACTGACTTTTTGTAATTCTATTCTTCCTTTCTTTTTTTTTCTGGGACCTTGGGCTTAGACTCCCTAAGCCACTCTGTGCTCAAGGCTAGTGCTCTACCCACTTGAGCCACAGCACCACTTCTGGCTTTTTCTGAGTAGTTTATTAGCGATAAGAGTCTCAGGGACTTTCCTGCCTGGGCTGGCTTTGAATTGCGATTCTCAGGTCTCAGCCTCTTGAATAGCTAGGATTACAGGCATGAGTCATTGGCACTCAGTTTGCACTTCCATTCTTTACTCAGCAGTTTGTGTTAGGAATTATCAACACTTTTATCCTTTCAGAGAACTAAGGTTTTAAAATAGTATTTATTTTGAAAGTTTTTTTTTTTTTGAGATGAAGTCTCTATGTAGCCAGGCTAGTCTTCAGTTCATAATTTTTCTGCCTTAGCCTCTTGAATATAATCAGGATTTCATTTTGTATAGTTGTTTCAGTTCTGACTTTCAGTTAGAAGGTTTTCTCTTTGGCCTTATCTGCTATACTGTGAAACTTGATTGACTTTTTTGTTATTGTATCTTATTTTGGGGGTATCTCAGTTTATTTTCAAATTTGGCCATTTTTTAAGTTTCTTCTCTTGAAACCTAGTACACACACTCATTTTATGCTCATTGGTAATTCTAATAAGTTTTTTTGTTTGTTTTTGAAGACTTGGTTTTTGCTTGTGCTTTTGGTGAGGTTTTGCTGTGAGACACGTTTTTTTTTTTCTTCTTTTTCATTGTGAAAATACTGTACAGAGAGGTAACAATTACATGGGCAAGATAATGAGTACATTTCTCATCAAGCATTGTTGCCTCCTCCTTTGTTTCCTCTTCCCATCCCTTTCCATCTCCCACCCTCCCCTCTGCCACCCCCCATGAGACACATTTTTAAGAGGAGGTGGGGGTCAGGGTTGGACAGGCAAGGTCACACTATGTGGCCTAGGTTGGCTTCTAACTTATCTTCCTGTCTCATGCTTACTCCCTCCCCCTGACTTGGATTATAGGTGTGCACTACCATGCTTGGCTTTGCTACTTTTTTTTTTAATTGTGAAAATACTGTATAGAGGGGTTACAATTACATGAGCAAGGTAATGAGTACATTTCTTATCAAGCATTGTTGCCTCCTCCTTTGTTTCCCCTTCCCATCCCTTCCCATCTCCCTCCCCACCCCCTACTTATTTTTAATGGAATTTTGGTATGTATTAATTCTTTGGGTTTAGTAAAGGGTATGTTCTTTTAGAATGGATTGTTTTTATTTATCTAGATATTACAGTCTGGAATCAGTGAAATTCTTTGTTTTATTTTAGCCACCGTATGGTATAAAATCAGGCTGTAAAACCTGCCTGAATGTTGTATTGTTTTCATGAATTTTTGGAGGGGGAGATCTATCCTTCAATTTTTATTCCATTTTCAGATGAACTCTTTATTTACAGTCTCCTAAAATCATGGGTTGTATGCATTTGTGTGTGCTAGGGAATGGTGAGAATTAACTTACCCTTATAACAAGGATCTGGTCTTTTTGGCAACCAAATTTAGTAGTTGGATTTTGTTATTAGGTTCCTTACCCTGGTTATACTGTGTGGAGTCCCAGGCTCCAGTCAAGAAAACTCTTGATTAGCCCAAGGACTGGCAAAATATGCCAATCTACAGACCAAATGTAAGCCAGTCTCTTCATCTTGTAAATGAAGTTTTAATGAAATACAGCAACATCTTTGACTGCTCTTGTCCTTCAACTACAGTGAAAACTGTGGTTAGACAACTAAAGATTATTATGTGATACTTTGTATAAAAAGTTTGTGAACTGCTACAAAAATCTGCTCTTGAGCCCCCAAGTGTATCTTTTGCTGGTTCTGGCTTAAAAATATTCTTGTTAGCTCATGGACAAAGGATGGAGATATATATATATATATATATATATATATATATATATATATATATAAATTTTTTTTTTCAAAGTAACATTTAGTTGTGCTAAGCAGGAGGGATGGTTTGGTTACCTATTTCTTAAAGTGGTTGGGAATGGTCTTATGTATTTTTGTCATGTGGCATCAGGTGCTTTGGGATGGACTATTCATAACAGCTGGAGAGATGTGGTGTTTTTTTGTTTTTTGTTTTTTTTGTTTTGGATCAGCTGTGGAGCTTGAACTCTGGGCTGGGCTGGCTTTGAACCATGATCCTCAGAACTCAGCCTCCCGAATAGCTGGGATTACAGGCGTGAGCCAGGCTGTAGAGATGTTTGTAGAAAGTGATAGCTAACATGTTCGTTCTGCTTGGCATTCTCTTCTAGCTTACAGTGGATATAGGTAGGAATTGGGAGGGTGGCAGCAGACTCCTGTAGTTGGGGTTCGTGTCAGTCCACACAGGAGTTGAACGGATTCTTTTAGCCAGCTAGGAGATTTGGGAGGGGCCAGCTTCAGTGTTGTCTTAAGACTTTACTGTCAGAGTCACAACTCTAATTCTTCTTGTCCTTTCTTTAGTTAGTCTTCACTTGAGGGGTGGAGGTTAGATGGTAGAAATTCAGCCATTAGTCCCAGTGTTTTTTTTTGGGGGGGGGATGGGGAGATAAACAGGATGAAGACAGTCACTTGCCTTGGTGATCTCAGCTAGCTGTATGTTTAAAGTCCCTTTCTTTCTCAGAACTCTCCAGTTTACATTGCTGGGTCAATGTCCAAACTCTTCAATGGTCTACTTTGAGGTCTGGTAAGCCCCTTCTCCATAACATACCCACAGGTGAACTCTTGATTTGTTTCCTACATTCAGTCTTTTCTTTTTCATCACAGTCAATGTCATCATTATCCTATTGGTAGGTCAAGTTAAAAACTTTGTGGAGGCTGGGAAGGTGGCTCACTGGTAGTGCTTGCCTTGTATGCATGAGGCCCTGAGTCAGCACCACATAAGCAGAAAAAGCCAGAAGTGGTGCGCTGTGGCTTAAGTGGTAGGGTGCTAGCCTTGAGCTGAAGAGCTGAGAGACAGCACCCAGGCCTAGGGTTCAGGCACCACAACCTACAAAAACAAAAAACAAACAAAAACCCCCCCAAAACTTTGAGGAGTCATTCTTTTTCTTTCCTGTTTCTGTGGCCAAACTCCCTGAGTGATGACAAAGAACAAATCACCATGTAGACAGGTGATGGGCATTGAGAAATAAGCTTGGTTGTTTTGAGCCATCAAGATTTTAAAGGTTCTTGTTACCATGGAATAACCTAGACTGTCCTGATTCCTTTACCAAATATTTGTATATACTACCATATGCCAGCCACTACTGGTAGGCTTGGAATACTCTAGCTTATCAGAGCGAGGTCATGCTTTCATGGTGTGTTTGTGGTAGTGAAGGACACACAGTGACAGGTAAATAAAGAAATACTCAACACAATAACTGTGCCATGAGGGGAATGTACAGAAAGGTCATGTCATTGAGGACAGCAGTATTGGTGGGGTAGGGCAGAGTGCTGATTTAGAAAAGTCTAGGAAAGAATGGGCCTGAGCCAGGGAGATATCTGAGACAAGAGGTGGGATGTAATACCAGATCCACAGTCCTCTAGTTGGAATATTCTTGGAAAGTCGTGTAGGGTGACCCACCAGGTCTCTGATCAGATTGCCTGGAAACGCACAATAAACGTTCAGTATTGGTGTTTCTCAGGTATGATCCAGGTTTAACTCCCATAAACATTTTTTTTTTCCTGCCCCAAATGTACTTTCTTATTAGGGTAGTTTAAGTATCAGGTAGATAAACCTTATCCTAGCCTTTCACCAAGGAGGTAACTATTATTACTTTTTCTGATCTCATGTCTCAGTTACTTCCCATGAATGGAGTAAAGTGTGGACCTGGGTTTTCACCAAAATGCCTTATACAAAGGACATGGAACCCAAGAGGCTGTGTGTGTGTGTGTGTGTGTGTGTGTGTGTGTGTGTGTATGCATGCGTGTGCATGCGTGTGGCACAGGTCTTCCTATAGAGGGAACCATTTTGAATCTCTGTTTTCTTCTAAGGCTTCATGTTCATTTTGTCTTCCTTTAAATCATATATTTGTGTCTATTTTAATAGTGAAGTAATGTTTTACATGGTGGTTTGGGGAGCTGTGCCATGTCTGTTTTGTGGATTTGAATCCTTTGCCTGTGGGCACACTCCTCAGGCTGCATTAGTATGAGAGACCCTTGGAATGGAGCCATGTGGTGTATACTCTGGCTTTCATTCAGCAGCAGGCTAATGTTACCCAAGGGTATCAGGGTGTGGGCTGGGTGGTTTTGCTGTTCAGTATCCTGTAAAGCAAACCACAGAAATATTCAACTTCCTTTACATATAAAGTAAAAAACAAGAAAATAGGATTTTTGTCCCAGAATGAGCAACCGAAAGAGAAGAAGAAAATCCAATCTCTTGTCAGAATGAACAGAGAAATTCATCCTATCACCATCAGATAAAATTTCCAGATGGAGCCCAGGGGCCAGTGGCTACACCTGTAATCCTAGCTATTCAGGAGGCTGAGGTCTGAAGATTGTGGTTCAAAGCCAGCTGGGGGCAGGAAAGTCTATGAAACTCTTATCTCCAGTTAACCACCAAAAAGCTGAAAGTGGGGCTGTGGCTAGGATGGTAGCTTTCAACAAAATGGTCAAGAACAGTGCCCAGGTACTGAGTTCAGACACACACCCACCCACCCCACATATACACACAAATTACCAGACAACAAGTATAGCTTCAAATTGCTTCAAATCACACTTTTGTTTGGTTTTAGATTTTGCAGTATGACATATTTGAAGGCGGATTTAAAAAATTTATGTTTGAGTTATTATTAAAATTAATTTGGTACTTCCTCGTCTTCATTAACAATGGTTGTAGACACCCAGAGTGGTCTCTGGGGTCTAAGGGGAGCCACACTCACTGACATTTTTGCCAGGAAATACCACACCAAGGGTGGCATGGATGGGGTTCTGGGGTCACTGCACTCTTGGTTGCTGCACTGTTTTCTTGCATCCGGTCTTGGCTGTCTGCAGCCTCAGAATCCTCCACAGCCTTTTCAGGAAGTTGTTACTAATTGATTAGCGTTGCCTAGAGATGGAACATAGTAACTTCATCCTGATGAGTACAGATGAACCTTGTTTGAATAATTGGGAATCAGTTACAAAGTAGTGAACTCATTATCATTCTTATAGCTTTATGTATTTTAATAATATACATACTTTGGAAGGATTTATGTTACTTTATTTCTAGCATACTAAATGAAATATATTTCTAGTTTTCACTAAAATTCAGATGATATATATTTTGAGTTAAGTATTGCTGTGAATTATTTGATATTCTTCTCACAAACTCTTTCTTTCTTTCTTTCTTTTCTGTCAGTTGTGGGGCCTGAACTCTGGGCCTGGGCACTGTCTCTCAGCTCTTCTACTTAAGGCTAGCGCTCTACCACTTGAGCCACAGCCTCACTTTTGTTTTTTTTTCTGCTTATGTGGTGCTGAGGAATTGAACCCAGGTTCTCATACATGCAAGGCAAGCACTACCACTGAGCCACCTTCCCAGCCCCACAAACTCTTTCTTAATAGAAAGGCTGAACCCTAATGGGTATGAAAGCAAGATATTGGATACAAAAAATTAAAGAAGGAAATTCTGGTGAACAGTTAGTTCTCCAGCACCTTCTCTAGGTGTTTGTGTTTAGAAATTTGTTCAAATGCAAGCAGTCGGAGGCACATGTACATCTTGAGAACTAATCTGAATGTTTTTTCTCCCCTGTTTGAATGACTTAGTAGCTGAAAAGTAACCCAGTAAGTTTCTTTTAAATAGGTGAATTGATCTCATTCATTGTTGAGGTATTTCAATAGTTTGAATGAGGGAGCTTTTCTTTTGGTATTTGTCTTATGCATAGAAAGCGGGTAGCTGCAGAGATCATATTTGTGCAGTGTAACCATTTGATTAGAATAAATAATGATTGCTTTCTGTGAAACCTTATTGGTGTATTTAGTGTTCTGTTTTGACACTTCAGTTGCAAAGTGAAAGAAGTTACAAATTTAGAAAAGTATTTTGTTAAGAGATTAATACTAAGATGTACTGAGGTGAAGAAAATTGGCATTAATTCTGAATCTTAGAGCATTGCTAAATTATTCTTTTGAAGGTTAAAATTAATAGCTGAAAGTAGTAATTAAATCCATGGCTGCCAGGACTAATTGTAGAGAGAAAATGTACGATCCCAGTTGTCATTACTCATTCATGATATGTCCTACTAATAAGAGGTCCTAGTTTCAGTTGTTTTCATACTAATTGTTTATAACAGGACAAGATTTGTTTAATGAAGCTCATTGTACATGGAATGTTATTTGTTGTAAATACACATGGCATTGTAATTAGAAGATAATATCCAAACAAACATTATTATTTTTAACTATTGGAAAAAGTGCTGCTCTGTGACATGTAGAACATCCACAAAGCCACTGGGCTTTTATGTCTAAGTACTGGTAAGGTTTGGTGTGGTTTTCGTGATGAAATCTGCCACAAATCAGATTGAAGGAAGTATAGCAATAGGAGAGATACTCTTGCTCATGTACTTCTTGGTTTTGTAGCTGGACAGAAAGGTTAATCAATTCAAGGACCATACCTGAGGCTGAGCATGTTGAGGTAACCAAGAGCCTGGCTTTAATCCTGGCACTGTGGATTATAACTGTATTATTACAACTTTGACAGAGTTGTAATGGGGATTAAATGTATATTATTTGTAAAACATTTAGAATCACAACTGCCTCATTGTGAGTAAACATGAGAGGCTCTTAAAAGAAAATTCTTGGGGCTGGGAAGGTGGCTTAGTGGTAGAGTGTTTCCCTTGCATGCATGAGGCCCTGGGTTTGATTCCTCAGCACCACGTAAGCAAAAAGAGCCAGAAGTGGTGCTGTGGCTCAAGTGGTAGAGCGCTAGCCTTGAGCTGAAGAGCTGAGGGACAGCGTCTAGGCCCACAGTACAGGCCCCATGACTGACAAAAAAAAGAAAAAAAAAAAAAAGGAAAGAAAGAAAATTCTTGGCAGTACTTTCAGTCTACTTGGAAATATTGGAAGATATTTTTTTTTCTTTTATCATTGTTGAAAAGAACTAAGCGAACTAAGAGGAATTTAAAAGTAACCATTTGTATTAGTGATAAAACAATGCTTATATGTTCTCTTCTAATTATGATTTATGTGCGTATGTATTTTATCCCATAGAACTTAGGAGAAATATATACATATATATACATACATATATATATATGACATTCACAGGACAACTGATAGACCAATTATGATTGGTCCATCCTGCTTGCTAGGAAGTGGATTGAGTACAGTGGTCTCAATCATGGCCATGTGAGAGACAGCTAGGCAGTCTTCCTTAAAAAGAGAACAGGGCCAGGTGCTGATGTTCACACCTTTAATCCTAGCTACATAGGAGGCTTGAGATCTGAGGATTGCAGTTCAAAGCCAGCCCAAGTAGGAAAGTCCACGAGAGGATTGTCTCCAGTTAACCACCAAAAAGCCAGAAGTGGAGCTGTGGCTCAAGCCTTGAGGACAAAAGCTCAAGTACAGTACCCAGGCCATGAGTTCAAGCCCCAGGACCAGCAGATGGGAGGGGGGGAGGGAAGGGGAAAGGAGTAGAAGAGAGGAGAGAAAGCTGGGTATCTGAGGTTCATACCTGTAATCCTAGCTACTTGGGAACTGAGATTGGGAGGATCACATCCTGGAAAGAAAAGTTCAAGAGATTCCTTCTCGCTTAACACTACACTTCATTGTATCCTAGCTATAGCAGGGCATCTAAACTAGGCATAGTATGGCCCAGCTACGCACCTGGGCAAGAAGCAAGACCTGATCTTAAAAATAACCAGCGTGCATGTGTGTGTGTGTGGGGGGGGGGAGGAGTTAGAAGTGTGGCTTAGTGGTAGAGGACCTGCCTAAGAAGTGTGAAGACTGAGTTGAAACCTCAGTATTGAAGAAAAAAAGGATACTAAGCAACTGAAGCATCATAATTCCACTGCAGTGAGGTACAAGTGATCTTTTTGATTCAGATATATATTTTTTGGGGGGGGGTAGGTAGAGTGATCAATTGGCAGCAATTTGCTTAGTATTACAAAGGTCCATTCTAGTTCAGGTCTTTGATCTGAGTGACATGGTATAACAAGAAGAATGTCTAGTTACCTAGTTTGAGCTGTGTAACTTTGACAAATTTTCTAGACTGGCTTTTCTTTTTTATTTTATTTGTGAACATACTGTACAGAGGGGTTACAATTACATGGGCAGGATAATGCATACATTTCTTACCAAGCATTGCAGCCTCCTCC
>NW_012267220.1:14346812-14396874 GCF_000151885.1 Dipodomys ordii
CGCTGTGGCTCAAGTGGTAGAGCGCTAGCCTTGAGCTGAAGAGCTGAGGGACAGCACCCAGGCCCAGAGTTCAGACCCCACAACTGGACCCCCCCCCAAAAAAAAGAAAAGAAAAGTTTTGAGAATGAGATACAGGGAAATCAGAGTCCTTGAGAGTTCCTGGTACCATGCATTTGTAGAATGATGCTTTGAGGACCACCCCCTCCCCACTCACCCCCCAGGACAGGATGGAGAAGGAAGGATTATGGGATTTGAATGTGTCTGCAAGATACAGCCTTCTCTTAAGGACATTGTATGACCTGGATGGATACTCACCCTTAGAGTCTGTGTCATAGGAGGGAGCTAGGGGTTGGGGGTGGGGAATTTGAGCATGTTGTCACTGGGAGAAGACTTATAGGAGGGGTACAAAGTAACTGGCTTGGGAAGTAAGCCAGTGCAGTCAAAGTTCAATCTGCACTATTGGGCTAGAGTGACATAGAAGAGACAGAAGTAAGCAAAGGAAAATAGAAGAGCTGTGAGAGGATGTAGCATGTTATGTGTTTTGTTTTTCTAGATCAGTATTCTCAAACGTACATGTGTGTGTGTGTGTGTGTGTGTGTGTGTGTGTGTGTGTGTGTGTGTGGTGTCATGCATGGGGCTTGTATTGAGCCTGGGAAATATCCCTGAACTCTTTTGCTCGAAGCCTAGTGCTCTGTGTGTGTGTGTGTGTGTGGTGTCATGCATGGGGCTTGTATTGAGCCTGGGAAATATCCCTGAACTCTTTTGCTCGAAGCCTAGTGCTCTACATAGTTGAGCCCAGTATTTTAATGGTCTTTAAAAACAAAAACTTAGAGAATGGATTGGTCCTGAACCCAAACCTCAGTAGCCCAAAAACAAACAATGAAACGAAACCTGGGATGCCTATTGAAACTGTTTTCTGGATTCATTCTCAGAGATTGTCATTTATCAGGTTGGGGCTGGGCACTCCATAGGAGAATCGTGTTTTAAGAATCATGCATTTCTTTGGTTATACTGTCCTTCTAATCTCAACATCTCGGAAGGAACAAGAAAATCAAATGGGAATTTTGAGTTCTAGTTCTAACCCAGATGCTTAGAGAGTTACTATTATTTAGTTCTCACTAACAGTCACACAGTCTCTGTTTTCTGGGACACACCATGGAGACCCAGAGAAGTTAATTGTCCTAAGGCCACTTAACTAACTGATCTTGCATTAGGACTTTTCTCTACAAGTAGCTGCGACAGAGGTTGCTCTAGGTAATAAAGGAAACCCTCACTTTAACCTGGAGTAAAGCAACTCAGATTACCCGGTGTTAATGTAGATTTAGAAATTCATTGGGACTCCTAGAACTATAGCAGTTGTGAATTTCAGAGGTTTGTAATGGGTTAAAGCTTTTTAACTTCTTGTGTAAATATTCTAAAAAGATATTAAAAACAATGAAATTTGAAAGGTTTAGAATCAAATTGAACATGGTTCAGAAATTTCTGACTTGTTTTATTTAGGGTTTCAATTTAACTTTTCTTTTTGGTCTGTCGTGGGGATTTGAACTCTGGGCCTGGGCGCTGTCCCTACGTTCTTCAGCTCAAGGCAAGCGCTCTATCGCTTGAGCCACAGCACTACTTCGGATTTTCTAGGTTTATTGGAGATAAGAGTCTTACAGACTTTCCTGCCCGGGCTGGCTTTGAACCATGATCCTCAGATCTCAGCCTCCTGAGTAGCTAGGATTACAGGTGTGAGCTACTTGCACCCAGCTGGTATAACTTTTGACATGAGAAATTGTGAGTGTTAAAAGGAAAGGATTGCCCCATAATTTAAGTTCTGTGTTTTGAAACATTGCAAAGATAAAACATAAAAGCATCTCAAGGCAAATGTAATAATAAGGTGAACCATTTCTCTCTGGAAAGATATATATATATATATATATATATATATATATATATATTTACACATGAGTGTATATGGCATTCCATTTCATTGTTGAATACAAGGGAACAGCTTTTACAAAATAAACACACAGAGTGATTTGCTGAATAATTCTTTTGTTTTGGGTAGTTAAAAAACTAAAAGTAGATTATAAGAAATCTTAGAACTCTGTGAAATGATAGCTCTGCAGTGAAACGATCCTACTAAAACCACCTTTAAACTCTGATTTACCTCCTGAGTATAAAAGGTACATGTGGTGTGTGAGCTTGCGGCTTTCTCACAGTACTTTAGGTATGCACCTTTCACCTTGATATGGGGAAACCTGTCTTGGCAAAACAGTGAATTTGAGGAGTACAAGCTGCTAATGAACAATACTGTTGTACTAAACAGAAAGCCTCACCTTAATTAAATTAGATTTACATCTCAGATTTTAACTTAGTGAACGTATTTACAATTGTACTGTTTATTCATCCTCCTGTCTGTTTTATTATCAGATGAAGGTTATTAAAACCCACCTCCGGCTTTCTAGCTTTATGTTTTCAGAACTTTGTGTGCACAATTCTCCCATTGCCTTCTCCATTTCTTTACTTCCATTGAAAGTGGCCCTCTTCTCTGAAGACAGGCCTCCACCTTTCAGAGAATGGTGGTAGTCTTTGCTACTGATAGTTGACTTAATAAACGATTTTACTCACTTCACATGCAACTTTGGTTCTCAAGTTGGAACAGAAGTTGTACATGACTCAACTTCTTATTCAAGCAGCAGTCCCTGAAGCAGCTTTCTCTTTCCCCACCTAGCGTGTCCCAAGTCCATTACAGAAAGAGATCTGAAAAGTGTTTAAGCAATTGTGAATGGACCTGCCAGCCCTCCTCCTCAGCCCACATAAGTGAGACATTTAGTCTTTAAGAAAAGGTGCAGACATTGTTAGGGTTGTTCTGTGTCCCTCTAGTATCATTCAAAATCAAGAGTACTGAACTGTAAAGAACTTTAAGGACATCCTCGGTGTTCTGATTTTTTTCTCTCTCATAATGACCTCTTTATTGCCTTTATTTTCTTCAGGCATCAAATCCAAAATTACTTTTTAATACTTGGGGTTGGACAGTAGGGACAGGCCCTACATACTGACTGATAGGTACACTAAGCACTTTTACATATATTTATTTGCTTAATTTATAATCTGGAAATATCTTTAGAGTCTCATTCTTTTTTAAAACTTAAAAAAATTGTTATTGTAAAGGTGATGTATAGAGGGGTTATGGTTACATAAGTCAGGTAAGGAGTAACTTTTTTCTTTTTTTCTTTCTTTTCTTTTTTCTTTTTTTTTTTTTTTTGCCCGTGCGGGGACTTGAACTCAGGGCCTGGGCACTGTCCCTGAGCTTCTTTTGCTCAAGGCTAACAATCTACCACTTGAGCCACAGAGCCACTTCTGGTCCTTTCTGTTTATGTGGTACTGAGGAATCAAACCCGGGGCTTCATGCATGCTAGACAAGCATTCTGCCACTAAGTCACATTCACAACCCAAAGGGTTTTTTGGTTTGAGTTTTTTAAACTATACATATCTGTATATATATGTATGTATACATATATGCACATATTTGTCTTTTCTTTTTTGGTACTGGGCATTGAACCCAGGATGTTGTACTTGGTAGGCAAGTGCTTTGCCTCTGGGCTACATCCCAGCCCTCCTTAAGATTTTTGAAAGCAAGATTAATAAAAGTCGAACACTACTTTCATGTAAGCTTCTATTAAAGTTGGAAGTTAAAATTGGCATATACTAATCTCATTGTTCTCCTTGGAGTTTAATGAATGGAAACAAAGGGTAGAGAAACACTGCTTTTCTCTTAGACTGTGGAAAGTATCAGTGTAGTTTGGACTCACTGAAACCGTGACAGAAGTTATCTGTATTGCTGCTCTTACAAGAGAGAAGTATTTAAGTGATTACTTTGAGTCTGTTGTTTTATGTATGTGGTGTATGTACATATGTATTTATGTGTTTGGGTTTTGTTTGTTTAACTCATCATCTTCCTTCTTCAGCCTCTCAAGATCTAGTATTACAGAAACTCATCCCAGCCAGGCACTGGTGGCTCACGTCTGTAATCCCAGCTACTCAGGAGGCTGAGATCTGAGGAAATCTGAGTTTGAAGCCAGCCTGGGCAAGCAAGTCTTCTCTATCTCCAATTAAATCACTGAAAAAGCCGGAAGTGGTGGCACTGTGGTTTTAAGTGGTAGAGAGCTAGCCTTGAGCAAAGGATCTCAGGGACAGTGCCCAGGCCCTGAGTTCAAGCCCCAGGACCATCCCTCCCCCGCAAAAAAAAACAAAAACAAAACACCATGCCTTGCTGTATGTTACATTTATGTATTTAGTTTTGGTCGGTCGTGGGGCTTGAACTCTGGGCCTGAGCGCTGTCCCTTAACTCTTCAGCTCAAGGTGAGCTCTCAACCACTTGAGCCACAGCACCACTTCCAGTTTTGTTAAGTGATTTATTGGAGATAAGAGTCTCACGGACTTTCCTGCCCAGGCTGGCTTTGAATCTCCATCCTCAGATCTCAGCTTCCTGAGTAGCTAGGATTACAGGCGTGAGCCACCGGGTCAGGCATTTTATGTTACATATTTTTATCTTCAGAATAGCATTAAGCTGTTGGTGTTATTTGTACCCATTTAATAAGTGACTGCATGAGAGCCCAGAGAACTTGTTTGAGGTCACAGAATAGGAGAAAGGAAGAACAGTGAGTCAGCAGCACTATTGAGCCTAGACTTGTTCCTCAGGGCTTCAGTGCTCCTTAGGTAGAGCAGTGCAAATCCTGACTCATGTTCCAAGGATCTTCTCACTGGATCCTTGCTTCAGAAATGTTCTGTGTAATTACGTTTGCCTCCTTTTGGTGGTCTTGTTTGTTTGGTTTTGTGGTAGGGAGTGGAATCCAGGGCCTCAAGCATGCTGGGTAAGCATTCTACCACTGTACCATACCCCAGTCCTCAGCTTGTGTTTAAGACACCATAATTCATAACAAAAATAGTTGGACAATTAAAAGTATGTACCTATTTAAAATGATTGGTATTGTTAAAGAAAAATATACCATATTTACTGCTATTGTGGTTAAACTAATAATGTAAATGCCAATTTTTAGTAATTGTTACTGCCCTACAAATAGTCATTATTAAGGACCTTACTATTTTAAGATTGACTTAAGCTAATTTTAGGAGTGAAATAAACAATCCAAATAATTACCTTAATAGTTTTAAAGTTAGACTGTATTCTAAATATCCAAATGCATGAAATTGAAATATTTTACCTGGGGTTAATTATTAGAACACACCATTTCTTTGGTCTGTTTTTGTTTGATACATTTGTATTTGTGTATTGCTTGGAAGTATGGGCTCTGCGTTTGAATCCTTGTTCTGCCTATCAGTGGCTCTGTTGCTTTGGACTAGTTACTTAATCTCTCTGAGTCTTAGTTTTTCCTTTGGTAAATAGAAATCACCAAAGTACCTTATCAAGAGTTAGTGTGCTGTCCCTGAGCTTCTTTTGCTCAAGGCTAGCACTCTATCACTGGAGCCTGTGTTCCACTTCTGGCTTTTTTTGGGGTGGGGTGGGGTGTACTTTACTGGAAATAAGAGTCTCATGGACTTTTCTGACTAGGCTGGCTTTGAACCATGATTCTCAGACTTCAGCCTCCTGAGTAGCTAGGATTATAGGCAGGAGCCACCAGTGCCTAACAGACAGCTGATTTTATTTGTGGGAATTTGTTGTCTGACTCACTAGAACCTATAGTCTCAGGTTTTACCCCTTCTCTGTAGGCCCTTCCCCTCTCCCTTATAGTTAATCTAGTTTGGGGCTGGTTGTTTCTAGAGCTTGTGCTTAGCCTCTCATTCTCAATTTCAAGATCTTGTCTGTGCCTTTGCCATTTCAAATGTATTCAGCTTTTTCTTGTGTCCCAAGAAGCCTCAGTTTTTCCTGTTTCCTTTTTGTTCTTTTCTAGAGTGCTTTGATTAGATGAGATGGCTTACAAGGAGAAAGAGCTCTTTTACTTGAGTGCCTAGCAATAAGAATCTGTAAGATATAATGGTGATTTGTATTATAGATAACTGAGAGTATACAAAATCCACAAAACTGCTTCATCAGTGAACCTGTCAAGGAGAAAGGTGATTATCAGCGAATAGGAAAGCAGGTATCCATGTGACCACAGAGAGATGAGAAAATAAGCATTTGGGACAAAATGTGAGAGGTTCAGAGACTTCTATGATCTGGTTTGGGAGGCTAATCAAATAAGCAAACAATTTTAGAGCTGACTTAAAAAATGAGGTTTAGGGGCATAACCCCAGTGTGAATTAGGGTCTGTCTCTTTATAATTTTTCATTTTAATTATTTGACTTGATAGTGGCTATAGGTCATTGATAAATTACTTTGGAAGTGCCTCTTATTGAATGTGGATGGCGTCCAAAATTATTTAAATGTTTTCAATTGTGTGAAGAGATAGTATTTTTATAGGTCATAATATAAAAGTGGTTTGTGATCTGTTTTTTGGGTGCCTTCTAATTTTATAACATAATTATATATAGAATTAAATCATCAAATAAAGTGGCATGTGGGAGTGGCTTGCTTTAATATTCCAGGTTGTATTAATTTTAGATAAAATGAAATTAGTGTTCCTATGGACAATTGAGCCAAGTTCTCGAATTACTCTATTCAGTTGGGATTGCCTCAATTTAACACAATGATACTTTTAGAGTTTTTGAGGATAATGAGAAAAATTGAACTGAAATTAAAATTCTCTTTTGCAGTTTGGGCAAAATAACTTCAGTGAACAGCAGTCAAGAGAGGGTCCATATAAGAGATCCACTTTTGTTCTAATTTAATTAAGTCAGATTGCATGATTTTAAGACCATTTTTACTGTACTTGGATAATGTCATGATTTAATGCAGTTTAGTGCTCTCTGCTTTATGTGATTTCACTCTTTCCTCTTTCTTACTTTGTTTCTTTCTTTCTAAATAATGACTAGAGAGAAGAAACTGGGAATCAGCCTTCAAAGGCCAAAGAGTATAAGGAATTCCTACTTTTTAATTTTTTATCTTTTTATTTTAATTTTTATTGTAATGGTGATGCACAGAGGGGTTATAGTTATATAATTCATGTATTGAGTACATTTCTATTTCTTTTTATTTTTAAAATAAGGTTATATTGGGAAACTCTAAGTTAATCTATACTATTGGAAGAAATTCTTGAGAGAGGTTTCGCTTTGAAACCTTCAGAGATGTAAGTCTTTTCTGGGTTCTAGAATAGATAGGGTATAGGCCATTCTGAGACTTCTCCTGAGTGGAGATCTTTGTTTCTGTTCATCGATTGGATGAACAGAACATGGATACATGTTTTCAAAAGGCCCGACAAATTATAGCTGGCTGTATGCCAGTGTTGTAGGATGCCCTCCAATACGATGACATTTGCATTCTCTTTTTCATAACAGTTTTCCGTGGCCAATAGAATCCTGTAGAAGAGACACATTTGGGGCCGTTCATAAAGCAAAGAAAAGGACTAGAAACAGTTGCCAGGTCCAGTTACAGAAGTACTAATGAAGGATAAATGTTAACTCACTTTCCTGTATTAACAACCTTTACCTCTAACATACCGCACACATTCCCAGGCATGCACATTTCACATTGTTTGTTTCAGAGTCCTGCATTTACTGGGTAACTACCCGTGGGAATTAAACTATGATTGGGCAAAGTTGATGTGACGGTAGGTCAGGGAGTGGGGGTTAGAGAGAGTGGAAAAGGGGTGAAAGGGCCTCTTCTGACTTGAGTGTAAACGCTGCATTCATGTCAAATGTTGGAAGGGCCTCTTGATCAGGGTTTGGTATGTAGAGAATGGAAAGCTGAGTTGGTAAGCTTTCTTCTTTTCCTCCTAAATTCCACCCTGATAACAGAAAAGCATATTTGACCTGCCTAGCATTAAAATATTTGAGCATTAAGGGTCAGGTGCTAGGCTTGAGAATTTGTTTAAGCTGGTTTAAATACAACTTTAGTGGCAATGTGGTGTCCAAACAAACTAAGGAATAGGTACACTACTTTTATTAGTAACTACTGTTTAATTTTTAAAGAACAGAGTAGGCCTTTTGAAGGCAGTTTAAGGAATGGGTGTGGAAGGGGGTGGGGGGGAAGGAAATCTCAGCAGAATGCTTTTAGTTATTTCCTGTTATATAAATGCTACATATTTCTCATGCCTGCAGACTCATAGCAAATGGGAACAAAGCTCATTGAGGCTTAAATTTAATTACTGTTATAAAGAATGTAGAAACTATATAGGGAGTGAAGGAACCTTGAAGGCTGGCACAAAGTGCAACTTTAGCGTTTTCATCCAAATCCTGTATTGTGGTATTTGAACATGCAATAAAGAAATATATCTGGATAAAGTAACAAATTCATGATTTTTTGATTGTTTTGGTTTAGCTCATTAAGCTTTTCTGTTTTAGAGGCTGGGAAGGTGGCTCAGAGGTAGAGTGCTTGCCTTGCGTGCATAAGGGGCTGGGTTCGATTCTTCAGGACCATATAAGTAGAAAAAGCCGGAAGTGGTGCTGTGGCTCAAGTGGTAGAGTACTAGCCTTGAGCTGAAGAGCTGAGGGACAGCGCCAGAGTTCAGGCCCCATGACCGACCAAAAAAAAAAGAAAGCTTTCTGTTTTAGTAAAGTCTATATCTAGATGGACATTCCAGATGAGAAAGTGCCTCATTTATAGTATCCCCAAAATAACTTAATATTTTTGTTATACTATTATAACACGTGCTTAAAAGAATGCTATGCTGATAGGGTTCTTTTAATATTTGTATTTAATTTAGCAAATTTGGATTTTACATAAGTAATGAGGACTTAAAAAGCAAGCTTTAAGTTCAAAATTTCTAATAGAGCTAGGCACCAGTGCCTCACACCTGTAATCCTAGCTACTCAGGAGGCTGAGACCTGAGGATCGCAGTTCAAAGACAGCCTGGGTGGGAAAGTCCGCGAGACTCTTATCTCCAATTAACCCACAGAAAACTGGAAGTGGCTGCGGCTCAAGTGGTAGAGTGCTTGCCTTGAGCTGAAGAGCTGAGGGACAGCTCCCAGGCCCAGAGCTGAGGGACAGCTCCCCACGACCACACCCCCCCAAATTCTAATAGAAAATTATGTCAAATTATGTAAAAAATGTATGTAAAATTATTTTTCTATCATTTATGCCCTCATTTAACCAGGTTCTAGCCTAGTGCCTGAAAAAAAGCCATTTAATGCAAGTTTTGTTGTTTCTTATTCTTGTAGAACTTCTAGAACAGGATAAGACATTTGACACATTTATTGTAACCACTCAGGGTTAACAGTATAAGCATGTAAACATTCCCCTTCCCCTTCCCCTATCCTTTCTCCTTCCCCTTCCCCTTCCATCCCCTCCCCTTCTCCCCTTACTTTTTGCCAGTCCTGGGGCTTGAACTCAGGGCCTGAGTGCTGTCTCTGAGCTTCTTTACCACTGAGCCACAGAGCTGCTTCTGGGCATTTCTGAGTAGTTTATTAGAGATAAGAGTCTCAGACTTTCCTGCCCAGGCTGACTTCAAACTGTGATCCTTAGGTCTCAGCCTCCTGAGTACTTAGGATTATAAGCATGAGCCACCAGCATTCAAGAACCAATAGATAGTTGGGCTGGGAATGTGGCTTAGTGGTAGAGTACTTGCCTAGCATGCATGAAGACCTGGGTTCGATTCCTCAGTACCACATAAACAGAAAGACCAGAAGTGGCGCTGTGGCTCAAGTGGTAGAATGCTAACCTTGAGCAGAAGAAGCTCAGAGATAGCACTTAGGCCCTGACTACAAGCCCCAAGATTGGCAAAAAAAAAAAAAGAAAAAGGAATTGATAGTTGCAAAATGATCCATACTATTTTTTTTTTGTATAATGGAGACTCTTTGTGTCTACCTCACAGGAATATTTGCATATTAAGGAGTTGGAGCTGGGTGCCCATGGCTCATACCTATAATCCTAGCTGCTCAGGAGGCTGAGATCTGAGGATCATGGTTCAAAGCCAGCCTGGGCTGCAAAAGTCCGTGAGACTCTTATCTCCAATAAGCCACTCAGAAAACTGGAAGTGGCACTGTGACTCAAGTGATAGAGCGCTAGCTTTGAGCTGAAGAGCTGAGGAAAAGCGCCGAGGCCCAGAGTTCAAGCCCCATGACCAACAATAAAAAAAAGGAGTTGAAGTACATGAAGGTGGCAGGACTGAATCAGGGTCTGTTTGAAGCATGCCTTAGCAAGACCAAGGGAATTCTTTCTTGAGTCAGTTCACAGTCTCAAGTTGTTTACTCATCGATGATTAAAATTAATTCAGTAGATATTCATTGAGTGTGTATAATGTGTGTTATTTAGTCTGTGTACCCTGGAGGATGGAAAGATATAGAAAGATCAATGATTACAGATCTGGATCCACAAGTGTCTAGAATTTATAACTAGAAAGTAGTCGATAGCTTACATAGAATGTAGATAAAACACTGAGACCCAGTGACTAAAAGCCTTGTGGAATAACAAGCAATATTGGCTTTCTTCTGAGATCTAAAATTCTCCTAAGATGGAGCAGTGCTTTTCATGAGTTAGGTCTTTACAAACTGGAAGCTCAGGTCTTCTCTCTCCCCTCCTCCTCCAGTTATGTAGCTTGAACTCTGGGCATGGACACTGTCCCTAAGCTCTTCAGCTCAAGGCTAGCACTCTACCACTTGGTCCACAAACCACTTATGGTTTTCTGGTGGTTAATTGGAGATAAGAGTCTCATGCATGGACTTTCCTGCTCCTAGCTGGCTTTGAACCATGATCCTCAGATCTCAGCCTCCTGGAGTAGCTGGGATTATAGGCGTGAGCCACCAGCACCTGGCCTTCTGTAGATCTTATATCTGAGCAGGTAGTAGTTGTTAGCAAGGCACCAAGAGATTGGATGATAGTTGTTGTCCCAGCCTAAAGGACATCCTACATGAATTTGTCAGAGGCCCCATGGAAATCTCATATCAGGACAAATCACCATAGTTTGTGAACATTGGAACACCTTTGAGGAGGTCAGATCTTGAATGTGCTACAGAGTGTGGCTTTTCTCTGTGTGAACTGTATTGTTGATTTTTAAAAGGCACATGCTAATTTGAAAGGGCCTTGCTTTACATTTTTTATATGATATACTAAGGAAAACAATATTTATTGAGAATTTAATAATCTGAATCATTGCATGACTCAGAATAGGTAGGGATAAAAGCCTTTTGCTCACATAGTTCTTATATAGGAATAATTAGTGAAAGACACAAATATAAAGAACAGTAGAAGTTAAGGGGAGGGGGAGATTGTATTTAGTAGGTGTGCGTGGAGTTGAGTTTTGTATAGAATCATCATGTGTCACATTCTGTTTGGGTAGTCCCAGTTTGCTTCTGGTATTCGGATGTCTCATCTAGTAAACATCCCGTCTCAGATTCAGCATTGTCATTGTTTGGATGATTTTATACTGTTCCTCTACTACAAGGATCAATATGACTTGATTCTGTGGTGATAGATAGCTAAGGAGAAATTGCATAAACCAAAAACATGGGCAGTGGGAAGACTGGTGCACTCCCAAAAAACATGTTTAGTTTGATTCTGTTTGGGGGAACAAGAAAGGAAACAGCCAGGTGTTAGTGGCTCACACTTCTTATTCCAGCTACTAAGGAGGTGGAGATCTAAGAATCACAGTTGGAAGCAAGACTGAGCAGAAAAATCCATATTAACAAGCAAAAAGCTGGAAGTGGAGGTGTGGTTTAAGTGGTAGAGTGCCATTCATGAGCGAAAAACTAAGTGAGAGCACGAGGCTCTGGGTTTAAAAGCCGCGCGCGCGCGCACACACACACACACACACACACACACACACACACACACACTCTCACTCACTCACATCACAGAGAGAGAATAAGAGAGAAAGAGGTAGATAGAAAGGAGAAGGGCAGGGAGGATAAGAAAGAAGAGGCTGGGTGCCTGTGGCTCACGCCTGTACCTGCAAAAAAAAAGAAAAGAAAAGAAGAGGAAATTATCGTGATGAGATTTGGGATCTAAGTTGAGGTCAGATATCAAGTACTCTGAATGTCAGACCAGAAATGTAGTATTTAAATAGTTACACATGGAAGTCTGAGTGACTTGTTATTAGTACAGTATTATTAAATAGATTTGAATATATCTATATACTTTCTACCAGATATACTTTTAAAAGGCTTTTTTTGTAGTTGTTGGTTGTGGGGCTTAAACTCTGGGCCTGGGCACTGTCCCTCAGCTCTTCAGCTCAAGCCTAGTGCTCTACCACTTGAGCCATAGCGCCACTTCTGGTTTTCTGGTGGTTTATTTGAGATAAGAGTCTCATGCATAGACTTTCCTTCTTGGGCTGGTTTTGAACTGCTGTCCTCAGATTTCAGCCTCCTGAGTAGCTAGGTTTACAGGTGTGAGCTACCAGTGTCTGGGAAGGCTTTTTTGAGATACAAGATTTAAATAAAAATTATTAGTGACGGCTGCCAGTTAAGGAAAATTTAGATTTCTATTTAAGATAGTGGGATTTTTTTTTCTTCTTCTTCTGGTGTGTAAGTTGTGGGGCTTGAACTCAGAACCTGGGCACTGTCCTTGAGCTTTTTTGCTCAAGGTTAGTGTTCTACAACTTGGAGCCACAGCACCACTTCCAGTTTTCTGGTTGTTAATTGGAGGTAAGAGTCTTATTGACTTTCCTGTCTGGGTTGGCTTTGTACCCCAGTCCTCAGATCTCAGCCTCATAAGTAGCTAGAATAACTGGTGTGAACAACCAGCATCCAGCGTCAGTGGGAAATTTTAACATGAATTACCACAATCAATAATTAAGTCTATAGAAGCTACAAAAAATAAAGTTTTAGAGCATAAGTTGATATTGGGTCTTGGAATTATACTATTTATTTTAAAGATGAAGAAAACTAGCCAGGCACTAATGGTTCGTACTTGTAATCCTGGGTGATTGTGGTTCAAAGCTAACCAGGACAGAAAAGTCCACGAGACTCCATCTCTAAAATAACAATAGAAGGCAGGACTGGCAGCATGGCTCAAGTGGTTAGTGCCAGCTACACAAAGCAAAGCTGAGCAAGCATGAAGCCTTGACTTTAAGCCTTCATGTCAGCCCACAAGCTCCCCCCCCAAAAAAGGAAGAAAGAATCTGACAGAGACATTGTTAAATGTCAGAACTCTTCAGCAAGTTGTTGGCAGAGTGGCATCGGAACTTAGCTGCTTTGCCGTCTCATCATCCAGTGGACATTTGATTTCATAACAGAACTGTGTTTAGGGACTGTTTCACTTTTGGCCAGGTAACGGTGTTCCCATGTCTTGGCATTGTTGTGATATGGTAAAGGCATCTGCTCTATTTCAAGGATGTAGAAGCTTAAGGTTTAAAATGTCTAGTGCCTAGAAATCCTTCCAGGAAAGCAAACATTGAGGAGGAAGACAGTTAAACAATTGTTTGCCCTTGAGTGTCCCAAAGCCAGCTGGCTGTGCTGGCCTGTGGTAGAAGTCATTATGGATAAAAGTGAAAAAGACAATAGATTTTACTCTTACATTGAAATAACAAGTTTAAAATTTAGGGATGGGTTAAAAAAATGCAAGTTAAAAAAACAAACCCTAATTTTAGATATTAAGTATTTTTATTTTTATTGTATAAAGCATATCCAGACTATATTAAGATATTTGGAACTAGTAAATGTAACAAAATTGGTCAATTAAACATAAGCTTATAAAACATTAACATGTAAGAACATTATTTTACTTTAATACATTTATAATTGAATTTCACTGAAGATTTTGTGTGTTACTATAAAGGTATTAAGGTTTGAGGAAGGAGCAGTAAGTATACTTTTTTTTTTTTATATGTTTAGGGACAGTTAACTTTTCTGTCATTGAATTTTTGAATGATCATCTAAGGGACCTTGTGAAACATGATCTTGCAATGCCCAAGTGGTGGATCATGGAATACGTAGGTGATGAAATAAGTGTCTTTACATGTACAAATGTAGTTTGTTTACATGATGTAGTGTTCATGGTAAGGGAAGCAAGTGATTTTGGAGATTCAAGACCTAGTATTAAGAGATGTTAAGTAAATTCCCAATTGTATTATCAAGTCAACATATTCTCATTCCTGAGCACTTTTGAAAACCTAATTCTAGATTACTTTAATATGAACAAATGAGGCAGACATTTACTTACATAGACAAGTTGCTATAAAATCAATACTTCCACACAGACACTAAACTTCAAAAAATGCACTTAAAGGACAATTATTTTTCTGGAAAATAGGTTTTAGAGAATGGTAGGCTTGTTGGACAAATTGAACATAAAGCTACAGCAGAAAAAATACTGAGAAGATTAATAGTTCCAGATCCGTATTACCTTAAAAAGACATAAACAGTAAAGTAAGAGTTATAGGGCCCTTAGCTGGAGAATGATTTCTGTTCTAGAAAACAGTGAATCATCCACTGTCACCTAAAGTCTCAGTAGGTTCCAGCCACCAGACCAGTCTAAATGAGATGGAGTGTTTAGAGATGAAGCATTCAGCACCTAGCTCGTATGTGATCTTTAGACATCTGAAGGGGACTTCCAGCTTAATGGAGATTAAAAAAAATATATATATATGTATATATATATATTTTTTTTTTTTGCTTTGTTTTGTTTTGTTTTTGTCAGTCATGGGGCTTGAACTCTGGGCCTGGGCACTCTCCCTCAGCTCTTCAGCTCAAGGCAAGCACTCTACCACTTGAGCCACAGCGCACTTCTGGTTTTTTGGTGGTTTATTGGACATAAGAGTCTCACAGACTTTCCTACCCAGGCTGGCTTTGAACTGCAATCCTCAGATCTCAGCTTCCTGAGTAGCTGGGATTATAGGCATGAGCCACTGGCGCCCAGCTTTAAAATAGTTTTTTTTTTAATGGAAGATTTCAAAGTTTTATTGTTATTATTAAGGTGTTGTACAGAGGGCTGTCATTTCATAAGTACATTTCTTTTTGTACAATGTCACCCCTTCCTTCACTATCCCCCAATTTCTCAAAATTTTATTTTAATCAATTATATGTGCAAATGATGTACACACACATATATAAGTTCCCAGCGCAAATTCATTCATCCCCTGACCAACTATTCTTCCTCAGACCGAATTCTTTCCCCAGATCACATTCACACATTTAACAATTTCTCAGAGATAAATATATCTTTGTGGGTTTTTAAAAAAGTTCCATTGTTATTATAAAGGTGATATACAGAGGGGTTACAGTTATATACGTCAGGTAAAAAGAACATTCCTTTTTTGAACAATATCACCGCCTTCCCTTGCTCATCTTTATGTTTTAAAATAATATATTCATATGTGTTGACTTCAGTTTTAGATTTTGAGAAATGGACTTGTGTGTGGGTGAGAACCAGGGCCTTACCCACGTAAGCATACTCCCTGCCCCCATCTCTTCTGTACTACATTGCCTGGAAAAGAATTCAGTAGTCAATGTTTACATTTTTATGACTATATAAATGCTATTCATGGGTGACCAGTCTAGCATACTACGATTAAATTTCCTTTTTTTTTTTGTAGTTAATAATTGCCTTTTTTCCTCCATTGGTTTAATTTTCTACACCTCTGTAACCAGTTTGTTATTAATATATCCTTCATTTCTTTCTTTTTCTATTATTTTTCTATTATTTACTCATAGCACTTGTGAAGAATAATGGTTTCTCTGTGATCTTTCCATACATACCTATGCTGTGCTGTGTTTGAATCTCCCTTCCATAACACACCTTCCAGGTGAGTCCCCATTCCCTTCCCTAGTCTCACTTCTACTTTTTGATCATTGTCCTTTTGATTAGATTTCACGGAAGGAAATGTGATACTTGGATTTTTTTTGTGTTTCGCTTGTTGCACTTAATATGACAATTTCCAGTTCCATTCATTTTCTTTCAAATGGCATGATTTAATTCTTTTTATGGATGAATAATAATTTAGATATATCAATTTTTAAATCTGTTATCTGAGGATGGGCACCTAGGCTGATTCCATAATTTGCTGTAATAACAATAGTGCTGCAATAACATAGGGATGTACATGATTTTTATATACATTGAATTCTTTTGCTCAGGTGTACAGTGATCCCTCACCTATCATGGGAGTTACATTTCAGAGACCCCCTGCGATAGGTGAAAATCTGTGATGTAGCGGTGTTACATAGTCATCCCTCGCTATATTGTGGTTCACTTATTGCTACTCTGCAGATTTTCATTTATTGCAGGGGTGAGGGGGTATCTCTGGAATGTAGCTCCCATGATATTTGAGGGATCACCATTTGCATATTTAACCCCCCCCAAAACCCACCATACAGTGAAACTTCAGTGAACCAAGGTGCAGTAGGGATGACTATATCTCAAAGACTGGTATAGTTAGATCATATAGTGGCTCTATTTTTAGATTTTCAAGAAATCTCCATATTGGTTTTTGTATGCTTTTTTTTGGGGGGGAGGAATTAGGATTTATGTAGCCTATTTTGCCTAATTTTACTTTAACAGTTATTTTTTTTGGGGGGAGGTCTGGTCGTGGGGCCTGAACTCTGGGCCTGGGCGCTGTCCCTCAGCTCTTCAGCTCAAGGCTAGCGCTCTACCACTTGAGCCACAGAGCCACTTCCAGCTTTTTTCTTTTTGCTTATGTGGTGCTGAGGAATCGAACCCAGGGCCTCATGCATGCAAGGCAAGCACTCTACCACTGAGCCACCTTCCCAGCCCCATCCTCCAAGCTTTTTATTATGAAAGATTTGAAACATGAAAACTGAATGAACACCTGAGTATGCTTTTCTTCCTTAGGGGTGTGTGTGTGTGTGTGTGTGTAAATACATTTATCTATATTTACTTTTTGTTGTAATATTTGAAAGTAAGTTACAGATATTATGAGCCTTCATTCCTAAAACATTCAACATGCTTTTCCTAAGGACAGTACTATATTGGAGAAATGTATCATTATTCATACATATGGAAATAAATCGTTCTATAATATCATTTAACATCTCATGTATTTTAAATTCTAGTTCCAAAATTCTCTTATAACTTTTGTCTTAAGAATTAGGGTTCTGAGATAAACACAAACCTGTAATTCCTTCCTTCCTTCCTTCCTTCCTTCCTTCCTTCCTTCCTTCCTTCCTTCCTTCCTTCCTTCCTTCTTTCCTTCTTCCTTCCTTCCTTCCTCTCTCTCTCTCTTTCGTCTTGAACTCTGGGACTGGGTGCTGTCCCTCAGCTCTTCAGTTCAAGGCTAGCTCTGTACCACTTGAGCCACAGCACCACTTCCTTTCTTCTAGTGATTTATTCGAGATAAGAATTTCACAGACTTTCCTGCCTGGCTGGCTTTGAACCACCATCCTCAGATCTCAGCCTCCTGAGTCGCTAGGATTACAGGCTTGAGCCACCGGTGCCCGGCTGCAAGTTCTTTTTATTTTATTTTAGTTTTTATTGTGAAAATACCGTATAAAGGGGTTACAATTACATGGGCAAGATAACGAGTACATTTCTTATCAAGCATTGTTGCCTCCTCCTTTGTTTCCCCTTCCCATCCCTTCCCATCCCTCCCCCCCCAATCCTCCCTACACCCCCCCACCACCAAAGTTGTAAAGTTCCGTTTTTCGACATAACAACTTGTACATCTCATTGTTGCAATGGGTCCACCTGTATCCCTATTTTAACGATTCGTTTTTCCCCTTCCCCTCCACAAACTATACCAACATCAAATACAGTGAAAGCAGGGGTTATACCGTGGGGGAGGGACATACAAAGCAACAAAGAAATCATAAATATGTTAGAAACAATTGCATAAAAGAAAAAAAGAAGAACATTTGAATACTTATCTTGGGGTTCATTTCCCTAACATCAACTTACATGACCTTTTCTGCTTGACTCAGATATACACTGGTTATTGCAAATAAGGGAAACCATGGGACCTATGTTTCTTTGGGCCTGACTTACTTCACATAATATAATTTTTTCCAAGTCTTTTCATTTGCAAGTTCTTTCTTGAACAGAACAGTTCCTCCAAATTTTGGATCTTTATTTAGTTGTTTATTTTGGTTGGTCATGGGGCTTGAACTCTGGGCCTGAGCACTGTCCCTGAGCTCTTCAGCTCAAGGAGCACTCTACCACAGAGACACTTCCGGTTTTCTGGTGGTTTATTGGAAATAAGAGTCACATGCACGGACTTTCCTTGGCTTTGAACAGCAATCCTCAGATCTCTGCCTCACAAGTAGCTAGGATTACAGGAGTGAGCCACTGGCGCCCAGCTTTATTTTGTTTTCTTGTATTTAATCTTGAGCAGTTCAGCATCCAGGGAACAGTAGATAAGTGACTGAAGATAAGGTCCTAGATAAGGCTCCTTCCTCCTGCTTGAGATGTTAATGGAAGCATGTGGGAATAGAACACGTTTTGTAATCTTATTGCTTTGTTTCTCTGACTCCAGTGCTATTAATCTAAAGCTTAACCGTGTTCTTCCTTGTACAGTTTATTAGTACTTAAAATGAAAAAGCAGTATTTATCTTCATAGCAATGATGAATTATATTTAGAGTCCTTCCAGCCCACCCCCTTCACCTTGAACTCTTTGCCAGCATTTAGTCTCATGACTTTTGTTTGCTTCAGATTGAATTTGAGTTTAAGCTCAAAGGGCATGCATTTTTGTTTATGACTAAGGGCTGATCTCTGAAGTTATCAGACATTCCTCACATTCCATATGTCTAATTTTTAGTGCTTGGAGGATCTGGTGCTATGCCAGGGGAAAATAGAGGCTAGAGAGCAGAAGGAAATACCACCAGAGTCTCCACATAAGTTATAAAAACTCACTCATATGTTTAACTAGCAAAGCAAATGCCAAGCATGGAATTGATTTGTAGTATGTTAATGTCCTTCCTTAGGCTTCTTAGGAACTTTTTTTTTTTTTTTAAGCTTTCTGCTATTTAATTCTCTAAATTCCAACCCGGGGAGTCTGAAAATTTTGTGATTCTTTTAGTTGTATTTAGGGTCAGTACTAGGTGTTTTTGTAAAACAAATGCTTGCAGAAAGCCAAGTATCCAGGGAGTGACTTAGAGTCATCAATATAGATGTGGACTACTGAAAATAGATTCATTGGACAAATGAGCACCAACTATTGTTCTAAACTGCAAAGACTGCAGTGGTGGAGAAAACAACTGTGGAGGAGAAAGATGATACAAATAAGAAATAAACTAGGTCATAGTAACTATGTCAGATCAACTTCTATTAGCCCTGTTGACTTAACAGAACTTGTAAATTTTAGTGACTTCCACAAATATCTACTACTTGCTTATATGACATCAAGTAAACTAAAAAATAAAAGAAGCAAAAGTCATGTAAATGCTGACTTAATTTTTTAATCATTTACTTGCTAAAAATGTATAAAAAGTAAAAATCAGATTTGTGTTGCTCAATATTACACATACCACAACAGAGGCAAATTAGCTTCTGATATTAATAATTTAAATATAACCTTTATAATTTTAATAGGTCATAATTTAATACAACAAAATTGCAGATGGAAATTGTAGCTTCCTTGGACAGATGCTTTCAGTGTTTGTTACATTCCTTTGGCGCTAACCAAGACACAAGAAAGGCTAAATCAGAAGGATATTTTTTCTTCTTAAGCAAGACATTATAAATAAAATATGTGAACAGATACCCTAGAAACTGATTGTAATCAAGATTCCTTTGTAAATATAAAAAGCCTTATCCCATGTTACCAAAAATATCAGTAACACCGATAAATGCAGACATAAATTTTGTGTGTCTACACAGTCATCTTTGAACTATGAAGCATGTTTTCAAGTGTGTGCTTTTTCTCTAGCATGAGAGGCTGAAGGTACAAGGAGAATGTCTGACTCATTTACCTTCTCAAAGCTTTCTTTGCAAGCAGTCAGACTTGGTTTAATTGTCTGGGAATCTGGTTTGATGCCTCTGTGGTCTTCACCTTCTGGAATGCCAGCACTTAGCCGAGAGCCTCTTCCTCACTTTGAGATCCTGGAAGATCACTGAGAGCCAAATGCTAGATTAGTTCATTTGGATCTTTTAGTGAAAGACCAGGCTCTGCTTTTTGTTCATTTAAATCTGTCAGGCATACAGTATTCATGTATCTAATCAACATGGTGTGTTTATCCAGGCAAGATTGACAGCACAGAGAGATACCGAAACAACGCAAATTTCACATTATGAGCATTGTGTAATTCACTGTGAGATTTATTTGCCTTGTCTCTAAATTTAACAATAGCTGTGAGACTATAAAAAATTAAAACCATAGGATGAGAATGAATCACCCCTCTACTTCCTCAAAGTCAAAACTTAGTTCTTAAAACTCTGCTCTGAGAGCAGCTGTGACTTTACACTAGGGCGTCTGACTCACTCACATAGTTAGAACTCAGGATGATGTCACTGAGCACTCATTTCAGAAGCTGCAGGCTTAAGGGCTGAACCAGAAACTTCCCCCAAGTCAGCCACCTTGGCCCCAGTTGCTTTCCTGAAGAAGCCACTGGTGGAGATGGAGTCTCAAAAACTTGTATGTCTGGGCTGGCTTTAAACCACAGTCTCCACCTCCCAAATAGCTGGGATTGATTACACAGGAATCTTCCATGCCTGGCTAGTAGTAGCTTTTGAGGAGAGGAGGATGAAAACTAGATTGAGAACTGGTGGTCAAACAGACTTGGAGGATTATCTTCAATACTTACATTGTTTTTATGAGGAGGATATATTCATACAATCTCTTACCAGAATTTTATGCAAAAATATTTTAAAAACTATTTTCAAAAGACACTCAGCTGCTGTAGAGAATAGATTGTAGAAGGAAATGAGTGGAAAATTACCAGTTAGCAAGTCAAGGTAGCCGTCCAGGCAAGAGACACTAGTAGTTGTGAAAAGTTGTATGGTTGGAGCATGAGCCTGGAGGACCTGGATGGATTGGATATGGGGTTGTCCCAGAAGGAGGCCTCAAAAATGTCTGTCTGCTGGATAGAACTTGGGCACCTGGGTTGGTGATAACTGCCATCTTCCAAAAAAGGATTGTTTGGGAAAGGAGGTTGTTTGGGAAGTTGTTGTACAGGAGAAATTAAAAGTTGTATTTTATGAGTTACATTTGATGTGGAAACACTGTGGAATTTTCAGGTAGAAGGTGCTGCTAATAAATTAGGATTCCATAAAACATCTGGCTGGAAATCACTTACTCATTGTTTTCTCCAAGGAACAAGTATTGAATACCGTGTGCCATGCTCTGTGCTTGGCACACAAAGATGAAAAACTGGTAGGACCTTGGTGAACTGAACAGACCAACTGAAAAGGTTGACAGTGTGATATATTTGAATGGAAAATATAACAACAATGTTTAGTGGCTTGTAAAATGTCCTTCAAGGGCAAAATGGTGGAAAAGTAGAAGGAGAGGAGGGAGGTAACTGCATATATGATTTTTGTTAGCTTTACATCAGTTTGGCTGACAGACTTTTCCTTGAATCTCCTAGGCTGGTTGTTGGTAGATTTTTCTGTAACTAGCATTGTAAGAATCTGCTTTGCAGATGTCCTGTTTCAGAGCTGTGAATAGTGTAGTATTTCTACTGTTTTCCATCTTGACTCGTGATTTCCTGGTGTTAATGAGGCTATCTTGTTGGTATCAGCTGGTTTTTCTCTTTCTGCTGATGTTTGGTATTTGTAGTACACTCTGCCAGTAACTTGTGCCAACTGTGTCATGAAACCTGGCCCTTCCCACCAAGTTTGGAATCTGACTGTTTATTTCCCCTCTCAAAACTTAGGGTGATGCAGATGTTTATAGCAGCATTACTTATAACAGCTAGGAGTAGAAATAATCCAAATAGTAGCTGGTAAATCGGCAAGCAAAACAGATTATACAATGGGTATGACAATTTTTAGACTCTTAACTGGCTATCCAGTCTTCTCAGAACCTTAAAATATAATCAGTGTTTTTCGTAAACAAAGTTAATGGATAAGAAATATCTTCAGAGACTTACTTGGGTCTTTAGAAGAGATTAATACACATCATATATTAAAAGCTGCTACAGATCAGGCTGAGGTCTGAAGATCATGGTTCAAAGCCATCCTGGGTAGGAAAGCTCTTGTCTCTAATTAATTTCCAAGAAAGCAGAAAGTGGAGCTGTGTGGCTCAGGTGGTAGAGTGCTGGCACCTTGAGTTCAAGCCCCAGAATAGGCACCTCCTCCCCACTCCCTCCCCCACCCCCCAAAAAAAGTTGCTAAAGATCAATGAAGCTAACCACATGACCAAAATAACTTACAAGGACAATTCATAAAAGAAGCAAATAAACATATCAAAAAGTTATGAACCTTATTACAAGTTGAGCATCTGAACACTCTAAAATCTGCAATGCTTCGAAGTTCAGAACCTTTGAGTTCTAACAAGTAGAAAACTTTGTACCATGAAATCTTACGTTGTGCACAAAATTAGTAAAGTTATATAAGGTTATCAGGCTAAGTGTGTAAGTTGTATATAAAGCAAAAGCAAATTTTATGTTTAAACTTGAATCCTCCCCAGGATGTGTCATGAAGATGCAATTTTTTTTAAAGTCCCACATTTGGAACACTTCTGGTCTGAAGCATTTCAGGTAAAGGATACTCAATGTGGAGTAGTTACCAGACTTCCCCCACCCTGCCCAGTATCAAGGGGCTGTGGCATGTAGGAAACACATCCATTCACTTACATTTCAGGTTCTAGTGTTAAACTGGTAAAGCCCACATGGAGGAACAAGTTTGTGAGAATTTTTTAATGTCAACATGCCTTTAAGAACACTTCTCTAGGAACAGATGACACTATGAGAAAGGAAATGTGCTCATACCTGTTGTATGTAAAGCTAACCCCACTTTATGTCACCTCTAAAGCAACAATAAAGTAAATTAACAAAAAAAAATCCACTTGGCTAATACATACTGATACTTTGTAAGTCATAAATTCACATATTCTTTGACCAACCACTAGGAGTATATTCTAAAACATAGCTTGCACAGCTGTAAATAGAAATGTGTTCATTGAAACATTGCTTTCTCTGGAAGGAAATGGAATATTGAATATGTCTCAATTGACATTTTGTTAAATAACAGACTAGGACCCACTCAGTAAATTTAGATATGAAAACACTGAGGTAAATTTTTATGAAGATACTCACCAAAAGATTCCTCATTTACATTTGACTACTATAACTCTCACAGTGTGCATAGTAAGAGCCTGTTTGCATGTTTTCTAAAAGTGTGACTTAGTAGACTGAAAAAAATAACCAGTAGCTCTACTCTCTAGTAATAAGGGGGATTTTAATAACAGTTTATCCTACTGTTGTATGTGTTCTTCACAGTGAAATTATATTACCTGCATATATATGAACGTGTTTTTAAGTTATTACATTACAAAATTTTAAATGTATGTATATGCAGGCTTCAAAACAAGTATATATGTATAGTTTTTAAGTATATGACCAGCTTTGTAAATTATATGCTTTTGTAAAATTGATACACACATCTATATTTGTTTAATAAACATGGTCGGGAAGGAAACATATTATTATTAATTAGGATAATCTCCTTATACTGAGGATAAAGGTTTAAAAGTATCCTCCTAGTCCCATAGATTTTTTTTGGGGGGGGGTCCGGTCGTGGGGCCTGAACTCTGGGCCTGGGCACTGTCCCTAAGCTCTTCAGCTCAAGGCTAGCGCTCTACCACTTGAGCCACAGCGCTACTTCGGGCTTTTTTCTTTTTGCTTATGTGGTGCTGAGGAATCGAACCCAGGGCCTCTGGCATGCAAGGCAAGCACTCTACCACTGAGCCACCTTCCCAGCCTCGTCCCATAGATTTTGATGAAAATAATATAGGCTCATTTTACTTGTTTAATAACCTCTGTAAAGGAGAAGCTGTGAGCAAAAAAAGCCAGAAGTGGCACTGTGGCTCAAGTGGTAGAGTGCTAGCCTTGAGCTGAAGAGCTAAGAGACAGTGCCCAGACCCAGAGTTCAGGTCCCACAACCGACACACACACACACACACACACACACACACACAGAAGAAGCTGCGTATAATATAGAGCAGTATATTCTTCAGCTGTGTATAATACAGAGGGTGGTAGTTCCTTATTGTGACTGGAGTGTCTTCCCCAACAAAGCTCTTATCTATGACAATTGGTGTGCATTGTTGAGCACAGGAGGGGAATCAGGCAACCTTAGGTGGACTTGTTGGTTTGTTTGGACAATAATCCTTTAAGTCCCATTCCTCTCGAAAACATTCCTACCTTCTTGGCTGGCATAGTCACTTAAATTCTCAAACTATTTTCAAACCAAATAATCCGACAAGCAAATATTACTTGACTTAAGAGAGCGAAGAGTTCAGGTTAAAGTGTTTGCTTGACTGCTCTTGCTTTCTTCTGTGGAATAAAAATACTTAAAAAAAAATCTTGCTAAATGACTAACACTTGGAATAAATTCTCCATTTCTGAACCACTTGAGATAAATTCTTTTGCATCTTTGTAACTAATGTGTGTGTTAGTCAGGCATTTATTTGGTGCATAATTTAATTATAATAAAAATAAATCTCAAAACCAACTGTTTTGATGTGGTACTGCAAGGTTTTCTTATATCCTGTCCTGCTTGTCAGGTAACATTTATCAGTGGTGACTGTAATATCAGCCTTCATATTTGAGTAATAAAATGCAGTTATTCATTTTGCTTATAGAAATAGAAAAAAATTATTTCTCTCTTTCTCATTGTCATGTATTCAGTCAAGGATGACTGGAAGTATCAGCGGGGGTAGGTATTGTGCTGGAGAGACTGGAAAGAACAGGGAGATACTCCCGTGTGGTTAGATGCATTGGGTGACAGCTTACTCTATTTAGAAGTGAGTGGGTGGTATGTGGCTCATGGAACACTGTGCACAAATAGCATTCCTTGGTTAAATGGAATCAACATTTGTGGTGTTTTATTAAAGCTGCCAAATTGTTTCTTTAGAGGATTGTATTGAGTTACAAAGTCACCAGCAGTGAATGAAAGTAACCAATTTCCCCACATCCTCACATTCTTCAGTCAGACAAAACAAAACAAAAACCTGATCCCTTAATAGGCTTAAAATTAAGCCTCATTACTTGTCTTATTTGGAGTTTCTTTTTATTATTAGCCATGTTGAAGCTTTCCCCATATTTTTTATTATTTTATTACCTTATTCACTTAGAATCTTGACTTTGTTATATGCTTATTATTAACTTTTTTTGCTTTTAAAAATTTTATTATAAAGGTGATGTACAGATGTACAGAGGGGTTTTAGTTACCTAAGTCAGGTAAACAGTACCTTTCTTTTCTTTTTTTTTTTAAGAGCACAACACATTTTGGTCACTTTATTAAATGACATTAAATAGTTTAAGTTTCAACTACTAAACAGCACTTTGAATGGTGAAAACACAGATAGTATATTGTCATACTTGAATGCTTGTCTTCTTTTTGGACAGTGTCACCCCTTGCCCCACTTTCTCCTAATTTCCCCCTCCTGTCTTCAAGTTGTACAGTTCATTTTTCAACAGAGTTTAAAACAATTTATTGAAGTGTAATCTATATAATGTAAATTAAACATTTTGAGCAACAATTTTGAGTGGCATTTAGGACATTCATAATGTTGGGCAGCCTCCAACCTATATTTAGTTTCAAAACATTCCCTAAACTTCATTAAGCAGTTTCTCTATTTGTCCCTCTGGTATCCATAAATCTAACTTCTGTTCTCATGGGTTTATGAGCTGGATATGAACTATATGATACATGACCCTTTGTGCCTGGCTTTTTTCATTTATCACAGTATTTTAGAAATTTACATTATACATCTATAAATAATTCATAGCTAAATAATATTCCATTGCATACACACACACACACCACCATCTCACACACACACACACACACCCCCCCCCCCCCCCCACCACCACCACCACCACCACCATCACCACCCACCACCACCATCATTCATCTATTGGTAGAAATTTGGGCTATTTTCACTCCTGTGACTATTGTAAATAATTCTGCAATTATAGATAGGAGTTACAACCTTTTCTCTCAAAAGTGGTTGCTGGGCATGAGCACAGCCATTTTTAGGGTAACTGCCATCTTATGAGAAGCTATTTTAGTTAAGCCACATTCTACTATAAGAAAATTGTTTCTCGAAGGGTTTGGAAACATCACTAAGAATTGTCTTTCTGACAAGTTGCTGCTTTGTTCAGGAGTCCTGATTTTTAACCCCTTTTAAAACAAGCCTTTCTTGGAAGGTTGTGAATGTTAAATTCTGACCAATTGGTATGAAGGATACTAGCGCATTAGGGATAAAACCCAGGCAAACTCTACACAGTGTACTGATTATTTGGCTTTCTGTCAATAGCATACCTTTCTGCAGAAGCAAAATCTGTGCCTTGTCTAGCTCCTTTCAAGCCTTATTCCTGCGTGGCACCCTAATAACCCAAGGCCTTTTCAACACATGAACATACATGTACCTGTTTTTTAGTATCTTTCTTTTTCTTTTTGTCCATCGTGGGGCTTGGGTACTGTCCCTGAGTTCTTCAGCTCAAGGTGAGTGCTCTACCTCTTGAACCACAGAGCCACTTCTGTTTTTCTAGTGGTTTATTGGAGATAAGAGTCTCACGGACTGTCTTGCCTGAACTGACTTTGAATTGTGATCCTCAGATCTCAGCCTCCTGAGTAGCTAGGATTACAGGCATGTGCTACTGGCACATGGCTAGTATCTTTCTTAAAAAAAATTTTTTTTAGTGTTACGGTATAGGTGATGTACAGAGGGGTAACAGTTACATAAGTCAGGTAATGAGTACATTTCTTTTTGAACAGTGTCACCTCTTCCCTCATTTTCTTGGTATAGACATGAATGATATGGAGTCATGGCAATTCTTTTGAGAAATTATAAATGATCTTACTTTTCTACTTATCCACATGTGGCTTTGTTAATGCTTGTTTATTTTCAGCTGTTATTATAAGAATAATTATTATTGATTCTGGGGTTTGAGCTAGCTAAGCAATGCTCTTCTACTTGAGCCACATCCCCAGCTTCAAGTTAGTTTTAGTAGCCATTATAGTTGGTATGAACTGGTACCTCACGTGATTTTGATTTGATTTGATAACCCTTACTTTTGAGTTCATGTTACTGTTTTGAATATGAGTGGAAAAATGGAGGAAAAAGAAAACCTTGGTTTTGATGAGCTTCTTATAAAATTATATTTTGAAGAAATAAAGGTCTTACAATTAAATGAGGTTCCAAATCTGAGGATTATTAAGCCATTATTTCTATTCAGGTATTTCATTGATTTTTTTATGTTGAAGCTGATATCTTTTTAAAAAATTTTATTTTATTGTAAAGATGCTGTACAGAGTAACGAGTACATCTCTTCTCAATAATTGTTACTCTCTACTTTGTTGTTCTCCCACTATTCCTTCCACCCCCTTCCCCCATTTCATTGATTTTATGACTGAGACCTATTCCCGTTTCTCCATCACCTGGTTGGATTATAGCTGTAATTTGTGCCCTTTAAAACAGTGGCCCCAGGGGCCAGCAGCATCAGCAGGGCCTGGGAACTTGTTAAAAATGAAAAATCTCAGGTTTCATCCCAGATATGAGAATTTTTTTTGGGTGGTAGCTTCAGCGATCTGGGTTTTAATAAGCTTTTAAAGTAAGTTGGATACACACTTGAGTTTGAAAAACACTGGTCTCACCCAGCATTTTCAGGTTGATTTGTTGAAAAACCCTGGGTTGGGGGGGGGGTTGGGGTGGCTTTGCTAACATCAAATTTTTTTAACTTAAATAGGCAGAAAATATAACAACTTGGAATCATTTTAATAGCTTCCTATTTAAGAAAAATCTATGTATCCTATCCTTTTACTTAGAAATTGCTGTTCAGACTAAATCATGTAAAAAATAATTTTTTCAAAAAAAGTTACTTTGTATCTTTGGTCAAGTATTTAAAGAATTTCAGAGTTGCATGTCATTTGAGATATGCTTTTCCTTTTATGATTTTTCTTGTTTACTTCCTCTGAGTATCCATGTGAAGGTTATAATGTGAAGCCCTGGGAGCTGGACATATACCCACTACTGCCTTTAGTATTAACATTGACTAGAGATACATGTTTATTTGTCTACATGTATATTTGACTACAAATAGTATTTTTTTCTCCTATTATGGGCTCTTCAATTACAGATAATTACATTTACTTTGCAAAACTTTATGAGGATTTAGGTAATAAGTTTATATCTGTTAAAGCATGCCTGGTATATGATAAGCACTTGGTAAAATGTTTCATAATATTAGAGTAATGACCATATATAAAAACGGACTTTTTTTGGACATAGAATATTGAAAAGTAGTCTATCTGAGTTCCCAAACCAACAGCATAAACAATGTGTTCTTCCAAAGGTGGTGAGTCCCTCTCACATCTTGGCTTTCAAGAGTATATTCATGAATTAACCTCAGATTTAGGTGTTGGATGGCAGAAGAGAGTTGTTTTGTTTTTGTTTTGGTTGGTAATGGGGGTTGAACACAGGCTGGGGCACTGTCCCTGAGCTCTTTTGTGCAAGGCTAATGCTCTACCATTTTGAGCGAGAGCTTCACTTCTGGTTGGTTAATTGGAGATAAGGGTCTCCTGGACTTTCCTGCGTGGTCTGGCTTTGAATCGCAATCCTCAGATCTCAGCCTCCTGAGTTGCTGAGATTACTATGAGCCACCAATGCCCAGCTAGGAGGGTTTTTTTTGGCAAGCCTCCTAAGATGCTCCAGATTGCAAACCTCCTGGCCAGAAGGAGCAAGTGGTTAGGAAGTAAATGTCCAAAGTAGGGCAGAGTGATAGTGGAAAGGGTTTCTTACCTCCTCACCCCTTCAGTTCCTTCCCTTACTCCTGCCCCTTCCCCTTCTCTTCCTCCCCCTCCCCCAAGAATAGAAGGCTATTGTAAGGTCCTTCCTGGATGGCAGCAGACTCCACCCTCCTCGCAGCAAAGTCTCCACCTAGTACCTGCATTACCTAGGCAGCTGGCACACCTGGAAGAGGTCACATCTGAATTTGATGTGGCCACACCTTTCTCCGCCCATACCCTAGATAAGGCCTAGCCCAGGCCCAGACTCCCTCTTTTCCCAGCTCTCTCTCTTTCCCAGGTCTCTTAGGTCTTTCCCAGGCCTTTCCCAACCGCGTGGAGGGCCAAGATGGCCTGGTGCCAGCCAGAACGATGAATAAACCTACCCCTTACCTGAATACCACGTGTGTGGTGCTGTTCTTATTCGGCTACCTCTTTTTAAAAACCTAACAGCTATGAATATATTCATAAGCTGAGGGTGAAAAAAAGTGAAGTAGTGTATAACAGTAGTGTTTCCTATTACCAGGATAGCAGGATTTTTGTTAGGCATCCTTGATTTTGTTTGTTAGGTATCTGAGCTTGTTGGTCTGTTAATAATTTATTTACTCAATAAGAATTCATAAATATGTATTTAATACTGTTACTTGTTGATAGGGTACAGAAGAAATTATGCTATCCAGACCCAGAAAATAAAGCATTAAAATTCACTTTTGAAGCAAAGCTGCAAAGAAATTTTTACATTAAAAATTCCAAGAATGAGAACATTTGAGTTATTTACTGTGTTCATAATTACATTTATACTTACAAATGTAGTTTTTCTTTCTTTCTTTCTTTTGTCTTTTCTTTTTCAGTACCGAGGATTGAACCAGGACAATTCCACTTGCTAGGCAAGTGCTTTGCCACTGAGCTACATCCAAGTCCTAGTTTTTTTTCTTTTAACAATGACAAATGCTTATTATCTATTGTTCAATTCATAGGCAAAACCAAATTATTTTCAAATATAATAAAGTTGTCATAACTTAAAATCATAACATGTATCTGAAGCTTATAGAACTTCCAGGAATTAAAAAATGATCTTTAAACAAAAATCAATCTCAATCTCAGGCTTTCAGCAAGTTAAATTGGTGCCAGGTAAAACTTAGGTAGAATCTCTTTTATTGTTTAAATATACTTTTTTCATCTCTTCATCTGTAATATTTCTTTAGGCTGTGAATGCTTTTTTGCAGCTTTGATATATGGAGTGAGGGAAAGAGAATCCTCAAACAGAATCTTGTGCAGGGACACCTACCCAGTTAAGAGGTTCACAGTGTGCCCATGGCAGAGCTGGTAGCCTCATTATAGCATGTTTGCTAAACTGGTTTGGGAGGTCTGTGTTCTCATCGTTACCTCCGGGAGAGTTCATGCTACAGGAGGTCTGGTAGAAAAGGGAACTAGCCCTTCCTTTAGTCCATGGTTTTATAGTATCCTTAAATCGCTGTTAGAGGCCAGGAATTCTGGGAATTCTTTTCATGTTAAGTTTTCCCAGCATTCATCAGGGTAGATGACACACTTTGTTATTCTGATGAGTGGAAATGACCATATTTCACATGAAAGCTGTGTGATCTTTAGTATTCATTAGTATGGACAAAAGGGATTTCATAAGATCTCATATATAAGAGCTGGTTCTGTGAAATCATACAAAGTCAGAAGCGATGTTGACTGATGTGGACACCCTACAAGACACAGTTAATCTATAATGTTAACCTACCGTAGTTGCTCCAACAAAAGCAAAAATGAATGGTATGAGGGAAGAAGTCAATCTAGTTAAGTCTGAGGGCCTGTACTCTGCTTAGGAAGCCATGTAATTCACCATTAATTTGAAAAAAAGTATTAAAATGGAATTAGTCTTAAAGAGGAAGTATTCTTGAGAGAAAATATAAGGCAATCTGAAGAGATGGGATCGTTAAATGAATACTTCATGTGTTTGATCCCATTAAAAACTGTGTTGAGCCAGAGCCCTGTGGCTCACACCTGTAACTTAGCTACTCAAGAGATCAGAGGAAGCTAGCTTAGGTAGGAAAGTCCATGAGACTCTTATTTCCAGTTAACCACCAAAAGCCAGAAGTGGAGCAGTGGCTTAAGTCCTAGAGTACCAGCCTTGAGTGAAAAAGTTAAAGGATAGCTCTCAGGCCCTGATTTCAAGTCCATTCCTCCCCCCTGACCCCCCAATTTCAAGCCCCAACACACACACACACACACACACACAGTTGTGTTCAAGTGACTGTTACTATAAGATATTAACAAAATTTTTTGTGGGGCTGGGAAGGTGGCTCAGTGGTAGAGTGCTTGCCTTGCATGCATGAGGCCCTGGGTTCAATTCCTCAGCACTACATAAGCAGAAAAAGCTGGAAGTGGCACTGTGGCTCAAGAGTTAGAGTGCCAGCCTTGAGCTGAAGGGCCCATGACCGACCCCCCTCCCCACAAAAAAATATATTTTGTATATATACTTTTATTTTAAAGATACTGTACAGAGGGGTTACAGTTATATAAGTAAGGTAATGAGTACATTTCCTATTGAGCATTGTTACTTCCTCCTTTGTTTTGATAATTACACATTTTAACACATTTGTCCTTTCTCTCAAAGGAGAGGTTAGTTAATTTGTGGCAGAGGTACTGGTATCAGTTCCATGATGCTAGTATTTCAATCCTGGGATGAATTTTTATTTTGTGGGAAATTTATTTAGCTTCCAAGTTAGAGCCAGACTCCAGGTTTCCTCACTCTCATCTTGGGGTTCTATTTATTGTAGAGACTCACAGTCCCAGTTTTAAGCAGTAAACTCTCATGATGACACATGATGACACACTTCTTTTTTTGTATATTTATTTCTGAAGTTAATCCTTTATCTTTTCTTTAATATTTCAGTACAATAATGCATTCTCTGGAAACAATCAAGAACAGAAAGGAAATATGAAAACAGAACAAAATACAATTTTAGTACACTAAAATTGCATTTAGATACTAAATTTGAATGTATGTGGTTTAGTGTCTTTCTTGTGGTTTGTTTTAGGTTAACGAAGCCCTTGTCATTTGCTGATTGTGTTGGGGATGAGCTACCATGGGGATGGGAAGCAGGCTTTGACCCCCAGATTGGTGTCTACTACATCGATCACATCAACAGTAAGTTTTTCCTTTGGGGCAAAAACAAATGTATTTTTAAAAATCTCCAAAAATCTATACTCACGTAAGCGATAATATTTTACAAAGTGAATTTCCTTATTTGAATAACTAATACATGGCTGAAATGTCCATTTGGCTATTTGGGAATGTATGAGGAGTTGTGGGGTAAAGAGGGAAGAGAGGATGTCTGTTCTGACTGTCTGTCTGCCAATTGGGCAGAGAATGAATGTTCTACTCTAATGCAGGTCTAGGGGCCTATGCAGACCCACAGCCATTAGGTTTTTCTTCCTATGACCTTTGCACCTTTAGACCAGAGAACCACTTGTACTTACCCCCAAAACTTTGTGCTCAGGTAACCAGCTCGTGTGGTTTGGGTATCTGGAGGGGTTTTTACTCACCAGTGACTCTGAAGGACAGCATGGGCTTGGAAAAGACCAAAACCCTTTTCTTCTTTTTTATTTTCTGATCTTTTCTGGCTTGAAAGCTGAAAAGCTTGGTTTTTTAATCTGTCCTAGTAAGGCTAGAACAGAGAATTAGAATTGTTCCTGTCCATGATTAATGTTTAAAAACAACATACTTGAAGTTTAAAAGTATAGACTGTGTGTGTGTGTGTGTGTGTGTGTTTGTGTGTTTACATGAATGTCTATTTCTCATCAGGCCCTTTAAAATTTATTGAGATTACAGTTTAATAATTTTACTTTTATAGATTTTAGTTAATGCATAATAAATTTATTTCTTGTTATCCTATTTGGTTCTATTTTTTCATCAAAAATTAGACCAATAATATTCTTCAATATCTTTAGGGAGTATTTATAGAAGTATTTTATACTTATTTATGTACTTATCACAATTTACTCAACATTTTGTCATACTCGTTTATATTTATTTAATACTTCATTAGTGATGGCTGTCCTTGTTTAGGTATATGATAGATTTTTGGAGAGGCCTTAAAAAAAGCAAAATTGCTGGGCACCAGTGGCTCACACCGTACTCCTAGCTACTTAGGAGGCTGAGAAATGAGGATTGCAGTTCAAAGCCAGCTATAGCAGGAAAGTCCATGAGATTCATCTCCAATAAACTACCAAAAGGCTGGGAGTAAGAGCTGTGGCTAGAGTGCTAGCCTTGAATACAAAAGCTTAGGGACAGCATCCAGACCCTGAGTTCAGGCCCCAGAACTGGGGCTTTCTTTCAGATGAGTGGAGGTAGGGTGGAAAGGAGAAGCACTCTGAGGCACTTGGTCAGTTTTTCAAAGCACACATATAGTCAGTAGTGTTGTAGAGAATGTAGGTAGTTGTATAACGTTTGCAACCAGCTTTCTTTCATGCATCTAGTAGTTCAACATAAAAATAACCATTTCTGAAAGCTGTTGCTTCAGTCATTCTCATATATATATATGACTCCTGCACCTTTAGACCAGAGAACCACTTGTACTTACCCACAAAATTTTGGGCTCAGGCAACCAGCTGGTGTGGTTTAGGTATCTGGAGAGAGATTTTTACTCATCAGTGACTCTGAAGGACAGCACAGGCTGCCCAAAATCCCTTTCTTCTTTTTTGTTTTCTGATCTCTTCTGGCTTGAAAGATGAAAAGCTTGGTTTTTAATCTGTTATAGTAAGGCTAGAGCAGAGAATATAAATAGTTATTGGTGGTTGTGGGTCTTAAACTCTGGGCCTGGGCACTGTGCCTGAGCTCCTCAGCTCAAGGCTAGCATTCTACCACTTGAGCCATAGTGCTACTTCCAGTTCTCTGGTGGTTAATTGAAGATAACAGTCTCAGGGACTTTCCTGCCTGTGCTGGCTTTGAACTGTGATCCTCAGATCTCAGCCTCCTGAGTAGCTAGGATTATAAGCGTGAGCCAGTGGCATCTGGCTACATATGATTTTTAAATGACTTTTCTGCAAAGATTTTATTCTCCCTGAAAAAAAGTAAAACTTTCATGAAGTTTTTTTTTTTTTTTTGGCCAGTCCTGGGGTTTAAACTCAGAGTCTGGCCACTGTCCCTGAACTTCTTTTGCCCAAGGCTAGAACTCTACCACTTGAGCCACAGCACCACTCCCAGAATTTTTGTTTATGTGGTACTGAGGAATTGAACCTAGGGCTTCATGAATGCTAGGTAAGCATTCTACCACTAAGCCACCTTCCCAGCCTCATGAAGAATTCTTAATTGTGTGTGTTTGCATGTGTGCACACATGTGTGTGTGGGGGGGAAGGTTAGTGTTGAGAACAGTGCCTTGCACAACCACTTAGCTTTCAATTTTGGGTTTTTGCAATAAACCTTTCTAGTTACTATATTACTGTGTAATATGTTACTGTATTTTTCTTTTATACTCTTTTATACTTTTGATAGATAAAATTTACTTTTTCTTCAAGTATTATTTAGGAAACCAAAAAGCCAATTTAGTTTTCTGGTTTAACAGAAACAAACTGTAGTGGCATATGAGTTCCCTCAGGTTCTATGTCTACCTGCAAGGCTCTCTCTCCCCTCCCCTTCCTTTGCCCCCTCTCCCCCTCCCCTTCCCCCCTCACCCCTCTTCCCTTTTCCCTCTCTCTCCTTTTTCCCCTTCCCCCTCCTTCATCCCCCCTGTCTCTGTCTCTCTCTGTCTGTCTCTGTCTCTGCCTGTCTGTCTCTCTCTCTCATCTTGGGGCTTAAACTCAGGGCCTGAGTGCTGTCTCTGAACTTTCTCCTCAAGGCTTAGTACTGTACCACTTGGAGCCACAGTGCCACTCCCAATCTTCTGATGGTTAATTGAAGACAGGAGTCTTATGGACTTTCCTGCCTAGGCTGGCTTTAGCTTTGAACTGAGATCTGAGGATTGAGATCTAAATCTGAGTAGCTAGGATTGTAGGCATGAGCCATGGTCACCTAGCTTTCTTCTTTCTTAATGGAAAAGGAATTCTGCATTTCCTACTCTACCCTGAGCATACCTTAATCCTTTTTAAAAAATACCTATCACATCATCTCTTGTCTTTACCAGCTATTTCTGGATTTCAAGTTTTTCGCTCACTGTTTCTAATGACTCTTTTGTTTTAATATAGAAACAGTAGAAGCTGAGTGCTTGGTGGTTTCCTCTGTAATCCTAGCTACTCAGGAGGCTAAGCTCTGAGCATCTCTGTTGGAAGTTCATTCAAAGCCATACCAGGCAGGAAAATCTGTAAGACTTGTATCTCGATTAACCACTAGAAAACCAAAGTGGTGCTGTGGCTCAAAGTGGTAGAGCACTGGCTTTGAGCAAAAAGAGCCCAGGGACTGGGGCCCAGGCCCAATAACCCCGGGGGAGGGGGGAAGGGAGAATGTGGAGAAGGAAACATAAGAAATTCTCAAAATGAAACTAAATCAAACCTACAAAAGAATAAAAAGCTTCATTAAATGTGTTCCCACCTCCTTAAAATCATATGTCAACCCACATGTCTTGTCCGTTCTCTGTTCTTCACAGCCAAACTTACTGAAAACTAAAGTCCATTTGAACTTCTCTTCCTCCATTATTCCTGACTACCTGATTCTCCTGCTCAAGTTTCTCCAACCTGTCCCTGCTATGAGAATTTCTGTAATCTTCCATTTGTATCCTGCAGGTCTTCTTGGGTAATAACTTTAGTTCTTTCCTTCAGGCTATTGGCTCCTTGAACTCTTTTCCAGAGTTCCAGATGCATATGTTTCGTTCCTTACTGTCAGATTCTGTTCGTTCCCACTGGCCTCTGCATTTTCCTCTCCTGCTTCACCCTAGTACTGGAGGATCCCATGGCAGCACCTTGTGCTTCCTTGACTTTCTGTCTTTGTTTGTATCTCTTGGCCCAGCCCCAGAACTCTGTGCTGAAGCCCCAGGCCTTCCTCTTTGACTAACTGCCACATCCTTCTACGGTGTTTCTGTTCAGGTACTACTGCTTCCCGAAGATCTTCTCTAACACCCACCACTCCAGTTCTCCATCCCAACTCAGGTTTAGGTGCCCCGTCTTCTAGAATACCACGTATACAATATTTTCAAACATCAATCATTATGTTGCATTTAGATTTATTTGCATGTTTTCCTTACTAAATTGTGATCTTCTTTATATCTTTATCCTTGGTGAAATGTTAAAAGTAAGAGCTTCGTTTAACTCAGAGAATAATATATATTCACATATATTAATACATATAATATGTAATAAATAAATACCTATATAAATATAAATATATTTCTATATATTATATAGACTTATGTGTATGCGTATATATGTATGTGTTTACATGAATGTCTATTTCTCATCAGGCCCTTTAAAATTTATTCAGATTACACTTTTAAAAAAGTTACTGTAACTCACGTTCACATCACTTAAGTATATTAATCTTAAGTAGATATATTTATATATGTATTTATTACTAGAACTAGGATCTGGGTACTGTCCCTTAGCTTTTTCACTCAAGGATAGTCTTCTACCACTTGAACCACAGCTCTGCTTCCAGCTTTTTTGCTGGTTAATTGGACATAAAAGTGTCATGAACTTTCCCTACCCTGGCTGGCTACAAACGATGATTCTCAGATCAGCCTCCTGAGGAGCTAGAATTATAGACATGAACTGCTGGTGCCCAAAAGGAATTAGAAGTATATTTCAGGGATAAACTGTGCTTAAGAAAGTGCCATTTTTGATTATCAGAATATAAAATATTAAGTCCACTATTTTGCTTTAGTGTAACAATTTTTTAACCTAGTAGCCTGATGGATTTATTCAACCCTCAAGTACCCAAATTACCTGCAGCAAATAGTTTAGTTACTGAGAAGGATCTGGCCCATTATCTCATTAATCTTCAAGACATTCCTGCAAAGTAGTTTGGAGAGCAAATGGTATTATCTTTTCATCACAGCTGGTCCACACATATGTTGTGTTTTGACATTGTATAGTTTCAGCATTATTTTCTCTTTATTTAGATAAAAAATGAGATAAGGAATGTTTGGCTAGTTAATACTGTTTCTGTGAAACACTCTTAAATATTAGAAGTAAAAGATTTGACCTTCACAGTGGTGTTTCTTACTTAGTGTTTGCCTTACAGTGAGTTTTTGTAATTGGGGGGTGGGGGGTTGTTTGCATCTACCTAGAAAATAATTATGAGGTGCCATTTGTAAGGCTGTGATATTGGTGCTGTAATTAGAAAGGTATCATTTCTTGTTGGGATTCGAATTGCACCATAATTTTTCCCTTTTTCCTAGTAACTGAAGTGGTGTACACTTTCATGAATCCATACTATATATTTATGGGTTTTAATAAGTGTTTAGTCTTTCCTAACTCCAACCTGAATCAATATGCAGGACATTTCTGTAATCTAGTGAGTTCTGTCCTGTTCCTTGGTTATGGCTCCCCCCTACTGTGTAAATGTTTGAATATGATAAATCTTAGTGAAAGGTTTAAAATAAAGTTAATTTTGTAATTGTTGAATCTTTTTTATCCAATGAAAATTTAACCTTAGATAACTTCTTTTTTTTTGTTCTATAATTGTCATTTATTTCTTATTTTATAGTTTTCAGACATCTCACTAGCTATTATATATGTGATTTCCTAAAGAAGCTTTCACATATTTGTCTTTTTTTTTTTGCCAGTCCTGGGACTTGAACTCTGAGCATGGGTGCTATCTCTGAGCTTTTGTAGTCAAGGCTAGCAGTTCTACCACATGAGCCGTAGCACCATTTCTGGCTTTTTGTTAATTGGAGATAAGAGTGTCACAAACTTTCCTACCTAGGTTGGTTTCAAACCATGATCCTCAGATATCAGTCTCCTAAATAGCTAAGATTCCAGATGTGAGCCACTGGCACCTGGCCTAATTGTGTTTTTTTGAGACAGGATCTGTTTTGTGCAGTCCAAGCTAGCCCTATTTTCATAATCAGCCTTCCGAATGCTGGGATTATAGGTATGTTTCACCATGCCTGGTGAATACCACAATATGCATTTTGTTTTGTCAAGTAGGTCCTCTGTTATTTTAATTCTATTATTGAACTCTGATACAAATTTTAGTATTTCTCTTGCTTTTCAGTTCTAAAAGTTTTACTTTTAAATAGGGTTTCTATTTTTCTTTAAGTTTTTAATTATTATTAAAGAGGTGATATACAGAGGGGTTACAGGTAAAGAGTCAGGTAAAGAGTACATTTCTTTTTGGACAGTGTCACCCCTTCCCCCTCTCTCAGTTTTATAGTTTCTATTTCTTGGCTAAGAGTAGCTAACTTTTCCATTCATTTTATAGTATTTGCCTGTACTTCATGGCATGAATTTAATAGCTGTTCCCATGATTTTAAAAGCTGTCACCTCAAGGTTGACTTGTGTTGATTGTTTATGCCTTAAAGATTCCTGATTCTATATTTGTTTAGTAATTTTGGGTAGTATCACCGACACTGTTCTGTTATGTAGGGTCTTTTCTCATTTTCTGTGGGCTCTTATTCTAAGGTCAGCTTAGTTTTCAAAGAATGGAAAGCTATTTTGATGTGCTTTATATTTGTATCAACAAAAAGTGACTAGGATCTATTCTCAAGATTTTTGTGTGTGATATATTTATTCAGTAGGTTCAAAGGTGAATCTGTACACAGATTTAAAGGCTCCCTTTCTCAAATCGCCTGCCTTATCACCTTTCCGTGGAGGAGTAAGTCTTGTTCTATTTATCAAGTCTTTAGCCTTCCTGCAGTAAGAAAGAGTGGGCTTTGTCTTGAAGATAAAAAGTATGGGGGATATGTGAGATTGCGGAGGGATCGAACAACCAGAGTGATAAGCTGTTTTGATTTCCTACCCAATCCTCCTTGGTCTTAACTTGGATTGTTGTATATTTTCTGTCCTCACATTTTAGTTTTACCCTGTGGGACAGATTGGATGGCTTGTGCTCATTCCATATTACTTAGAACTAAACGCTTTATATTATTAGAGTTGAAGTTGGATGAAGATTTCTCAATTTTAAGTAATATTTTGTATGAACTTGATTCTTTTAGATGTAGCCCTCCAAAATGTTGAGTTCTTCTATTGAATACTGTCTTGTTTTCAAACTTAACTGGGCAGATAATTAAGAAAGAAACATTTTAGATACTTAACCTATTAGGGTGGTAGTGACACTAAGCTTTGAAAACGTGACAGTTTACATATTCCAAATATTCGTAGAATCCAGGGACATCTCAGGCATCCTTTTCTTCCACATACACATGAACCTGTTAGTGTTTTAGATTGTGCCTCCTTATTCTCATTTGATCAACACAGTCCTTTTGGGGTCCTTAAAACTTGTAATTTCCCAATATGTGACCCCACTCTGTCTCACAGAATGCTGTCTCATACCTAACATCATGTTATCATTTACAGTTTCTATGTGAATTCTAGCTCTATCTATATCCCTGTTTCATATTGTCTTAATCACTTGTCAAACTTTCCCAGTAATGAAACTGTTCTATTTAGTTTTGCTTTCAAAGTAAAAAATAGACTCTGGTATAGGTGGTTTAGGCCCATAATTGTAGCTATTCAAGAGGCTGAGATCTGAGGATCAGAGTTAGAAGCAGCAAGCCCTGCTGGGGCAGCAAAGTCAGTGAGACTCTTATCTCCAGTTAACTACCAAAAAGCTGGAAATGGAGCCGTGGCTCAAGTGGTAGAGCTCTAGCCTTGAGCAAACAAGCTCAACGACAGTACTCAGATCCTAAATTTAAGTCTGTACATGCATATATGCATACATGCAAACACACACACACATACACACATAGAGTTAAAGGACCACATACAATTCCTCAGCTTTCCTTTTGATTTTTATTATTTTTGAAAAAATTGTACTCAGACTCAAATTGAAAAAATTTTGAGGATCTTATTAATTGTTGCCTTTTTTGTATCATATAACATTTTTTTGGTATCATATAACTCAGATTTACCCCCCTTTATTTCCTTTCCCACTACAATTCTGCTATAGATGTTTATTGCCTTATTCTCTGTCCATTGCTCATTTGTTCTTACATATATTTTATAAAAGTCATAGTGCAGAAAAAATAGCTTAATACTCCAGAGTTAACAAATTACTTTTGAATCTTTTAAGTGTAGTCTTCATATTAACATACACACATACACAGTGGGATTGTATTATATGTTGTGATTTGTAAATTGTTTTTTTTTTCATTTAATATAAACTCAAAGAATTAGCCAGATACCAGTGGCTCACGCCTGTAACCCTAGCGACTCAGGAGGCTGAGGTCTGAGCATCACAGTTCAAAGCCAGCCCAGGCAGATTCTGAAGATTTTGAGACTCCAAATAACCATCAAAAAGCTGGAAGTGGAGCTGTGGCTCAAGTGAAAGAGTGCTAACCTTGAGCCTCAGTGACAGTGCCTGGGCGCGTGCACCCCCCCCCCCCCAGAAAACATAGAGTAGCACAGTTAAAGCATCACCATTGAATTGGTAGAGCACCAGGGCACTTTCAAGGATGTAGCCATGACTACCCTAGAAAGCGCTTTCAGCTCATAGACAAAGAATGCCTTAACCAGACTTGGGGGAGGAGGGACAGTATAAAGGCAGGTTTGGGAGTTGGGAGCAGTGTAAGCTGCCTAAAGGAGGACCACAGAGAAAGCCAAGTGCCTTTTAGAGACCAGAGAAAACAGAACTTGATAAAAGAAATTAAAAAAATTTAGAGGAATTCTGAATGATGGCTAAAGATATAAATAAGGATGAGGTCTTCTTGTCTAGAATCTGTTTTCTTTTTTTTTTTTGGCCAGGCCTGGGCTTGAACTCACGGCCTGGGCACTGCCCTGAGCTTCTTTTTGCTCAAGGCTAGCATTCTACCACTTGAGCCACAGCACCACTTCAGCCTTTTCTGTTTATGTGGTACTAAGGAATCGAATCCAGGGCTTCATGCATGCTAGGCAAGCACTCTACTACTAAGCCACCTTCCCAGCCCTTGTCTAGAATCTTAACTGCCCTTTGTAAATACTACTTGGTCCACAGGACTATACTTTTTTCAACCAAAAGAAACACTTTTTTTCCCCCAAATTGTTGTGACACTTAACCATAACTTCTGACAAGATAATCTGTCATTCTAAGTATAAAATTGTTTTGTTTTAACTCTTACACAGTTTCTTACATTTGTGTTTCTTGAAAGAAGGATCATGCCTAAACATCCTCTTTCTCCTATTGCTTATAGTAGATGGCTAATAGTTATCTGTACAAATGCAAACAATAAGTATTTTAGCTGTTAGTTTATGAAAAGGTAGATAAGGCAAGTTACTTACATTCATTTCATTGTTCACAGCTGGAAGAATAGAAATATGCATTACAGACAAATAATATTCATTTGAAGAGTTTAATATTATCTTCATATAAGCTCTCGTGTCCTCTCTATAAAGTTCCACATCTATAAAACTGATGGAATGTAACTTCCCTTGAGATGCATGGTATTTGAGCGTGTGTAATATATTACTTCTCTAATATAGTAGAGAACATGCAAATTACATTACATTATAATATAGTGATCTCTCAAGGCCAGTAGGTCTCAGTAAAAATATAATATTTGTATAATACATTCTCTTCAAGTGTTTACATTTAATAAATATTCTTTTCAGATCTGTTCAGCAAATATAAGGGATGCAGATGAAGCACAGTCTTAGTTTATGAAGCTTTCTTCAAAGGTGCCCTTGGGAACCCTTTATTGTAGTTCGTATTTGATCTGTACAGTATTTCAGAAATACAAATGTTTCTTGTTGAATCTCTTGTAACAAGAATTATTTAAACCAGTCTATTTGGAACATTTCTGCAGACCTATACAAAATAAATGCTGATTATTATCATTGCATAAAATGCTGATTTATTATTATCCATATTATGGTACTTTATTTGTGAATTGGTCAATCTTTCTGCCAGTATCCTGTGGCCTTTTTGCTGCGGACAAATATTATTAGGAGTTTAAGTATGGCAGTTCCTCAACATGGAGAGAAATGTGATTACCTGAAACTTGCCAAGAAATTTGGAGAAGCCAGGCATGGTGGCTCATGCCTATAATCCTAACTACTCAGGAGGCTGAGATCTGAGAGTCATGATTCAGTACCAGCCTGGGCAGGAAAGGCTGAAACTCTTATGTCCAGTAAACCACCAGAAAACCGGAAGTGGCACTGTGGCTCAAGTGGTAAAGTGCTTACCTTGAGCTGAAGAGCTGAGGGACAGCACCCAGGCCCAGAGTTTAAGTCCTATGACCGACAAAAAAAGAAAAAGAAAAAGAAAAAAAATTTGGAGAGAGAGAACACTAAGAGCACATTCTTAAAACTTAAAACATTTAACTTTAAAACATTTTAAGTGTTTTGTATACATTTCAATGTGTATCATGCCTTTACTTGACCTAGCCCATACTAGAAGGGTATGAAAACTGGAAACTGAGTATTCTTGGGGACAGTGTATACTTACAAATCTTTTAGGTGACTGCTTCTCTGTTTTGAGTCAGGTTATGTGCATATGTTCATAAATATTAGAAATTGACACAAACACTGAATATTAGGATACCCAGAGAAACGTGATGTAACACATATATGAAATTAAGAATTTTTGGCTTTCGAAGATTATTGGCTGGAAAGTCTTTCCATTTGGCTCAAGCATACATTCTCCTCCAACCCTTAATTCCTTCTTCATACATTTAAATGTTGCCATTAACTACTAAATTGACACGGAATACTAAAATCAAAATTCTACTTTAGAGAATTCTCAAACTTTATTAACCAGTCAATGTGAAACAACAGCTATAGATCTGAGGCAGGGACTGTAGTATGCCTGACAGACTTAGGCCATTTTGTTAATCACCTCAGGACTCTCTTGACCCCAAGTGGACTCATCTTCACAGCCCACCACACTTCTGTTTAGGATCAGACCTTATCCTTAGAGGTCAGGTTAGGCATCCTGACAATCTGGCCTCCAGAAATTCTCCTGGGCCAAATCACATCTCCTTATGTCAGTCTTCAGGATTTGACCTGCTGGGCTTGTTGGAGCCAAATTGGAATACTGAATTGGGCTTCATTAGGATTGCAATGTACTTGCAAAGCATTTAGAGGATGGTGTATACCTCTAGATATCCCAGCTAATTGATAAATTAATTTTTTATCTGAGTATATCAGGAATAGATTCTTATATTCAAATAATGACCAGTCCTTATATTCCATCTTGTTATGCTTGTACTTGGGATTTAGTTTATAGAGGTAATTATATATTATATATATATAATATATATAAATATAAATTATATATATATAAATATATATATGTAGTTACTATAAATGAGCTAAAAATGAGTAGTCAGTACCACTGGAAGATGTTAGATGTTTTACTCTACTGAGTAAACTACTAAACTGAGATGATTTAAAGTAGGGAGAGAATTGGCTTATGGTAGCCAAAAGAGATTATGGCTTTGGGTTTTGGATGGCTGGTTTACATATAAAAGATGAACTCTTTGGGAGTGTCTTAAGACTTCGTTGTCTTAAGAATTCCTAACCTTGGAATAGGTTCTGTCCCTACCTCACAAGCTCTGCCAGCTGTCAAAACATCATAACCTAAAGGAAAAATTTAAGTGATTAATACAGCATCTACCAACCAATTGTAAATACTACATTGTATTTTATACTTAGAAGTCCAGAGGAGCAATAATTTTCTTGATTATTTTCAATCACATCTGTTGATCTGTCCCTAATATCTTGTGTAAAAGAATGGATACTAGTAAAGCGAAAGTGAGTAGAAGCATGGGGATATGATTTTATAGTTTGTTAAGCTACAAGAATGTAACATCTCGCCTTTTTAAAATTATTTTTATTATTTTTTTGTATTGCTCTCTTGTGTACAAGTGGAAAGTGAAGAGCTGGTAGACATCAATATATTTCACTTATTAAAGCAGATTATCCCGTGTATACCAGCCAAACCACAGTAGGTCAATATGGATGCAGAATGCTTGGTGGAGCTTTAGTTCTGAGGTATAGATGCTGCCTGGACCCAAAACAGTGGGAGGAATATGGCTGTGTAACTTCTTTGTTCTTGAAGAAAAATCAGCAGAAGCAGCACCATATATAACTCGAATTAGAGCCCCTTTTCTTTCCTTTTTGAAAATTTTACTTTATTGTAAAGATGCTGTACAAAGGGCTTAGAGTTACATGAGTAAGGTAATTTCTTGTACATTTCTTGTTGAGCATTGTTACCCCCTCCTTTGTTTTCTCCCACTATCCCTTCCCACCCTCACCTACCTTACTCCCCCTCTTCCCACAAAGTTGTAAAGTTCATTTCCAGTATAGTGTCTTGGGGGTATCAGTGTTGCAATTGGTCCTGTGTCCTTGTTTCAACATTTTGTTACTCCCCTCCCCCTCCCCAAATTGGGTCTGGGCACTGTCTTTGAGCTCTTCAGCCCAAGGCTAGTGCTCTACCACTTGAGCCACAGCACCACTTCTGCTGTTCTGGTGGTTAATTGGAGATAAGAATCTCACAGACTTTCCTGGCTTTGGACTGGGATCCTCAGATCTCAGCCTCCTGAGTAGCTAGGATTACAGGTGTGAGCTACCGGCGCCCAGCCGAGCCCTTTTTCTATTGGCATCTCATTTAAACTTCAGAAAAGACCCTTGAAGGTAACCCCATTTTACAGAGGAAGAACTTGAAACTTTTATGGGGTCTGAGACTGTGCTCAGGGTCATACAAGTTATAAGTAAAAAGCCTGGATTTGAACCAGTTAGACTGAATTCTTTTTTTTTTTTTTTAAGCATCCTTGTTCTTAGAATTTCACCAGAAGTCACACGATTCATCTGCCTTCAGATGATCCACATCTCAGTATTTTCAGTGGAAGGAAGAATCGTCTTACCTTTTCTGCTTAGTTTTTCACACTGCTGGTAGCTTCAGCCTTCCCACCATCCTAGCGATGATGTCACTGTACCATCTCCCTGACTCCCACCACACCTCACTCCTACCATGGCCTTTTCCTGTAATAAATGCGGAAATTCTGTTTGGAGCACCCTCCTGTTGGTTCCATAATCCTGTCTACCCCTTCCCTTCTTGAGTGAACTGGGCTGACTGACATTTGATGTGTACTCTTTGTCTCAAAGAAATTAACTCAGTGGGCTGTGGTGGTATATTCAGGGATGACATGACATCATGTGCTTCAAATCTAGACGGCTTTTATTTTATTTTTTTTGGGTCAGGTTGTGGGGCCTGAACTCTGGGCTTGGGCACTGTCCCTCAGCTCTTCAGCTCAAGGCTAGCGCTCTACCACTTGAGCCACAGCGCCACTTCCGGCTTTTTTCTTTTTTGCTTATGTGGTGCTGAGGAATCGAACCCAGGGTGTCAGGCATGCAAGGCAAGCGTTCTACCACTGAGCCACCTTCCCAGCTCCTAGACGGCTTTTATAAATGGAGCACAAAAATGATTTTATCAAAGCCCTTAGGCGTTGTCTTAATTTGACGTACATTTCTGGCATAGGGGAAGGACTGCTGTATTTGCTATTTGCTAGGGAAATTTTCTACCACTTGAGCCACCTCACAGCTCTTTTTGTTTTAGTTGTTTTTCAGGTATCGTCTGACTTGCAATCCTCCAGGGCTCTGTCTCCAGAGTAACTGAAATATAGGCATGCACTACCATGCCAAGCTTGGATTTTTTTGGCGGGGGGTGGGGGTGGGGGGGAGGTCAGTCATAGGGTATGAACTCTGGGCCTAGGTGCTGTCCCTGAGCTCTTCAGCTGATGGCTAGTGCTCTACCACATGAGCCACAGCACCACTTCTAGTTTTCTGGTGTTTAATTAGAGATAAGAATTTCGCAGATTTTCCTGCCCTGGCTGGCTCTGAACCTTGATCCTCAGATCTCAGCCTCCTGAGAAGCTAGTATTACAGGCATGAGCCACAGGTGCCCTGCCGGAATTTCTGTTTGTTTGCTTCTTGCCAGACCTTGGCTTTGAACTCAGGGCCTTGAGCTCTTACTTGACTTGCTTGCTTACTAGTGGCACTCTTCTACTTGAGCTACACCTCCAGTTTGGCTTTTGTTGGTTACATGAGGATGAGTTTTCTCTCTCTGGGCAGGCTTCAAAGCCTAATCCTGTAGGTCTCAGCCTTCTGATACAACATCAGGTGGCATATATTTTAAGATAGGGTCTTGATGGTATTTCTTGTTCAGCCTTGTTACAAACTACTGTCCCCCTGTCTGTGCCTCCTGAATAGCCCGGATCACAATTGTTCACCACCATCCCTGGCTTAGCAGCTTGCAAACTTTTTGCTCAGTCTGGCCTCTTACAGATGTACTCACCATGCCTAACCTATAATCTCATTTCTTAATTTTTTGTTTATAACAATGATAACAGCATATTTGATCAATTCTTCAGCAGAATCCAAGAAAATAATTGATAAGAACTTACTGTTACATGGCCTATAAATGATAGATGTATTTTCTTTTTGTTATTTTTTTCTTTTTTTTTAGTTACCACCAGTTTCTTATAAATGGGAGATATGGAAATTATGTACATGATGAAAGATCTCAGAACTCCCATGGAATGGGCAGCTTCATATGATGCCATTTCACTGATGCCTGCACACTTCCCAATAATGTAGCCTCCCTAATAAAGAATGATAAATAATCTTTGTCATCTAGAACTACTTTGGTGCCTCCACATTCTGGGAGAAGAACTTTATCACCCACTTTCTCACTAACTGGCTGAATTTCTTCACCCTTTCCTTTAGAGCCCAATCCCATGGCCATTACTGTGGCTTGCAATACTTTTCCTTGAGACTTTTCGGGAAGCATAATGCCTTCTTTTGACCAACACTTAGTCAAACAGAGGAAGAAACTTCCTAAATGCTTCTCCAGCCATGACTCTTGTGGTCGCTACTTGGACTCTGCTTTCACGAATACACTGCAAAGAGAGCATTTTTTTGTTATTTTTAAGGGTATTTCTCCCTTTGTCTTCTGTCTCCTTAACTCCTCATATTAAATGTCACACATGGAAAGAAAAATACCACCCAGGAACACATTTCATTCAAATTTGCATAGGTTGTCTTGGCTTGGGTTCTTCCAAAAGCAGACAGAAAGCCAAGAACATAAATGATTTATAGAGGAAATCCCAGGATAAACCAGTAAGGAAATGAGGACAGTGAGGGGAAAATGTAAACACAGATTTTGTTTCTCTTAAGTCTCAGGCTCCACACGATGGAGGTGCTCTGGAGTATAGTTTATATCTTCATCTTTGTCTCCCAGGAGGCTTTTTTTTTTTTTTTTTTTGGTAGCTCATGCAGTGGTCAGTGGCCACAGGTGTGCCAGTACCTAAGATTATTTCCAGGATCCTTTAAGGACGCACCAAGTATTGACATTGAAAAATGATGACATCTAGGGAATGGTGTACAGACTTATAAGCAAGATCTGAGAGTATTTGGACAATGCACCAGCAAAATGCTAAGATTAAATCAGAAAATCTACTCTGTCTTTTACATTTGATTCAGTCAAACAAAATAATCTTCCCAGGGTTTCATGGCTAGCTGATATCAGAAGCAGTAATGGATCCCATGTGGCCTTACTCGAAGCCTTGATGCTTTTAAGAAGCTGATGGTAGCAAAGTATGTTACTTGAGTTAAAGTCACAACTGTTCCCATTGCACCTCAGTTCACTTTATTGCAGTTGCCTGAACCTTTAAAGCATATTTTACCATTAACTTTATTTAGGTAAAACTTATATAAGTTGCACCTACTTACTTTATAATAGATAAACTAAAATGATTCAAGTGCTTGGTATCCTTCTGTTTTCATTTTTTTTTCTTTTGCTTGGTGCCTTCTACTCTAAAAGGATGAATTTTCAGTTTACAAAACAAGAGAAAACTACTGTAGAGCCCAGTAGATGAGGGTTTGACACTTGCCTAGGGGGAGAGTGGAGGAGAATGAGTTTTGGTGCAGAGCCTTGGTTTATTAGAGTCACTTGAAACCTACGGGAGCCTGGGTTCCACCTGCAGAAATTCTAATAAGTCTGGGAATTTTTACGTAAAAGGATCTCTGTGTGATTGAACTACACAAAAGTTCACAAACAGTGTGCAGACATATATTAAAACTAGGAGTAGGCTTGTTTGTTTTTAAATTTCTCATCTACTATGGACCGATATTCTGGTAAAATATAGTCAAAAATTAGAAAAATGAAAAAAAATGAAAGCAGGGTGCTGGTAGTTCACACTTGTAATCCTAACTACTCAGGAGGCTAAGATCTGAGGATTGTGTTTCAAAGCCAGAAAAAAAGTCTGTGAGACTCTTATCTCCAATTAACCATCAAAAAGCCAGAAGTAGAGTTGTGGATGTGGCTCAAGTGGTAGAGCACTAGTCTTGGGCACAAAAGCTCAGGGACATTGCTCAGGTTCTGAATTCAAGCCCCAGGATTGGCACACACACACACTTACACCCACACCCACCCACCCACAAATAAAATTAGAAAAGTGAAAACACATATAGGAAATATAAACCATAATATTACTAGGTTCAATAACAGACAATAATTGAATAAAAATTCTGCTAAGATTGCAAAACATTTACTTTTTATTTCTATTATTATTGTTCTGTCTGTGAAAGGGCTGCGGTGGTCTGTGGAGCAGGTGTGGAGAAATGTTATGTAGAGGACATGTGAAGTAGGTATCCCAAGAGCCTGCCTCTGGATTTACAGTTAGAATGCATTGTTGACAAGGACCTAAAAATGAGGGGGCTAAGAGGTGAAGATTAGGTAAAATAAAAAGCTGCATTATGTTTTTGAAGTCACTCCAGAAATGCTAATAAATTCTTTAGAGGATACAAAAATTCAAGCGAACTAGTTTTTCAAGTTTAAATAATCCCCAAACCTAATGCAGTTCTATATCCCACCTAATATATTTTCAGAAACTACACAGATAGAAGATCCAAGAAAACAATGGCGAGGGGAGCAGGAGAAGATGCTCAAGGACTATCTCTCAGTGGCCCAAGATGCACTTAGGACACAAAAGGAGCTGTATCATGTAAAAGAACAAAGACTGGCTTTGGCTCTAGATGAATATGTACGGTTAAATGATGCCTATAAGGAAAAGTCAAGTTCTCGCACAAGCTGTAAGTATGGTATGGCTATCCAGACTTGAGGGGTGGACATGGAATTGTAGATGGTAGAATGCCACTTGAACTTCTGTGGAGTTTAATTTTGAGCCCTTTTCCTTCCCATGGAAGAACTCCCCTAACCCAAGAGAGGTAAGGGCACTCTACAGATTTCTCAGTAAAACCCCTCATCCCCATTATAGATAGAAATCTGCTTATTTGTGGATAATACATACCATTTGGTATCCTCTACCTAAGTGCCTTTTATTCGTTTATGAATAAAACTTCATTTTTCAGAACAAGGCAAGTCATTCAGTCCTTTTGATTACTTTTTTTTTTTTAATTTTTTGGTCAGTTGTGAGGCTTGAACGGGACCTGGGCACTATCCCTGAGCCTTTTTGTGCTCAAGGCTAGCTCTCTTACCACTTGAGCCACAGTGGCATTTCTGGTTTTTGAGTGGTTAATTGGAGATAAGAGTTTCATGGGGACTTTTCTGCTTGGGCTGGCTTTCAAAAGCAATCCTCAGATCTCAGCGTCCTGAGTGGCTAGGATTACAGGCGTGTGCCATTGGCGCCTGGCCTTTTGATTACTCTTGTAAAGTATCTTTAGTGGGAGGGAACTGGAATATTAGAATTAGAACCAAGTTTCCATGTTCCACCCCTACCCACACAGTTATTTATTTCACCCATCATTTTATATATGAAATCTCAGGGAGACCTTCTTTGCAGAAGAAATTCTACTTAAGTTATAAGTTCATGGATAATGAAAAGCCCTGATAACTTGCAACATAATATAGTTCTCTAAGGAATACTCTAGCAAACCCAGGAAGAATTAATTATGATGTTCCTCTTTTCCGAGTTAAAAAATTGTAAGGATTTAAAGATTTCTTTTAAATTTGCATGTCTGAATGATAATAAAGGTATTATAGAAAGAAAGTATCCACAAATGAACAGAAATTTTACTTAGAGTCAGTAAATGTTAGATCAAAAACTAGTGATGAAGCCGGGCGCTGGTGGCTCACGCCTGTAATCCTAGCTACTCAGGAGGCTGAGATCTGAGGATCGCGGTTCAAAGCCAGCCCGGGCAGGAGAGACCGT
>NW_012267220.1:14399254-14401978 GCF_000151885.1 Dipodomys ordii
GCTAGTTGTGGAACTTGAACTCTGGGCCTGAGCACTGTCAGCCCAAGGTGAGCATTCTACCACTTGAGCCACAGCACCACTTCTGGTTTTCTGGTGGTTTATTGGCGATAAGAGTCTGATGGACTTTCCTGAGCAATCTGGCTTTGAACCATGATCATCAGATCTCAGCCTCCTAAGTAGCTAGGATTATAGGCGTGAGCCACCAGCACCGAGCCTGCTTTTACTTTTTTTTTTTAAATTAAGATTCATATGGAATGTATAAAAAGTGTATAGACAATGTGAGGCTTTGAATGATCTTTCTGTCTTCCAGAATGTTTACTTTTTCTTCTTGCTGGCAGTTCGTCCAAGAACAGATCATTTTAATTCAATCTGGGTTGGAACTGACTGAAATCTGGGCTTCAGCCCTTTTCTGAGGCTTTAGTCTATTTCCTGCTTTCCCAAAGCCTTCAAAATCACACTGGACTCTTGGGATGCTTATCAGGTTTCCTGGCTGGTTGGTTGAGACTGAGCTCCTGATCTCTCCTTTAGCTCTGTGGGACTTTTCTCTGTATTTCAGGGTCTTAGTCAACATCTTTTTCTAACTTTCCAAGAGACAAGGCATCCTTGCATAGGTATGTCCGTCAAAAGAAAAACCTGTGCTGGCCAGATACTAGTGGCTCACACCTGTTATCCTACCTACTCAAGAGGCTGAGATCTGAGGATCACAGGAAAGTCTGTGAGATTCTTCTCTCCAATAAACCACCTGGAAACTGGAAGTGGCACTGTGGCTCAAGTGGTAGAGCGCTCGCCTTAAGCTGAAGAGCTGAGGAACAATGCCTAGGCCCAGAGTTCAAGCCCCATGACTGACCATAAAAAAAAAAAAACAAACAACCAAACAACAAAAAACCTGTGCTGCATTTACATCATGACTCTGAACTTCCCCTCATTTCTTGATCATTAGCCTAAGTACAACCTTACCAAGTCTTTGGTGTCTTCAAATTGATGTTTGTTTGTTTGTAACAATTTATTTAATTTGTTCCCTGAACTGAGAGTGTGAAAGAAGTTTTATGGACTGAGGATGTAGTTCACGTGGGCATGTGTGAGGCCCTAGGTTCAGCCCCCAGCACCAAAACCATTAACAAAATTACGTATATTCACTGGAAGTTTGGATTTTTGTTTTGGTGTAGTTCATCAAAGTCATTCATAGAAGCCGTCTACAACAAATGGCCTTCAGGATATCATAAAACCAGTATTTGTAAACCCATTTGTAGTCCTCTGTACATTTCTCAAGACTATCATGTAATATTTTTTCAGCTGCTTTAATACTAGATCGCTGTACAGTTCTAGATTCCTTATCCAAGAAATAGGAAATGAAGCCATTTTTGCTAAAATTCACCTCTAATAAGCTCCAGTACTACTTGAGCTGTGCACTTCTCCACTTCCCAGGAAGTTATTACTTATTATTGCTGCCCTTTGATTTCAAATGTTAGCCATTTTTCATAGTTCTTATCTTTGTAAGACACATTGTAAAAGGAATGACCACAATAGGTTCTTGTAGCCTATCCATTTCAACCCCTTGTAGGAAATAGGTAAACTGAAGAAGGAGTTTGCCAGCAAAAACCTATTAGGACTTCTCATTCAGATAACCGTTTAGAAGGAAATAGACCCTGGATCAATCAGGGGTATCACAGGAGAACACACGTGGTTACATTCCCCACAGCTGTCTCCCAAGATAGCGGAGTCTTTAAGAAAACAACAAAATACAACTTATTCTGTGCCAAGGTGAAGTTTGTTATTAATATGAGAGGCATTTTGTGTGTGTGTGTGTGTGTATACACACATATATACTCTGAATTTTTTATAAAATTAAAATTAATTATATATTATAAAATTAGTTAGCTATATTTATATTAAGTGCTTGTAATATAGAAATGTATTATCTATAATAGCATATTTATAAAATATATTCATATACATTATGAAAGATACATATATAAACAGGCATAGGTATATAATATAAAATGTTAAGTATATGGATTTATATCTATAGCATATAAATTTGTATTTGTAATATATATATATATAAATTAAATGTATATCAGAGGTAGAGATATAACCATTTTATATATATCTATAAGATGTGTACTGTATGTATTTCATCACTTTACAACCACAAGATGAACCACAGGGACATACCCCCTTCAGAAAGACGCTTTCTTAAGAGACAAGGCACAGTGAAATCCCCCCTATATGACAAATGTGTGATAATAAAAAGGAGAATTATTTTTTAAAAAGATGGTTCTTCACGAAGAGGAAGTAAAGACATTCCTACATAATTGTAATAAACGGTCAGAAGTAACCCTGTCCTTGCCTCTGTCAGTGCTTCTTTTAAACTCCAGGCAATGAAAATGCCTGCCAGTGCCTCCGGAACCCCTGCAGCGTACATTGCTGTTGTTTTGTTTCCAGCTGGGTCATGGTTTGGGCACATTGAATGTCTCTGGTATTTGTGCACATTGGTGGGAGTAGCTCAACCAGTTATATTCCCTGTGTGTACAAGTCCTTTCAAAATTAGTGTCACAGGAATAGTGATTCATGAATGAACTCATTTGCTTTGGTAGCTCTGTGTACCTGCCTGAATTTTTTTTTCTTTTGTGCTGGTCCTGGGATTTGAACTCAGGGCCTGGGTGCTATCCCTGAGGGTGTGTGTGTGTGTGTGTGTGTGTGTGTATGTGTGTGTGTGTGTGT
>NW_012267220.1:14402168-14460012 GCF_000151885.1 Dipodomys ordii
TGTGTGTGTGTGTGTGTGTGTGTGCTGGGATTTGAACTCAGGGCCTGGGTGCTATCCCTGAGGGGTGTGTGTGTGTGTGTGTGTGTGTGTGTGTGTGTGTGTGTGTGTGTGCTGGGATTTGAACTCAGGGCCTGGGTGCTATCCCTGAGTGTGTGTGTGTGTGTGTGTGTGTCTGTGTCTGTGTGTGTGTGTGATGGGTCTTGAACAGGGGGCTTGGGCACTATACTGAGTTCTTTTTGCTCAAGGCTAGATTTCTACCACTTTGAGCCACAACTCTACTTCCAGTTTTCTGGTGGCTAATTGGAGGTAAGAGTCCCATGGACTTTCCTGCGTAGGCTGGCTTCAAACCACGATCCTCAGATCTCAGCCTGCTGAGTAGCTAGGATTACAGGTGTGAGCTGCCAGTTCCTACCTGCACAGTAAAAACTTTTGATTTTTGGTGCTATTCCTGGGGCTTGAACTCAGGTGCCAGGGTGTTGCTGCTGAGTTCATTTGCTCAAGTCTAGCACTCTATTGCTTGACCCATAACTTCACTTCCAGTGATTAATTGAAGAGTGTCAGAACTTTCCTGCTCAGGCTGGCTTTGAATCTTAATCATCAGATCTCAGCCTCCATAGCAGCTAATATTATAGACATGAGCCATCAGCACCTGGCAGTAAAACCTTTTTGAGCATGGCCAAACCCTGATTTCATACTTTTATTATTGTAATGCTGCAGTTGTTAGCAGGCTTGCCTCATTTGTTTGGCTGAGAGATAGTGGGTCAGCTGTTTGGAAAGCATGAATGTGGGAACATCTGTCTAAAGCATCTGTTTCAGGTTATTTCATGTTGTGTCCATCATCACTGTCATTGTCCTCCTCAGTCAAACCGGATAGCAGTGTTTCCTGATAGCTTATTTTCATTTATTGAAATTGTAAAAGAACACTTTTTATTAAGATGCTGGCTTTTAATTTCTTGAGAAAAAGGTAGTTTAGAAGGAGCAACATAAAATTTATGATTGTGTAATTCCTATTTTTTTCCCCTTAGAGATGTTTAGACCATTGCCTTATTGGCCTATAGGATAGAATATCTTCCACTACTAAACTTCAAACTCAAGTACCATTAAAACAATCTATGCTAAAGATTACAAATAGAGGGCTAGGAAGGTGGCTCAGTGGTAGCCTGCTTGCCTTGCATGCATGAGGCCCTGGGTTCAATTCCTTAGCATCACATAAGCAGAAAAAAGCTGGAAGTGGCGCTGTGGCTCAAGTGGTAGAGTGCTATCCTTTAGCTGAAGAGCTAAGGGACAGTGCCCAGGCCCAGAGTTCAGACCTCACGACCAGAAAAAAAAAAAAAAAAAAGATTACAATAGGTAAGATGTAATGAAATTTGGATGAGAAAATTTTTAACGATTTTTATTAAAAGTCCTTACCACTGTTGACTAAGCTGAAAGAGAGCATTACCAATATAAAAGATAAATATGTCAGCTGCTGTTGGCTCAACTACTATAATCCTATCTACTTAGGAGCTTGAGATCTGAAGATCACAGTTTGAAGCCAGCCTAGGCAGGAAAGTCCCTGAGATTCTTATCTCCAGCTAACTAACCTAAGCCAGAAGTTGAGCTGTGGCTCAAGTGGTAAGCACTAGCCTCGAGTGAAAAAGCTAAGGACAGTGCCTAGGTTTTAAGTTCAAGCCCCACTACTAGCAAATAAATAAGACAAATGCATTTAAGCAGTTTATTGAGCCCCCTACTCCCCAACACACACACAGTTTGTGATCCAGTACAACTTTAAATTTTGCAAAACAGGAAAGCAGAAGGTCCTTTGGTTAAGTTATTTGTATTCCATCCCAAACAAATGATTGGCTACTGACACAGCTAATAGCTGTAATACTGTGTTCAGCTTTCATTATCAATATTGACTCACACACATATTGTTAAAATGGAATCACTTTTAAGAGTGGTGATAAGTTTAGAAAAGTCATTGGACATAGGTTCAAAAAGACCAACAATCAAATATAAGATTTTGTTTGTAACTATTGGATAGAATTATTTAGTGACTATGCACCTCAAAATGTAATACTTTAAGCAGTGATCTAACTGATAAAACAAACCATAGCAATCTGTCTCAAATGACAAGAAATATGCCTTCTGAGAATGAATTTGTACAAATGAGGATTGTCCACCAGACATGAAAGGTGCTCTTGTACTTCCACATTATTTAAAATTTAGCTTCAGCTAGGTGTGGGGGTTTATGGCTGCAGTACCAGCAGTAGGCTGAGGAGGGAGAAGCATGAGATCAAGGCCAGTTCAGCAGACTTAAATAAGAGTATTCAAGGGGAGCTTGGGCTACTTAGACCATATTCAAAAACAAAGCCAAAACAACAGAATCTTCAGTTTCCAATCTGAGTTCTTTCAGTTATGATTTACTTATTTTAAGGTGTTGAAGGAGAAGGAACAATGGTAATTTGTAACACCAAAGTTTGCAGTAGACGTAGTTTATTCTTCTAGGATATTCACGAATGAATTTGTATTGTTTTTTGTTTGGTTAGAAAATAGCTTAGCAATCTTAGTAGAATGAAAAATTGTATTTGATCTACAGTCCCTAAAAAAAGACAGAAGGAAAAAAAAGAACACAAGAGGAAGACTTCGTTGTTAATACAAGAACTGATATTTATTAGGCAATTCTAGTAACTTTAAATAATTTAAATGTCATGCCATATTAGTGGTTGTTTTTAAAAAGCAGACCTTGAGGACAGTAAAACTAACACTATCACATTTATGGACTTTGTAATATTTCATTTCCTCTAATGATTTTGGCTTCCTTTCTTAACTTTGAAGGACGCTAAACTACAGGCTAAATAATAATACACTTAAAAAGAAATCCTTCATTGACATTATGTTGTTGTTAAAGAGCTACTTAATTTCTTCTTGCTTGTGTAAATCATCATATTTGTCTTTCCCTTAAACCCCTTATATCCATCATACTCATGACAGTTTCTAAAGTTAAATGCAATTAGGGTCTCCTAGGAGGGAATATACTGTGACAAGAAAATAATCATTCATGAATGATCAATTTTGAATTGGACAAATATATAAGCACAGATAAAAACAATTGAAAAAAAGGATAAGAGGGATTGTCTTAGATTAAAAACTGCATTATTATAGGAATTATTAATCACTATGTGCACAGAAAATATTATAATTATCTTTGTTTCCATCATATTCCTCAACAATTTTGTTCTTTTGGTTTCCCCATTTCAATGAATTATTTTGATGACAGTTTAAGATAATTTATTACTCAATATAAAATATTACATTTCCATAAGTAAATGTATATTTCCTTATATGTCTTAAAAAACATAATCACTATATCATTACCTTTTTTTTTGAAATGTTATGTCAAATTCTTTGGTGCTGTCCACAGATTCTGTCAATTTGTGTTACAACTTATTTGTGTTTATCATTGTGGTTGGTAGTGGTGATTTATTTGAATCAGGGCTCAGATATAGTCTACACATGGCAATTGATAGATATATTTCTAACATCTTATTTTTAATCATCAGGTTTTCCTTTGTAACTGTTCAAAATAATCAGGTCATTTATAGAGGTCTTCACTGTCTCAGTTATGTTTCTTACATTCTAGGAGTGGACATGAACAAATGTCTTCAGCTTCTATATTTTCTTTCAATTGCCAGGTATAGGTAGAATTATGAGGTCAAGGTTTTCTGGGGATGGCGGAAAATTTAGGTGAGAATTTGTCAGAGATGATGTCTGTGCATCTCAAGAAGTACATACTATCTTGTTTTTGACTTTTTTTCATTATGGAAGTAATCATTAGGAATTGTGTAAAATATATGCTCATGGATTTAAACATAGTTGACATTTTAGGCCTGAAGTTATGTTTCTTTTTTTGAGGGGTGGGGGAGAACCGGTTGTTGGGCCTGAACTCTGGGCCTGGGTGCTGTCCCTCAGCTCTTTGGCTCAAGGCTAGCGCTCTACCACTTGAGCCACAGTGCCACTTCCGGCTTTTTTCTTTTTGCTTATGTGATGATGATGAATCGAACCCAGGGCTTCATGTATGCAAGGCAGGTATATCAGGAGGATCACTGTTTGAGGCCAGTTTGGACAAAAACTTATCCAAACTTCATCTCTGTAGTCACTACCTAGTGGTATGCTCCTATAATCCCAGCTACACAACAAGCAGAGGTAAAAAAAATTGTGGTCCAAAGCCAGCCCCAGTCCAAAAGCAAGACTCTACGAAAAATAACAAGCAGTAACAGGCTGGAGTTAAGACTTAAGTAAAGCACTTGCCTTGTTAGCATGAGGTCTTGAGTAGAAACCCCAGTACTACCATCATCATCTCCCAAAAAGTCAAGATAATGATTACCTTTAGGTTGAGGGGAAGAATAATTTGGAGGGATACAAGAATAGCTTATTGGAATATGTATTTCTTGAACCATTGACCAATACATGGTATTGAGACTTTGGAGTCATCACTGAATTGAATACCTGTTTTTTTTTTTTCAATATGTTATTATACTTCCAAGTTAAAAAGAAACTTAGAATCTACTTACTTAGGAAATGTAGAAACCACTAAATAATAGTTGATTAAAGGTATCTGATGCTACAATTAGCCAAACTGAGAAACAGAACTTTTCTATACTCTCAAAGTATGTCCCCTGAGTATGTGCTATTAAACACCGGTAGTTTTAACATGCCCACTAATTTTTTGGCATTCCTTTCTTGTTCTTCAATAGTCCCTTTTTAATGAAAAGTTTGGAAAGGGAAAAATAGTAAACTACTAAGAAACTTGGCAAACCCCAGTATAACCAATTGATTGAGGTTCAATCACCAATACTGTTGATACACATTCTCTGGTAATGTTTGAGAAGATCACAGCCCCTCTGTGGTGTTTGCCTACAATCCATAATCTCAATCTGATTGTGAATTCAACTGAGCAAATTTAAGTTGAGACATTCTTTATAGATGTCTTCTTCAAAATTGAGTCAGTCATTAATAAGTCATACCACAGATTAGATAAACTGAGAGATTGGAAAAGACCAAAGGTCTAACTCTGCAGCCTCAGTGCTAATGATACAGAGTTAAAGACAGTACCTTAAATGCATTATACCAGAATATATGGAAGTCTTAAAATTAAAGAAGGAATACATTTGACAGAACAGAGATCCAAAGAGACTAGAAAGGAAACAACATAAAGTACAAACTACCAGGCATGGCAAGAATGAAGATCTGAGTTAAACCTTAGTAAGGTGCCCCCATCCCCCAGAAAAAAAAACCATAGAAGAGCAAAAATTACTGGAATATGAAACATGACTATAATAAAGAGGGTCAAGATAAGCAAAATTTGGTTCTTTTAAAGAAAATAAAATTGATACATTCCTGTCCAGATCAGCTGACTCAAAAGTGAGAAAAATATTCCTTCCCCTCCCCCCCAAATGTAGAATGAAGAGAGACAAAACTAGAGATATTAAAGAAAAAGAGAATATTAGCTGTGTGCTGGTGGCTCACACCTGTAATCCTAGGTACTCAGAGACTGGGATCTGAGGATCATGGTTCAAAGCCAGCCAGGGCAGGAAAGTCTGTGAGACTCTTTACCTCCAATAATCACAGAAAAAGCTGGAAGTGGCGAACCTTGAGCAAACGTTGTTCAGGGACAGCACCCAGGCCCAGAGTTTAAGCCCCAGGACTTGGCAGTGGGGGGTGGGGGGACCCAGAATATTTTAAGACAATTTAGAAGATTAAATTTAAATGGTGAGATAAAGTTTTTAAAAGGTCCAAATTTTATTGACCAAAAATGACTCAAGGTGAAGGGAAAAGTCTGAGGAATTAAATTTTGACACTAAATTCTGATGAGTTTGTACAATAAAAGAAAATATAAGCCAGCCATATAAACATGGATGTAAATAATACTAAACAAGATATTGGTAAACTCAAAAAGCAAAAGTCAACATTGTACATGTGAGCAGGCAAATGGTGAAGAAGTTGATCTAGCTGGTTTAATCACCAGTAATTTCAGTCAGAGTTAGGTCCCACAGTGGGAAAAGGGGGCATTATTTAATGTGAAGTCAAATGTGCCCTTGATCCAGGGACCAAAGTGGGGAAATAATGCATAAACTTTACAGTTTGCCCATTTTAAATATACAGTTTACTAGATTTTAGTATAGTATAGAAACTTATCACAATCTTAATTTTAGAACCTGTCTGCCTCTTGGAGAGCGAGCCCTGTATCCATCAGCAATTTCTTCTCATTACCCATTCCTATATGCAACTACTGTTTTCTACCTCTCTAGATTTACTGTTCTGGATATTACTTTCAAGGTCTTGGTGGCTGGCTTCTTTCACTTAGCATAGTGCTTGGAAGGCTCACCTGTGTTGCAGCAGGTAGCAAGACTCATTCCTTTGTCCTGTTAAATAATATTCCAACATGCAAGTATACATGTATCCTTCCATCAGTGAGTGGATATTTGGGTTGTTTTCTTTAGTTGTTATAAATAGTACTATCATGAAGTACATACGTGCATGTGTTTGTGGATATGCATTTTCATTTCTTTAGGTATTTTGCAGGTGCAAAACTGCTGATCATGGCTAATTTTATTCATTTGTAGAGATCTAGCATTGATCTTCCACTTTATTCTCTACTATTTATACCTTAAGACAATAAATTTCATTTATTTTTCTTATTGGCTTTGTTTCACTAAAAAAATTATTATCTCTTAAGTAATTGTGCAAAGGGGCTTCATCAGTTCAGCCTATCAGTTTATAAGTACAATGCATCTTGATCAGTGTTACAGCTTCCATCATTCTTTCCCCATCTTTCTCAGCCTTACCCAGACCTTCGGTGGTTCTGTTTTCATTAAAAGTTGTAAGAATTATTCAACCCCTTGCTTCCATTTAGTTAGTCATTACAAATGCTTCTAGCACCATCTGAGATGCTATCGATGCTATTTTCCTCTGTTGTTTAGAGAAGGTAACAAAAAGTATTATTAATTTGTTGACTCTCACTTTCTCTAAAGGTAGTCTGAGAGAGAGGCCAGCATGGCAAGGATTTTAGGGGGACAGGAGTGGTAGTCAGGAGACAGAGAGGGCCAGAATAAGCAGTTTGACAGTTGCCCTTTATTGCCTTGTGTAAGGAGCTTCCTGCAGGACAGAGGAGAGAACGGTGAAAAGAGAAGGTAGTCATTAATAAAATACCATTTTGCTCATTATAGCTTTAATGTTGCAGAGTTCACTTGAAGGGCAAACTTATGAAACCTGCCTGTCTCATGATCCTTCTAAGGTCTACAGGTTTTGGAATTCACTTTTCTTCACTGTCATCATCTTTTCCTCTTCTTTTAAAATAAAACATTACTGCACTAGGATTGTACAAGGTGATGAGAAGCTCTGTGATTTCCAGTCATACTTATCACATTTAATCACAGCATTTTCCTAGTTTTCAGAAATAACTTTGAAATCAATTTAAAATGTCAGTTACTTTAGCTTAGTCAGTATAGAAAGCAGGGAATGTGCAAAAGCCAAGGGTTTCTTCCCTCCAATTTAGTACTCTGGGTTGTGAAATTTGATTGCATAGACATATATCGATAAAATTAGATGGTGATTTCAGCTGTAGAAAGTTCACTACATAAAGTCCAGCTTCTAGGGCTTGGGGTTCTATCCGTGTCTTAGTTCTGGCGGAACATAGGAATAATGAAGCTCTGCAGGTAGAATACAGGGTCATGGGTTTTATTTATTTATTTTTGTGGGGGGCTTGAACTCTGGGGCTGAGTGCTGTCTCTCAGCTCTTCAGCTCAAGGCTAGTGCTCTACCACTTGAGCTACAGCGCCATTTCCAGTTTTCTGGTGGTTTATTGGAGATAAGAGTTTCACAGACTTTCCTGTCCAAGCTGGCTTTGAACCGCGATCCTGATCTTCAGATCTCAGCCTTTTGAGTAGCTAGGATGACAGGCGTGAGCCACTGGAGTCCGGCCTGGTCATGGGTTTTATTTAAGTCATTTTGCTCAGTTCTGCTTTGTCTTTCACATGTATTATACCATTAATATCTAAGTTTGTGACTGCATTTTAAAAAATTCTCCTCAGTTCTAGGCTAATCTCTGCTGCTTTAGAGCAGTATAACCTTCTATTCCTTGATTCCTTGTCTAGAATATAAGAATTAAATGTGAGTCTGGCTGGGCACCTATGGCTCAGGCCTGTAATCTTAGCTACTCAGAAGGCTGAGATCTGAGGATCATGGTTCAAAGCCAGCCCAGGCAGGAAAATCTATAAGACTGTTATCACCGCTAAAAACTACCAAGAAAAGCTGGAAGTGAAGCTGTGGCTCAAGTGGTAAAGTGCTAGCCTTGAGCAAAAGAAGCTCAGGGTCAATGCCCAGGCCCTGAGCTCAAGTTCCAGGACTGGCACATAAATAAACAAATCTGTGTCTGTCTAGTTGAGTAATTGTAAGGATTGAAAATGGATATTTACATTGAACACAATGCTTGTAATACATAGAAGCTACTCATGAACATTACTTTTCACTATTGCTTTCTAGTAGAGTCTATCTTGTCCTAGATATGCCAAGCTACATCCTCTGGTTGCTTTGTTTTGCTGTTCTGTGTCCTTCGTTTGAGGGTGGCTTGAAGAATGGGAGAGTAGAAACAGTGATCCTCTGCTAATAGTGATGTCACATGACTCCAGAGAAGAAAGGTTGTTAACTACTAGCTGAACATCATCACATCTACATATTCTACTGTGTGTATGCATGTGTGCTCGCGCTAGCACTGGGGCTTGAACTCAGGACCTGGGTGCTATCCCTGAGCTTTTTTCAAGGCTAGAGCTCCACCACTTGAGCCACAGCTGCACTTCTGGCTTATGGGGACTTAATTGGAGATAAGACTCTCACGGACTTCTGCCTAAGATAGCTTCAAGTTGCAATTCTCAGATCTTAGATCTCAGCCTCCCGAGTAGGATTACAGGTGTGAGCCACCAGCACCTGGCTTCCACTTGCTCTTGAAGTCTCCCCAAATTGGGTTCCATTATCTGAGAAAGTACTTTCATCCACTTCTCTGCCAAGCTAGACTCCTGAGTGACCCTTGACACCACTTTTCCTTCACCTACCGCCTGGACTCTACCACCAGTCCCATACATTTCTAACCCTTCTTGGCTCTGCTCTCTGTAACACTTGCCCCCACAACAACCTGTGTCCCTTAACTCTGCCACCAGAGCCATCACAGTGATCACTTCAAGTTACAACACAAGTTTCTCCTTGATTCTCTTCATTAAAGCTCCTAGCTAAGATTTAGAAATCTCCAAGTTGGCTTATTTTCAGTCCATTTCATGCTGTCCCTCCCTTGTGGAATCCAACAGCAGATTCTTCAAATTCCAGATATTGCTGTTTCCTCCCCTTGCTCTTTTTGCACTCACTTTACCTTAAGAAGACTGCTTCCTATCTGGGAAGACCTGACATGTAGTGCAGAATCAATAAATACTTGTAGGATGAGTAAAATGAATAAAAATTAAAAAATCTCCTAAAGTACTGAACAACAGCATTTCTTTATGAAGCTGTGAACTTAATATGTGGAAATAAATTTTCGGTTCTCATGTGAAAACCTTTAGTAGTTTGTGACTACACTAGGCATGTGCCGTTTTTCTAACTTTTAGAATTTTATAAATTTTAGAATTGTCATTACCAAAAAATATATTAGTGGGGGAAAAAAGCCTGTTGAAAAAGAAGTATTTATTGATGGCTTAATGTTCACCTGGTACTGCGAGTGTGTTGCAGCCTACTTTCCCAGAGAGGAGAGATGATAATCAAGTGCACAAAAGATTTCAGCTCTTGGAAAGTACCCTGAAGTAAATGAAACAATATAATGGCATGAGGAAGGTAGTTAGAGAAGTCCTAATGGAAAGGTAACACTTGAACTGAGTGACATGGAAGGTGTCAGTCATAAAAGCCAAAGCCCTAGGCAGAGGGGACAGCATAAGCAAGAGCACTAAGGTCACTGTCAGCCAAGCTAGTTTGTCCTGGGGTACAGTGAGTGAAGCAAGGAGGAGTTCAGGCTTTTAGAGTTGATGATACCATGGCTTAAAGTTGTGATTTTGCCCCTTATTGGCTGTTTCCACAAAATGAAGGCCATGATGATGTCTACTATATCGGAATGGTGCTAAATACAGCCATAATAGTAAGTTAGCAGTAATCTTGTATATCACTGATAACTTAAGCATAATTAATAGACCTTTTTATAGAGTTTATGTGAAGGCCAAACTGGTAAAATGAATGCTACTTAAAATATTGGCTCTGTGTTTTTAATGGCTTACTAATTTATCATCTTACAATATAGTTTATTACTGCTAATCATTTGCAAGTATTAACATATGTACTGATTTCTTCCAAAAGGTTAAAAAGCTGAAGAGAGAACTCTCCCAGATGAAGCAAGAACTACTCTATAAAGAACAAGGGTTTGAAACATTGCAACAGTGAGTAATAAAAATACTGATGGGCTGGGAAGGTGGCTCAGTGGTAGAGTGCTTGCCTCGCATGCATGAGGCCCTAGGTTCGATTCCTCAGCACCACATAAGCAGAAAAAAAAGCCAGGAGTGGCACTGTGGCTCAAGTGGTAGAGCGCTAGCCTTGAGCTGAAGAGCTGAGGGACAGTGCCCACACCCAGAGTTCAGGCCCCACGACTGGACCCCCCCCCCAAAAAAAAATAAATAAAAATAAAAAAATAAAAATAAATTAAAAATACTGAAATTGACTTTACAGTAATTCAAAGCTCCCTAACTTAAGAAAGAGGGAGTAGAAGTACTGATTAAATAAAAGATATCTCTAAGCAACATAAAGCAAAAATGCCCAAAGCTCTGTACCAAAAGTATTTTAAACCAGCAGTCAACTAACAACAACAACAACAACAACAAAAGACTTGGGAAAAATATCTATATACTTTGAAAGGTCTGTTTTTATTAATCATTGGAGATCAAAAGAAACCAAAGTGAAAAACGTTGTCTCCTGAACCCTAGCCAGCCTCTTCTAAAACTGTAGGGTAGCTGAGTTTGTGGGTCCAGGAAGCACTTCATATCCTGCCTTGGGACTGCACTGGGTGGACTATTACTTAATCCTCTTTCAGCCTTCAGCCGCCCTGAGCTCTCCTAGACGTGCAGTCTCCCTGTCAATCCCAGAGACCTCAAATCCAACCTGACTGTTTGCAAAGGAGCAAAAACAAGTTAGGAGCTTGCCCTGCCACATTTCCCATTGATTCTCACTTTCCATTTTACTTCTGAAGTTTGATGGGCCATTGGAATAGCTTTAGGCTGAGCCAGACTAAAGGAAAATATAGTATGCCTACTCTGGACCAGCCTAATGAACCTCACTGTTCTTTCTACTAAGGAGGCCCACCCTAGCCAAACTATAACGGGCGAGCCTGACTTTCTATCCCCCATTCCTTAGCCTGGAAGCCTCATAGAAAGGAGCTATGGTTTTCATAGCTACATGACCCCAAGATGATCAACGATTGCCCTCTGCCGCTATGTCCCTCTGCATGGCACTGGATTGGGTGCTACTTACCACTTGTGGTACAGTATTTTAGGGTTTTCCCTCATGAGTTTCATGCTCAACCAGGTTTCCCAGACTCTTCCTCACTAGTGCCTCAAGAATGCCAGACTGCTCCCAATAGCCACCCCTGTGGAAAGCATCCAGCCCTGTCTCTTTTGTCTGTGAGATCCTACTCTGCTTTCTTCTCTTAGGAAACTTGGAACAATCCAAGGCAGTAAGGCATTTCCCCCATTAAAGATTGTGTGCCTCTGGCCAAACGCGTGCGTGCGTGCGTGCGTGCGTGCGTGCGTGCGTGCGTGTGTGTGTGTGTGTGTGTGGTGGCTTGTACCTGATTGTGTGTGTGTGTGGTGGCGTGTATCTTGGGATGCCTACTCACTACTCACGATTGACCACCAGTCAGGCACATGACTGTCACTTCAGAGGTTTGCTTTTTATGGCTCAGTTTCTTTTTGACTACTCACTTCATAAAAATCAGTGTGCTAATATTCTTTCAGATGCTTCTATCCTGCTGTTTCTCAAACCTGGCCAAGTATTAGGATGATCTAGGGAGCTCTCAAAAAATACCTGTTTCTGGTGTCCGCAGTAGGCCAGGCGTATTTTATGAGATCCTGGTGGGTCTTAAAATATAGCCGAGTTCTGAGAAAAAGTGCTGCTGAGCAGCATCTTGAAAGACCCCAGGACTCAGATGACCTAAGTGTGTTGTTTAGCAATCGTGTATCAGTATTTTAAAGCAGGACTTCCAGGTTGGGATGAGGAAAGAAAACAAACTTTATAGAGTGCCACAAAATGTTTGACTGTACCATATGTTAAACATTTTTAAGGCACATGAAATTATAACCCATGTCGCCACCCAGGTTTAAAGGTTAGCCAAACTCCTTGCTTTTGTGATGTGGATGTGACAATGCTGTATTGTTTCAAAGTAGTTTGCTTGCAAGCAATTTTTATAGGAATCTAAGGCATGTTTAAGAATCTGTCAATAACATTCCACAAGAAAACAATAGACATTTGTTGTAGAAATTCAGTCATTCTCGTGGACTGATTCTAATCCTTTGAACCAAAAGCAAAAAGATATGATACCAGCAGACCTGTCCTGTTGATTTTAACTGTAGACAAAATAAAGCTGTTCTCGCTCAACTGTTAACCGCCATACTACTGAAATATTGATGATAAGTGATTGAACCCAGAGACCAGGCTTCTAAAGAAACCATGTTTCTGACAAGGAGACTTCTATTTGTTACTAGGATACAAAATACATCCCAGGAAAAAAAAGATCTCACTGCAGGATTTTGTAGCTTTACTCATTTACAATAAAGTGGGATATTTTTATTGAACTGGAATTATCAGGTAATTTAACCTTGAGCTTTCATTTTACTCGGTACAGTAGTTTTATTCTAGGTATGCAAATACTATGTTCTTCCATGCATTACTCATTTCACTCTGTGGTCCCAAAGTTGACTTTGGCCTAAACAGCAGCATAGCTTCTGTGTAGATAAATATCAAAAAGATGTGCATTTCCATTTTGCTGCCTTCAATATGCACTGAGAAGAGTTGGAAAATGGGAGATAATGAGCCACTCAGTAAGCCAGAAGCTTTACAGACCTATGGAAATGTAGCTCTGGAGGGGAGACTTTCCAAAGAAGTCATGTACATGAAAATCTCTTTGAGAAGAGATGCAAGTAAAAATAATTTAAGGGTACATCCAAGCGAAAATGTTTCTAAATATTTTAAGAAAAGAAAAAGGCACTCAAAGGACATAAAAGCACAGCACTTGATTTTAAAACACCCGCAAAGGGTGGCTGAGGGTGAAGCTCAGTGGTACAGTGCTTGCCTAGGACATGTGTAAGGGGCCTGGAGTCCTTCCCAGCAGGCCTCCCCTCCCTCCTCCCATCACCATCACAAAGCTAGCAAGGAGTACTTGTATTTTCTTTTTAGTCACAGGTAAAAACAAAGCAAAAGGTGGGGAATGAAAAGTGGTGGGAAAGAAAGGCGAAACATGGCAATAAAGAAGAACAACATTGGAAGCAGAGTGATTCTAAGAAGGCAGGAGACAGGGAAAGATGGTCCGTAGGGTTCTGTGGGCAATGCCAAGAAAATATTTATTCTAGGATATACCTTAAATGACTTCTTACATATTTAAAACTAAATAAGAAACTGCATATTCTAAATGTTTTAAGAACATTTAAAAACATGTAGGAAGTTTTACTAATAAGATTAATTAACTTATTAACCATTTACTGAATGAAAGCCTACCAGGCCACCAGCAGTGTGCTCAGTTTCATACAAGCGTTATGGCATATAAAGTCAGTTGGCTCTTTGTTGGCATTTTTATCCTTGTCCTAGTGTCTGCCCCCTGACCTTTACCTTTCTCAGGTGGACATCAGAATCAGCATGTGATGAATGTGTTGAGGGTTGGGCACATCCCGCGATGGGATCATCCAAACAAGACAACGCAAAAGCCATGGGTTTATCTGAGCTCAAAATGGTTAGAAAGACATGAGACAGCAGGCAGGAGATGGGAGAAATCTTAACAGGACTTGATTTCTAGAGAAAAGAGAAATATCAGCCTGCAATGATGCCATTATAGAGTTATGATGTGACCAGTCAATTAAGCAATCCAAAAATTTAATCTCTACTGTTCATTTAATTGTGCTCTATCATTCTTTGATTTTTTTTAACTTTCTTCTTTGTTTTTCCTTTTAACAGAATTGATAAAAAAATGTCTGGAGGCCAGAGTGGATATGAACTTAGTGAAGCCAAAGCCATTCTTACTGAACTGAAATCCATCAGAAAGGCCATTAGCTCAGGAGAAAAAGAAAAACAAGATCTGATGCAGGTATGCAGCTATAAAATATCTTAAGCTAATTTACCGTTTCCCCAGAAACTTAAGGTAGAAATTCTCCAGCAGATCTAGTGTCCCTTTATTCCATCCTCCCTGTTCATACTGAATGGGCCCTGTAGAACATGGTCATAGGTTCAGACACAGCTGGCTATTGTGGAGGACAGGTTAGTTCTCAGATTCTGATGTACTTAATGAAGGAAGGCCATCACAGGGTGGGTGAGACTTGTAGCCCATATGAGGAGATTAACATCTTGATATATACCCTGAAATTCATTGGGGACTTCCTGTGGGATCCAGACAAGCAGAGTTCTTTCAACCAGAGATCCCTCAAGCCCAGGATAGATGAAAGATATGTCATTAATTCATTAGAAAATAGATGGTATCTTGGCTAAATGAGAAGCTTAGAACTTTGCAACTCGGGTGATTCCGAGGTGCCAGCTAAGGTTGGGGTGGTGAATGTTTATCCAGCTAGGGGATAGCTGTGCTGTTGAAAACTGCTGCTGGCAGTAGATCCCCTTGATATGCGGTACAGGTCTCAACTTAAGGATCTCAACTCCCCATGATCCAGCCTCACATGTAGGAAAAACAAAATAATCATTTTGAACTTCTGTGTTTATTAGATATGGTTTAATGTGTGTATGTGTTTTTTTTTAAGATCATCTCTATTCTTCCTTTTCCCTTTCTTCCATTTCATAATTATCATGAATTAAGAGTTCAAGAGTTCTTCATGTAACCTGAATGAGAGTTTATTCTGCATTTTTGGGAAATGTTCAAGCTAATGATTATCACTTGAGTTCTTAATAGAACCTATATACTTAAATACTGTATTCATCTACTTCATGTTACTTTTCAAAATGTTAGTTGAATAAAGATAACTATTTTGGGGTCCACATAATTTTTCACATTTTGAAAATTTGAAATATCAAGAAGAGGTCTCAGTAGGAAAAAAAACTAGCAATGATAGCAAATATTCCTAAGTACTGGCTTACATGTAAATAGTCAATCATCACAACTCCTAAAGGTATGAGCCTCAGTTTATAGGCAATGAGATTGTAGGATAGAAAAATTCAGTTATTTAAGGCCATTTAACTGGTAAGTAGCAGAACTAGGATGTAAACCCAGGCACTATGGCTCCCAAATGTGCGAGAGTCCTCCTCACCCTCTAGGGTTTGAACTCGGGGCCCCGGGCACTTGTCTCTGAGCATTTTTGCTCAACCAGTTGATCCATAGCTCCATTTCTAGCTTTTTGGTGTTCTCACCAATAAGAATCTCACCAGTTTTCTGCTCAGACTAGCTTTTAACTTTGATCCTCAGATCTTACCCTTTTCGTGGCAAGGATTACAGGCATGAGTCACTAGTGCTTGGCACAATGTGTGGTTTTAGCATATATATGCTAAAATACACAGATATTTGAGCATACATAAGCAAGACTTTTACATATTTTTGTTTTCCTTTTAAGTAAATTAGTAATTCTTGAAATGCACACCATAGGCCCATTTTTTAAAAAGTTCACAGATTACAGTTCAAAGCCAACCTGGGCAGAAAAGTCCATGAGACTTAAAAACCAGAGGTGGAGCTGTGATAGAGTGCTAGCCTTGAGCAAAATGCTCAGAGACAGTGTCCAGACACTGAGTTAAGCCCCACAACTGAAGAAAGAAAAAAAAAAAAGTTCAAGGGACTTGAAAATTTTACATTGGAACCTTATAATTTAACAATTTTAGGTCATATTTAATTCTTTCTGTAAACTTGAGCTCATATACATCCCAGATTAATTAAAAGATTAGATTTCTTTCTTTTTAAGACATAGAATAATTAGTAGATACCAAGATTGACAATAGAGTTGGAAGTGGCTCTAGATAACTTCTATCATTCTTTGAATATAGTTAGAATTATATTTTACATCAGACCAAGTACAATTATGTATACACACACACACACACACACACACATACCAAGTTTCACAAAAGTATTATATTCCTGCTCTTGATACTGGTAATGTATTCTCATTTTATTTTGTACTACCCTCTATTTCACTGAGAACATACTTGCTGCAAACAACCCAACTCTCTAAATGTATTGTCCTCACAGATAAGATTGAAAACCACTTTTCAATTCATAGATGGAAAAATAGAAAAGCCTTGCCTGAGATCACTGAAAAATTGCTTTCTTCTTTTATATTATATACAATTTGAAATTTCTGTGTAAGTTTTACTCCTTTTCCACATGCATGTGTCAGATAGCCCTTTGACTAGAGAAGTTAGGTAAAAATGACAGACCTGATCTCTGATATTTCTATTTATTTATGAAAAATTCAAATATCAGGGTTAAATACTAGCTCCTTTGAAGTCATAACACTGGCTTCTTGCCATTCTTATTAGTGTTACTATAGAGTTTACTTTTTTAATGTGTTAGGTAGGTTTTCTATTTTAATACTTTACTTGTGCATATCCTCCCTCTAAAGCCCAGTAAACTAGACCAGGTCTAGTGTCAGCAACACTCACATTTACTGTTGGTTATTCCCTACACCGAGTTAGCCATTGTAGATGGTGTCATGCAACAGACACATATAGGTGGACTCAACTGAGATATGGACCACTTTGTAGCAACCTGTGCACCTTACTTTCCTACTCTCTTATATTAATGTAAGCTGAGTGATCTCATGATTCTTGCCCAGATATGGAATGGTGTAAAGTGAAAGTAGGGAATTGTTTTACTATATATAAAGTGAGAGATTGCATTATGAATATTCCATATTTCCCTAATTTCCAATTACACAGAGTAAGTTCTGTATTCATGTTTTCTGTTGGTATAACAAAGTGCCCAAGATTGTGTAGCTCCATTGCTTTGGCCTCATTCTAGATGACATCGCAATAGAGGGTTGTGTATGGTATAGATCATTTCACAAGACAGACACCCAGAGAAAATCAGAGACAAATCTTGCACCTTTGTAATAAACCACTGTCTAGGAACTAACCAGGTCTCTGAGAACTATATTCATCTCTTTCATAAGTGATACAGCAATGACCTAAAAACCTTGCACCAGCATTACCTCTTTTTTTTTTTTTCCTTTTTGTAGGTGATGGGGTCTGAACTCAGCCTGGGCTCTGTCCCTCAGCTCTTCAGCTCAAGGCTAGTGCTTTACCACTTGAGCCACAGCACTTCTTCCAGCTTTTCTCTGCTTATGAGGTGCTGAGGAATCTAACTCAGGGCCTCGTACATCCGAGGCAAGCACTCTACCACTGAGCCAACTTCCCATCCCTTACCTCTTAAAAGTTCCTCTACCATTAAGCACAGGTATCTCACACCTGTAAATCTCAGCAACTCTGCAGGCAGAATTCTGAGGACTGCAGTTCAAACCCAGTCTGGGCAGGAAAGTCCATAAGACTCTTATCTCATTAACAATCAGAAAACTGGAAGTGGAGCTGTGGCTCAAAGTGGTAGAGTGCTAGCCTTGAGCAGAAAGAGCTCAGGGACAGCACCCAGGTCCTAAGTGCAAGCCCCAGGCCAAAAAAAAAAAGTTTCTCTACCTCTGAATATTGTCACACTGAGAGCTAATCTTCTAGTACATTTACTTTTGGGAGATCCATATAAACCATATATATTTTTAAAAAAGATTTTCCACAGATTCCTGTGGAAACAGAAACTTACTGGGAATGTGGCTCATGTGGTAGAGTGCCTGCCAACCAATTGTGAGATCCCACATTCAATGCCAGTGCTGCTAAAACAAAAACCAAAAAAGACCAAATGAAATAGGGACTTCTTGATGACATTTTTGGAAATAAGAAATGTAAATATTAGACCTGAAGATACTAAAGTGCACAAGAAAATGCTATCTGGAGAAGCAACCTGTTTAATATGACCTCACTTCCAAAGTCACATATGTATATGGAAAAATACCTGAAACAAAAGAATTGTTTTTCCAATTGAGATGAGCTCATTCTCCATTTAGTTTTTTGTGGTGGGGAAGGGTATCCTTTGTATACGTTAAGGTTTATGGAATACTTTATGTTTTCTGGACAGAGTCTGGCTAAGCTGCAGGAGCGGTTTCATTTGGATCAGAACATTGGCACCTCTGAGCCAGATTTGAGATCCAGTCCTGTGCAGTCTCATTTATCTGTCTCCAGACAGACACTTGATGCTGGGTCGCAAACAAGCATTTCTGGAGATGTAAGTTGTCTGTGCTATTCATTGGCCTGATGTTGAACTTGATGGGCTTTAATAATAGTGTGGATGTTGAATTGAACAGGAGCTAGACTGTGTATATTCAGCATTTCTTTCTTGTTAAGATTGACTTAAAAAAAAATCACAGCCTTTTCTGTGAGGGTGCCACACATACCAAGATTTGTTTCTATGAAGAGCAACAGCATTTCTTTTAACTTTTTCCTATTGAGTTTGGAGCTTTGGAAATTTAGGTTATTTCAAATAAACATTAAGGCTAATGAGAAAAAGAAATATATGGCTTTTACCGCTAACAAGAAAAGTTGCTTTTATAAGTTTAAAGTTGATTAAAGTGTTATTTGTGATTTGTAGCTGACATTTGAGAGCATTTAATGTGATTTGAATATTAACTATTTTGCCTTCTCCCTTGTGAAATGCTATTAGCAAGCTTTAAAAAAAGTAAGTTCTCAATTCTTTTGTATTCTATACTTCTTTGAAGTATGTGCTATGAAAGCAAGACAGGTAGATATTTACAGCAAACTTACCCACTTGAATATTTTTGAGGTTTAGTTTATATTTTGTACAGTGTAAAGCCAAATGATGGAAATTTTTTGCTCATAAAAGACAAATCAGTTCCAGTTTATAAATTTTATTAACTGTATGCCCTTCATAAACTCTTAGATACCAGACACATTTACCTGTTATTTTTGTCTTGAATTTAATTTGTCGAGAAAGTGCCATTAAAGTCTCTGAAAAGCAGACAAGCTGGAACTGAAAGAAATGTTTTGCCCCCACTGAGCCTGGAAAGTAAGCGCCTTCTAAAACTGGTGCTTTCCCATTTCACTGCCATTTTCTTGAGCTTTTCAATTACTTGCACTTCCTAGAAACAAAAGCAGTTTACTTCATTCATTAGCAGAGTTAATTGACTTTTCTTTTTCCTTTTGTTTTTACTAGATTGGAGTGAGAAGTAGATCAAATTTAGCCGAAAAGGTCAGGCTGAGCCTACAGTATGAAGAAGCCAAAAGAAGGTAAGAACACAGAGTGCTGTTCTGTTCAGAGTCTGTAGGCTTCGACAGTTTCTTCAGAATGAATCTCCATTCTGGTGGTGACATCTGCTGGGCACTTCCCACATGTCTCCCAAAGGTTAGCCTGGGGTGGTGGCTTTGTAGCAGGGAAGGATTGCTTTCCCTCTTTTTCTTTCCTTCCCCTTCCTTCAAAGCTTAAGAATATGGAGGTTAATAAGAAGTCTGTGGGTAGGGGGAGAGTAAAATTGACCCCTTGTAGGGCGTACTTGTAATTGAAAGTAAGAAGCTTGATTTCCTCTGATGGCAATGCCATACAGAGACTTGGGGGCTCAGAACTAGAGAGCTGCTGAGGAGTTCTTTTGCCCGTGTTCTTCTGCTCACAGGGAAGTCTAACGGCTAATGTCCTCTGTGGTTACTAAGGTAGGTGTCAGTTGGCTTATGTCAGGGAGAAGGAAGGCAGATTCTTATTTCTATCCTCTACCTTCTGAACTCTTATCAGGCATATTGCTTGCATTTATGTGACTCTGATGGGGGTGAGGTCCTTATCTAGTACCCAGAACTTCAGATAGTTTTCATAATATAGCATGCCTTACTTGTTTTGAGGGAGATGTTTTAGAGATGATTTGATTATTCCAATTGAAAAGCTTAAAGAATGTTATTGGTTTGGTATTTAGGAGACACTGGGAAATCCTGCATTGTCACCCTGTAGGAGACCAAGGAATTTACCACGTTCCTTCCCATAAAGCAGGAAAAGCTCAGCTGGGAACCTCTGGAGTGTCCTGTTTTCTACAATAAGCAAAACCACTAGATAGCAAAGTATATTCACTATTACCCTGGATGTGAAAATTTTAAAGTAATTGCCTATAGTTCTTAGAGATTATCTAGCTTTATCAAAGTAAAATGAATACAATATTTGCCTGTATATAGCCTACATTTCTAATGTTAGTTGATTCTACAGTTTATTAAAAGAAACCGAAGCTTCAGTTCACAAATAATTAACCACATGACCTTAGGCAAGTCAGTTAGTCACTCTGAACAAGTTTACTTAGCCAATTTTAATGTCTTTAAGTTTTTTTTCTAGTAGACTTTAAATGTCTTAAAGGTAGGAAAAAAAGTATTTTATTTCCTTATCAGGGCCCAGACTTCAGTAGGATTTTGCCTTTAGTAAGTGGTGGGGGCTGATCTGTGGTTTGGGGTCCGGTGATGTACAGATTATTCATGGATGCTGCTTTGGTTCTCTTGATATTAGCAGAGCAACTTTTTCGCTGCCACACCTTCTTGGTTCTACCAAGGAGTTTTTCCTGAAGATGAATGGCAAAAACTCAGAATAAATCCTGAAAACCCATGCCTTGTGCCCCTGGGTTCTTCCTGGCTTGGTTCTGTCTGGTCCCTTGGGCCAGCTTTTGTTAGTCTGTGATTGCTAACAGGTAATACCACCTAGAATTACAGCACATGTCTCTTTCTTGGAAGTCTCCGCATTCTGCTCCTCAGATGTATGATGTTCTTTCTGCAATAAAAGTTCAATACCTCCTTGATTTCTGATCACCGGAGTAATGAACCAGGTCCCTTGCTTTCTTGCTTACATGGTTGTTCTCAGCTCAGTTGATTAATTTGAACACATCAAAACTCAAGGCACTGATTTTCTCCCTTTTGGTTATATTACTAGACAATGTGGGGTTTGTTTTAAAGCTCCTAACTGATGCTGAGGAGAACATAACTCTTAAGGGTATGCCTATGTTAAAAATGCATTTTCCTCCTCGATTCTGAATAAGAGGTAGATTGTGTTTCTCTGAAACCTGTTTTCTCCTCTAGCCTTTGTTTTATGTGCTTAATGGAGCTAATAATATCATGCTTATTTAGCATTTTGATGATTAATTTTCCAATGCATTGAGACAGTTTGTGGTTAATGGTAAAGAATAGCTGGATAGTCCATCTGTCAAAGTGCACATGGGGGTGAAGATGAGTACGGACATCAGCAATGGAGATCAAAGGTGCCAATTTTTGTTTTCCATTTTCTTGTCTTTTACAATTTCTTCCATTGAAAAAGAAAAAAAATACCCCTTTTCTCTCAGTCTCCCATATTCTGTGTATACTGTAACAATATCCAACGTAATCATCTATTATTATATCAACATCAGTTGTGTTTATGCTACCTGGCTCTTGAGCTTTGTGGTCAAAAGAGCCATGCGTTTGTTTATTTGTTTTGTAAAGAGTAGTGATCGTCTGCACAGTGCCACCGGGCAGGTTGACTCAGTTTAAGTTCACATCAAATTGGTTAGCTCTACCATTTATTATGGAGCTCTCAGCAGGATGAAATGTAGGATCAGCCAATCACTTACCTTTGGTTATTTTCCAATTCATCCCCTCCTCTCTCTGTCACCCCCGTGGTATCGTGCCACCTGCCTGTGCTGGGTAAGGTCCACTGCGCCTGCTTCTGCACAGCTGAACAGCCAGGTACAGGGGAACATAGGTCAGAGGCAATAATGTGTAGGATGTTGGCGCAATGAGTACTTAATAAATGGTCACGGTAATCAGGGCCTTGCTAGAGAGAGACTTGCCAGTACAAGGCTAAAGGAGAATGTGGGTGTGAGGGGGCCAAGCCCTTCTCCTCTTTTCCTTGGTGACATGGAGCCTCAACTAATTGACTTTGCCTTAATGTGAGTTAACCAATCCACTGCTCTCTTCTCCATCCTCTGCCCCTGATTTGCTAAGATCTAGTCTCTGAGAATCCCTACTTTCCTAGGCGACAGTTTCTTTACCCAGAGGAACAAATTCTGCAGTAATGGCATTTCTGGCATCCTAGTTGTTGTTTCTTCATGGAAGCCTTCCCTTCTCCCATATACATTCAAGCTGCCTATACATGACCCCAGAGCACTCTGCCTCTAAAGCTTCTGTGTGCTTGACCTTCACACTTCCAACAGCTAAGGCAATGTGCTCATTCACATTGCAAAGGTAAGGACATAGAGCAGATGAAAGCTGAATGTGGGTTCAAACTAGAAACGGGAATGTGGGGCACAGCTACTCCCTGATGAGCTACAGTTGGGAGGATCTGGACTACAAGTCCTCCTCAGATTCCTCCTAGCCTGCATCTACCTTCTTCCAGAGTCCTAACTATGTGTGTATGAATCTTGTGTCTCTTTTTAGCATGGCCAACTTAAAAATTGAACTGTCGAAGTTAGATAGTGAGACCTGGCCCGGGGCGTTGGATATAGAGAAAGAGAAGCTGATGCTGATTAATGAAAAAGAAGAACTTTTGAAAGAGCTGCAGTTTGTCACTCCACAAAAGCGCACGCAAGATGAGTTGGAACGCCTGGAAGCTGAAAGGCAGCGGCTGGAGGAAGAGCTGCTGTCTGTGCGGGGTGCGCCCACCCGGGCCCTGGCCGAAAGGTTTGTTTTCCTCTGGGAACAGGGCAACCTAAAACTTATCGTTTTATCTTAGCCGATGATGTTTTCTTCTCTCTGGATTCTGAAATCTCAGTTGCATCTCCTCTGAGTGGATGGGAAACAGCCCTGAGGGACTCTCTGTAGAGCAATAAAGCACACCCTCCCAATGGCCCCCAGTATCAGTTCCTTGTGTGTGTCAGGAATGTGAAATGCCTGTGACAGATGGCCAATCACTAAAGAATGTTGACATAAGACCCAGAATGCAGTACATCGTTGACCAGGCTGATAACAATAGCTATAAACTATCGTACTCTGATAAGCCACTGAAGCTTCCTAGCCTGGATTTTATTGCTCACAAGAATGCGAAAGTTTATTGCTTTTAATTTCACGAGGAAAATGAAAGACAACTTGCTCCCTCTGATATCCTAACAGGTCACAAAATGTCCCTTGGATTTTATTTGTCAGTTGAAATGCTCCTCTGAAGCAGATGAAATGTAAACGTAAATACTCTCAAGAAAGTGTCAGTTGATCATCTGAAGAATTCAGTTGTGGCCAGGTACTCAGGCCTGTAATCCTGACTATTCACGAGGCTGAGATCTAAGGATCTCAGTTTGAAGCCAGCCCAGGCAGGAAAGTCTGTAAGACATGTATCTCCATATAACCAGTAAAAAAAACCAGAAGTGCGACTCAAGTGGTAGAGCACCATCCTTGAGTAAAAAAGCTAAGGGACATATTCTGGGCTCTGAGTTCATGCCTCAGTACTGGCACAAAAAAGAAAAGAATTCAGTTGTAAACAGATCAGCTGGCATGTTAGGAAGGGAATCTTTCTCATTGGACTAGCTTACTACTGCACTCTACTACCTTGTGTTCCAGTCTTGCTGGCTGTGTTATGGACACCTGTTTCAGAACAGACTGTTGTACCATTCAGAACCTCGGTACCATCCTCCCACCAGCAAGCATAGAGCAGCCAGTCCTGCAACATGGCCATAAAATTGATGTGGCTGTGATCTCCGGCGACCTGGAAATAAGTTTAAAATATGTAGCTATAATCCAATCTCTCCTTTTTTTTTAATCTCTTGGCTTCTTGCCCTCTAATCCCTAGTTTCAATAAACGCTTAGGTTGTGTGTCTACACAGTATCAAAACGTTTGAAAGTATGTAGGGGGGAAGGAGAGAGGAATCATTTCTGACACTCCCACTTAGGTATTTGCCTGAGAACTTGCCCCTGTCAAATTTAGTCATTTTAGTGACTGAGGAGTTAGAATGTTGATCAAGGCTATGTGGCGACAGCCTCATAGCTTTGGGGTAGCATTCTGCTACTGTCTGTAAACGTCTCATCCCGGTCCCCCCTCACCCCACTTCCCATTCCTCTGCTGCTCTGACTTCTTTGTCTAGTGGTGCTGACCAAAAGGTCTGCCTAAGGTTGATGTGTTCAAGGCCAGGTCAGGGCCCATTGAAAAGCACTAACAGGAGCTAAAAGAATGAGATGTCAAGGCTAAATGAAATGGCTTTCCCTGGGTTACCCTTGCCCATATTCATAGAATTTCAGCTTCTAGTATAAAAAATCCATAGTCATCAGTAGTAAGTATGATGAAACAGGTAGTTTTTGTGAGGTCTATGGGTACATTATTTAGCATTCAATAACATGGTAAACAGTCATTTCTTTTATGTCCATGGGGAGATTGGCTCCAGGATCCTTCCCCCGATACAAAAATCCTTGTCTAGCCCTAAAAAGAACTCTGTAATATTTATGTAATATAATATGTAATATGACAGCATTACATGTAATATTGTGATATACATGTGATATGAATAATATGCATGTAATATATACAGTGTTATATACATAACTGTAATATTTATATAATTGTATGAAATATTTGCATATTACCCACATGCATTACTTTGAATCACTTTTAGATTACTTATAATACCTAATACAAGGGCTGCCTGTGGTAGTGTATGCCTGTAATCTCAGCAACTTGGATGGGAGGATCATTATACCCAGGCAAAAAGCCAGACCTATCTCAACAAACAAGAGTACCTCTGTAATCATAACTATGTGGGAAGCATTATCATCTAGGACTAGCCCCAAAGAAAAGCAGGCAACCCTATCCAAAAAATAACTAAGCAAATAGACATGTGTCTTGAGTTGTATATTGCTTGCCTAGGAAGCATGATGCTCTGAGTTCAAATCCCAGCATGGATATATATGTGTTTTATATACACACACACATACATATTGGATATGCACAACCAGTACAAAAGCAGGTTGTTGGGTTTTTTTTTCCCCTGAATATTTTTGATCAGTGGAATTCATCAGGGTGGAAGTGGGGGTATATGTAATTGTACGCATGTCATGTTCTGCTTTGTAAAAATAGGCGACTCTGGAAGGCCCTACAGTTTGAGAAACAAAACACATACATGTTTGTTCCTTTGTTTTACTCAGCTTTTATGGGTGTGGTGTCTCGCTTGTTTTTTTTTTTTTATTAGGGATAGTTTGTTCCTAAGAGACTTTCATATTTTTGTTTGCCCGCATATAACTGTCAAGATCCTAGCAAAAACAAAACTCCAACAGTAGGTTGGGACACATCAGGAGTTGGAGCCATAAAACACTTCTCAAAGGTAGTGACGGATCTCCTGAGGCCCAGCCATGGGGTTTGTGTCATGTGGGGAATTAGCAGTGTGGACAGACTCACTAATTTATGATACTAGTGGCTTGTCTCCCAAGCAGGGAAACGTATGTTTTATTTATGAATCGTTGCCTTTCTGAGTCATTCGGCATTCCAGCAAGTGAACAGTCATTTCTAGTGTTTGTGGCCGGAGGCAAATCCCCAAATCTCTATGACAGTGAAAGGCTGAGGGACTTGGGCTCTCTTGCTTGATGGATGTAATTGCCAGCGTTGGTTGCTCAGAGCACTGTGATTCCACAACCCACCCACAGTAGCAAGCATGGGATCCTTCGTTTCCCAAGTCATGGTTTTGCTTCACTTCCCCTCATTCTGTGACTTGCTCTTATTCTTGGCCCATTATTGTTTCTTCCTCCTCCATGCGTATTTCCACCGTGCTTGTGGCTGCTACTCAGGGGTAAGTGGAACCTCAGAAGGTAGGACACCTTGGGAAGCACTCTTACTTCTCCATGTTAAGACAGGGACGCTTCTGTGGAATAGGAATCTCTGTGCAAACTTTGATTTCATCTTTGTGCCCTGTCAACACCAAATCCCTCAATCACCTCTGGGTCTCTACACAGCAACTACCAAAGAACTACTTGCTGCACTGTCCCCCATGTTCCTGTTTTCCATTTAAATTGTGATGGCTTAGTATTTCAGGAGGATGTTAGACAAGCTTCTGAGTATTTACTGGAGTGTGGCCTCTAGAGTAGTTAAATTCACATGAATTTCAGCCACCCTATGACACTGAGCCCAGTTCCTGCCCATCTATACACAACAGGAGCCTGACTATAGTGGTGAGGTCGCCACCTAGTGGTGATGAAGCACATCATCATATGATGATCATTGGAAGGATCCTCAGGTTCAAAGAGAAATTGCTATAAATGAAGTCATGCAGTGTACAACTTCCTCCACGTCTTCTATTCTTTCCTCCAGTTAGCAAAGTCTGTGCTTTTCTAGAGCTGGTAAGATTTTAGCACCATACGTTATTTTCCTACAAATTCCCGGGAGTTTGCCTTCTAATAACCACAGTGTCTTTATTATTTCTTTTTGGTGTTGGTGGCGGTGGTCAACAGGCTTGAACTCAGGGCCTGGGCACCGTGCCTGAGCTCTTTTTGCTCGAAGTTAGCACTCTACAACTTCAAGCCACAGTGTCACTTCCAATTTTATGTTTGCTAATTGGAGATAAGAGTCTCACAGACCTAACTTCCTGGGCTGGCTTTGAACTATGATCCTCAGATCCAAGCCTTCTGAGTAGCTAGAAGGATAGGCGTGAGCCACCAGTGCCCAGCTAGTATTTCATTTGAGTGTTTTTGTGAGGGCTTATGAAATGTATTTTTTAAAGTTGGTGGATAAAGGTGCCAATACCATTTATTTAATGGAACAAGGACTTTTCTCCCTAATGAATGGAACCAAATTGTCCCTTGGAGTTAAGGTCTGGGTTTAGGGGGGATCAGGTGACCCCTCTCTCCCTCAGCACCCAGGCAGGAGGGCACATAGAACCTACCAAGTGCAGTGGGAAGGAGGGCATGGAATAGCAGGACGGGGCTGAGGGATATATTTTAGGCGATGAGAATCCAGAGGCTAGAGAAGAGCTCAGGAAAATGGGTGAGGCCCCTTGAGAGGGCAGCTGCCCAGCCATTTTTGAGGATGTCTCCCTAGGGGGACACCTAGAATCAGAGGGAGACTTCCCACTGTCCCTGGACCTGGCTGGGTGGGGACATCAGGAGATCATCTCTGTGACTGCCTGTTCCTCTGTCATGCTTCTCCTGATGACACCAGTGAGGAGGAGGAAAGCTGGCAGCCGCCTTCACAGTGGGGACATGTGAACAAGAGCTTGTGTGGTCTCCTGGAGGCAGGGATGGCTTCCCACGTGGCCAGGAAAAAAACGAACGAACTTTGTATTCCAGCTTCAGGCTTGCGTATATATGAACATTCTCATGCCATACCATAGCCTCCTTTTTTTTTTTTTTTGTCTGTCATGGGGCCTGAACTCTGGGCCTGGGCACTGTCCCTCAGCTCTTCAGCTCAAGGCTGGCGCTCTATCATTTGAGCCACAGCGTCCTTCCAGCTTTTTCGGCTTATATGGTGCTGAGGAGCTGAACTCAGGGCCTCATACATGTGAGGCAAGCACTCTACCACTGAGCCACCTTCCCAGCCTCCACAGCCTCCTTAAAATATAACCAGAAGCCTTTATTTTATCTTAATAAAAGCAATATTTAGGGTGTTTTTTGTTTGTTTGTTTGCTGGTCCTGAGGCTTGAACTCCAGGCCTAGGCACTGTTCCGGAGCTTCTTTGTGCTCAAGGCTAGCCCTCTATCACTTGAGCCACAGTGCCACTTCTGGCTTTTTAAAGTAATTTATTTGAGATGACTCTCACGGAGGGGCTGGGAAGGTGGCTCAGTGGTAGAGCGCTTGCCTTGCATGCTCGAGGCCCTGGGTTCGATTCCTCAGCACCACATAAGAAAAAAGCCGGAAGTGGCACTGTGGCTCAAGTGGTAGAGCACTAGCCTTGAGCTGAAGAGCTGAGGGACAGTGCCCAGGCCCAGAGTTCAGGCCCCACGACTGGATCCCCCCAAAACAAAACAAAAGACTGTCACGGAGACTTTGCTGTCTGGGGAGGCCTCAAACCTCGATCTTCAGATGTCAGCCTCCTGAATAGCTAGGATTACAGGCCTGAGCCACTGGTGGTGCCTGGTTGTAATATTTAGTTTTAAAGCTCACATATTTCTCTTGGAGCTGGGAATGTAGCTTAGTTGTAGAGTACCTGCCTAGCATGCATAAACCTTTGGTTCGATTCCTCAGTACCACATAAACAGAAAAAAAAACCCAGAAATGGCACTGTGGCTGAAGTGGTAGAGGGTTAGTTTTGAGCAAAAGAAGCTCAGGGACAGTGCGCAGGCCCTGAGTTCAAGTCTCAGGACTGGCATAAAAAAAAAGAATATTTCTCTCATTTCTCCATATATCTATGCACCTTCTCAATCAGTCTTCGTCTTATTTTTTTTTAGTCTTGTTGAGATTTTGTTTATATTTGAGAGATGAAGAAAACTAAAGACTGTGCTCTTTATACAACTGTGAGTTAAGAATTTATCTGGCCTTGAAGTAGTAAAGAAAATGACAAGAATGCCTTTTTAATGAAATTGTTATTGACACATCAAAGGGATAGATTCCTATAAATAAAACATGAGCATATTTCCTTATTACCTAAGACATACATAAAATTTCAAAGAGGCTGGCAATCAGGGGCATTTATTTTTCTTTAAACCAAAGTGGCTAATTTTTCTATCGCCATGGTGCAGGGTGTGTTGAGGCTTTGAACAAGAACAGTGTGGTTTTATTGTCTGTATAGCACTTTCTGGTACATTATGGTTAGACTCCCCTGCGTGTCTTATCAAGTAGGTACAGGAGGATGATATTCACCATTTTACAGATGAGAAAGGTGAGACTTTTGAAGCTGGGACTTATCAAGGATATGGGGACAGACGGCTTGCAAGCAGCAAGTGCAGGCCTGGAACCGTGGTGCCCTCTCCACATCCAAGTGTTACCCCTGTGACAAGGGAGTGGCTTGCTCCAACCTGTCTTACAACCCCTCATGCTTCACACTACTTAACGCAGGTTCTTAAGTTGTGCCTTGGTTGCTTGATCTAGTTTTCAACGAGTTAGTTTCCACAATAAAACATCATAATAATCTTAACAACAAAAAAAGCTCAAAAGCTTTTGCAGTTGAATATGTATAAAATTTTATGATAAGCTAGAGCAGGTGAGGAGATGGCAGGTAGTGAGAAAAGTCACGTTGAAGTCTTCTTGCTTAAATGCTTAAATCCTCTCTCCCTCTCCCCTTCCCTCTCTTTCCAATTGTACTGATATGGAATTGAACTCAGGGCCTTGTACCTTCTTGGCAGGCACTTCCTGCCATTTAAGCTATACTCCCCAGCCCTTTCGCTTTTCTTAATGAGACAGGGTCTCGCTTTTCACCCAGAGAAATACTTGGACCTCAATCCTCCTATCCTTACCTCCAACATGGCTGGGATTACAGGCATGAACTCTCATACCCTGGGAATCTTACTAATTTTTGGCCCAGGCAGGCCTTAAACCATCATCTTCCCAGTCTCTACTTCCTAAGTAGAAAGGACTAGAGGAATTCCATTCCTGGCCCTCTAATCTTTGTTAATCACTAAAATTCTCATAAAATCAGGATTACGAAGTTTTTATCATCGAGTAGTACTTTGAGATGGTTGTTGCTAAGTAATGGGAGGCCAAGTTAGGATCTGTGTAAGGATTCTGTAGTCTTTGAGCAGGTTGTTCCGGCCCTAGTTTTTCTCCTCACTCTTCCTTCCCTAACTCACAGACCTATAGGATACGTCACACTGCCAGCATTTTGAAGTTGCAGCAGCACGTTTCTTTTTTGAGTACTGATTAGAAAAATGGAGGTGGGGCCCAAATCTCTTCCTTGGTTTATCATGGCTGTGTGCAGTTTTGCCGGGGTCCCTTCTGGTTGTCCTCTTGTCTCTCAGTCAAGGTCATTCGGATTTCCTTTGTCATATGTAATATTTATATACCTGTCTTCTTTTGATTTTCATCTTGCATAATAATCTGTCTTTTTCTAGACTGAAATTGGAAGAGAGAAGAAAAGAGCTGCTACAGAAACTTGAAGAAACTACTAAATTAACTACTTATTTGCATTCACAACTTAAAAGGTGAGTTTTGGGGGACTCTCATCAGATGTTCAGGCACATTGTAGTTCATCTTTGGTTATTTGGTGCTTTGTTGCTGCTATTTAAAAGTAAATGGGGGCTGAGAATGTGGCTTAGTGGTAGAGTGCCTGCCTAGCATGCATGAAGCCCTGGGTTCGATTCCTCAGTACCACATAAACAGAAAAAGCCAGAAGTGGGGCTGTGGCTCAAGTGGTAGACTGCTAGCTTTGAGCAAAAGAAGCTCATGAACTGCGCCCAGGCCCTGAGTTCAAGCCTCAGGACTGGCAAAAAAAGGGGGGGGTGACTGGGAAGGTGGCTCAGTGGTAGAGCGCCTGCCTTGCATGCATGAGGCCCTGAGTTCGATTCCCCAGCACCACATAAGCAAAAAGAAAAAAGCCGGAAGTGGTGCTGTGGCTCAAGTGGTAGAGCGCTAGCCTTGAGCTGAAGAGCTGAGGGACAGTGCCCTGGCCCAGAGTTCAGGCCCCATGACCGGACCCCCCCCTGCCCCCCCCCAAAAGGCTAAAGAAATGGAAATGAAATGGTTTTGTCAGTACAGTTGATGTTACCAAACTCAGAGTCGCATGGATTGTGTTTTATGAGCCCAAGTTCATATTTGAAATATTTTATAGGAAGATGTTTTGCCTATCAGTAAGAATGTAGGAAAATATCACATTTTAGCCCTTATTCCATTGTGTGTGTGTGTGTGTGTGTGTGTGTGTATGTGTGTGTGTGTCGGTCCTAGGGCTTGAACTCAGGGCCTGGCTGTGCTGTCCCTAAGCTTTTGTGTTCTACCACTTGAGACACAGCACCACTTCTGGCTCCCCCATGTCAACAAAGAAGCCAAGTATGCCCACAACCCCAGCTAGTAGGGAGGCACCAGTAGAAGGATCATACTCTTGAGTTTGGTCCCTGGCAAAAATCAAGAAGCTGGGATTACCAGCATGAGCCACTGTTCCCAGTCCAAATCAGGCTTTTAAAGCAAAGTAACTATGTTAACACTTTGTATTAGGCATTTCTTCCCGGTGGTGGTGGTTTGTTCAATACTGTTTTAGTTGCAAAGGTCCTTCTGCGTAGATATTTAATCCTTTCTCTTTAAAAAAAAATCCTTTGGCAAAAGGGAGGTAGGTTAAGAACGACACTGGAATTGCTATGGCAAGAGTATTTTGGGAGCCATGAAGGGGATACAAGTGAGTAAAGGAAATACACGCATGTCACTACAGAAGATTCCAGTGCCCTGGCCACAGCATCCACACTTTGGCGCCACTGGTGTCCTTTCCTGTCAGGGCCTGCAGGAGCCAACAGGGGCTGTAGCTAGGGACAGATCTGACAAGTGTGCTTCCCTCCCTCAGCCTCTCGGCCAGCACGCTGTCCATGTCGTCCGGAAGCAGCCTGGGATCCCTGGCGTCCAGCCGGGGCTCCCTCAACACCTCCAGCAGAGGTTCACTCAACTCCCTCAGTTCCAGTGAGCTCTACTACAGCAGTCCAGGGGACCAGCTAGACGTGGACTATCAGTATAAACTGGACTTCCTTCTACAGGAGAAGGGCGGTTATATTCCCTCCGGACCCATCACCACCATCCATGAAAACGAGGTGGTCAAGTGCCCCAGTCAGCCTGGCCAGAGTGGACTCTGTGGGGCGACAGCCGCAGCCAACGGCCACACTCCTCCGCTGACGGAGGCCCCCAAGTCTGTGACATCCCTGTCCTCGAGGTCCTCTCTGTCCTCCTTGTCCCCCCCGGGCTCTCCTTTGGTCTTGGAAGGCACATTTCCCGCGTCTTCCCATGATGCCTCTCTCCATCAGTTCACGGCTGACTTTGAAGACTGTGAATTGAGTAGCCGTTTTGCAGACATTGGCCTCGGCGAGAGTCAGCTCCTGTTGGATTCAGACTCTGGAGGAGCATCCCAGGCTCTTTTAGAAGACAAAGGCCTTCACGAATGTGCTAGGGAGCCATTGTATGAAGGAACAGCAGGTAAGTGGAGGACCTTGATTTCAGATACTCCCGTGAACTGACTCAAGGAGAGTGATTGGGCCAAAATCTTCCATATAAACCGATGGAATCATCCCCTTCCTCCCCAGTATCAGCTGGCTGCCTTTAAGGAGTATTTATTCATATACACAGGTTTTTGTCGTCATTGGATGAACGTTTCACTCCCTATCTGATCAATCTCATCATTAGGCATCTGCTCTGTGGTCCAAGGGCCTTCAATGTGTGGGAGGTGGCCAGAACATATTTCCTGAGCACAGTCCACAACATTTCTAGTAGACTCCAGGTCTGAAATGGCAAGGCAAAGAAGAGGGTTTTCTTTCCAAAGTTGGCCTAAAACAGATTAAAACCAAGTCAATTAGCATATCAGCTAATTAGTGCCAAGGTTCAATGTTTAGATTGCTCAGGGAATTCTCTATAAATACAATTTTTGTTTCATGCCAGATTCTCCCCTTCTGTGTAAAGTTAATTTGGAGAAGTCAGCGTCCAGTGTCTGATGTTACCCTGCCACCTTCTGGCTGCATTCACAGTTGCAGTTTCTAGAAGAGATTGCGACAGATGGAGTCCTTACTCCCGTGTGTGCTCAAAGAGACACAAACAAGGAGAATTTCATTGTTTAAGAAATTGTTTTCCTCTGCGTTACAGCAGTCTTTAATGTATGAGGTATGGTTGTGAAGAGCACAGATGGTGCCCTTTTGGCAAATGATCTCCACGATGGTCTAAGAAGGATGATTATTCTTGAGCTAGCTTGCGGCAGAAAGCGAAGTAAAAGCTCTGCTGCTCCGGGGAGCCCTGTTTGGATCTGCCTGTGTCAGCAGGCCCACCACAGAGGAAACACTCCGCGCTTTCTCCAGAAGCATTTTTATTTGGATGCATGGTGCCAGGAATTCTAAGCATGAGTTGGTTAACCAGTTCAGATCTTTGAAGACAGATGAGTCCAACTTGTGCCTTTCACTTCAGCTACTGAAACTGAATTTTTTTTTTCCTTTCTTTTTTCTTTATTTTTTTGAAGCCAAAATTCTGTGTCCCGCCCAAGTCCTGGGACGGAGTTGGGGCTTTTTGTATGGTTGTCATACCCTCTCCTCCCATTGGGGAAGCACCAAAGCTCCTAAATATTGTCACTGAAATGATCGGCCACAGAGTAAAGAAGCACAGGAGAGATAGGGGCACCGCAGCATCACCAAACAGGAAGCCACCTGGAGCCTGACCTCTGCCTCTGGGAAGAAGGGTGGTGGGTTGCATGCTGTCTTTGGAGTCAGCCACATTTCCACCAGGTTGTGTTTGCTACTCTGGTTGGCTGTTTTTGGCAGGCATATTAGCCATGATGCATGGAAAGCATCTGAGCACATCTAGTGCACTTACTTGGCTCATGGTATTTGTTCATGACTATGTGGTCAAGATGATGATGATGATGATGATAACTAAAACAAACGCTCCTAAGCTTAGTTACTTCCACTGCAAGTTGAGCAAGACAGGGAAGCTAAGCTTCTTGCTTAGGCTTGCATGCCAACCTGACATTGCCCTTCATGTATTGGAAATATTCTCTAGTGACAACTTCTTAACATCTCATCAGCACGGAGAGCCCAGTATGTAAGGCTGACTGCTGGAGAAGGGGAGAGAGGATGAAAACAACAACACCACCAAATCACACAAAGGGCTGTGTCCCCCACCTAAGTGAGCCCAGTCATGCAGGCATCTCTGCTTGGCTAGTGTCTGACTCTTCACACTTGGGTCTCCACTATGTTTGTCAGTGAGTTTGCAGCTTAGCATAGGAATCTTGGAAACTTGGGAGAGATCATTTTTAACTTGTTAGATGTTATAAGATTGTTGTTGAAAAGTTTCTCAAGACCCCAGGGGATGGTTCAGTGGTAGACTTGTCACTAGACAAGTCTAGGTAACCTTGCAGGCATATGTAGTCTTGGATTGGATCTGTAGCACTATGAAAAAACAAAGAGAAAAGTTCACCTTAAGGAAAAATACACTCACGTACAAATAGTATCCAGTTTCATATTCACAAAGAACGGAAAGCATATATTGAATTATAAAGCCTACTTCTCTTCTGTTGACACTCATCAGTCTCTTCAAGGGATATCTGCTTTCTCTTTGGAATGGGTGGCTGTTTGTAAGGGACATTGTCCCCCCCAACAATGTCTGTCTGTCTGTCTCTGTCCCCCCCATCTCTCTGTCTGTCTGTCTGTCTGTCTCTCTCTCTCATGCTCTAAAGACTGACACAGGTAAGTTGAGTCGTTTTTGTATAAATTTTGTTCCTCAGCACCAGTCCCTGCTGGATGACAGAAACCAAGTTGAAATAACTATGAAGTCTTTTCCACAGTCAGTCTCTGTCATTGTCAAAGTCAATTTCAGGCTGCTGTAGTTATTCCTGGGGGTAATCAATAAATCATGTCATCACCTTCACCCCTCACAAAGGGGGGTGGGCGGAGAGAAGGTACTTCATCATCAAGAAAAAGCATTCCCACTGCCAGAAATAAAAGGGAAAATGCAGCAATCAATCCTGTAATCTGAAGCCTTAAAACTTAAACATCTTAACAAGATGTAAAGTCACGACTCAGAGGGGGGCTGAAATGCATAGCAATACAGCTCCTCTGGCTCACTCGCTGGAGGATGAAAGGAACTCCACAGGCTTGCAGCTTATTACAGTACAGAGCACAGCTTTAAATGAATGCTCCTTGCTCACTGCAGGACGCTGGGGTATGAATATGAGCTAGAGATAAAAGTCAAGTGGTAGTTGGTGCTAAAGATTCTGTAGCACCAGAAGTTTTAAAACCGTAGTAGCTGGTGAGGAATTTCTGTAAGTCAAAGATGGTATTCTCTTTAATTTTTGCTAGAGTAGTAACACTGTTAAGAATATGGCATGTAGAGAGAGGCTGAGAGTAAACACATGGAAATTCCCTTTCCACAGTGTGACTAGAAGCCCTGTTCCTAATCTACAGTAGCTCTCTATATGAGGGAAGCTCATCGTTTCTTCCCTTAAGTGTATAGTAGTTTGTACCTGCTTGAAGGAAAGAGGCTAGGGACCCTAGGGACCAGGGAGAAGTTATATCACTTCCCTAAAAGTATTTCAGGACAAAAACAAAAACCCAAACCGAAAAACAAATTGTGTACATTTCCAAATAGCAACTGACATTAATTGTCATCTCAGGAATCTCGTAAGTCAATGTCTTGACATGTCCACACCTGTTGATGTAAGAAGTAACATCCTTGACTCAGAAGAATGTTCTTTGGACTTCTCACAACTAAACTACTTCTGTATTTGTATGCTGTTTCTAAGAATAAACTAATGAATGCTATCACTTTCCCCTCCTAGATATGGAAAAATCATTACCAAAAAGAAGAATTCACATACCTGGGGAGAAACCCGCTTGTGTGTCGGCTGCCGTATCGGATGAGTCTGTGGCTGGAGACAGCGGCGTCTATGAAGCCTCCTTGAAGCAGTAAGACCCAGCTTTTTGCTTTTAGCTCCCTGGTAGGCCTCACAGCCAGGCCAGAGCATTATGTGTTGTAAACATGCCATTCATTTGTCTACCCTTTACATAGGACTTAGAAAGGTGTGCCAGAATATTCCAGTATGCAGAAACATAGTACAGCCATTTGAACTGAACAATAAGTAGACTGTTGTAGCTGACAGTTGTTAAGATGTAGAAACCACTTTTGTGGGAGTGTTGCAGTGATTTACCAGAGCCTGTTTAGGACAAGAAGCTTATTGTATATAATGCTGAAAGCCGGTGTCTCTGAGGCTGTAGTGTAATCCTAGTAGGGCTTTGGAAAGTTGGACCTCCAGGAAGTTTGATCTCCAGGAAGCTCAAAGGCAGATTCATGAAGAGGTAAAGAAATCTCCGGAAGAAGTAAGCTGTTACTAAGAAGTAAGCTGTTACTAAGGTCATTTCCATTGGGCCAGAAGAGGAGTGTGTTGATTCGAAATCATTGAGTGGCAAACACCAACCATTACAATGGATATTCCCATTCATTGATGGTTCACCTCCTCCCTATCCACAGGCCTGGTGAAATTGAAGATGTTCCCTATAGTGAAGAGGATGTTGCCATTGTGGAGACTGCCCAGGTGCAGATAGGACTCAGGTAAAGTGATGTACATGGGGAGAGGGGACAGCTTTAGAAATTGGTGTCCAGTGAATGGCATGTGGTTACTCCTTATTTCAATTAGCTTCTCTTTTGACAGATACGATGCAAAAAGCTCAAGTTTCATGGTGATTATAGCACAACTCCGAAATCTTCATGCCTTCTTGATACCTCATACTTCAAAAGTGTAAGTAAAAAAAAATCACTGAAAAAGAAATTGGGGGATTTAAAAATTTTTTCCTATAAGATATTTTTATACTGTGATCAAGCAGTTCATCAAAATGAAGATATGGGAAAGACATAGCAGGTTGTTCATGTCTAAGTCAACAGTAGATAAATGAGGAGGAGAAGAAAATGTGAGAAAGACAAATTAGATTTGGGGCCAACTGATTCATTATTAAAGATGAATTCAACTGAATCATTTTTAAGAATATGAGTCAAAAACTGGATTTTAGTGAGACCAGCAAAGAAAGAAGGCATGGTATTGCACTGGATAGATTAACTTACAGAGAACCTTTCATCTTAGACTGGTCTGAAATTTAAAACACCCATCAGAAGTCCTCAGGTAAGACTGGTTTTGTTAGGTCCAACTGGGAAAAACGGCCCCTTCCCTTTGTTTTCTCTCCGTGTGAAACTGCAGGTAGACCTCCTTGGTTCTCTCCCACAGTCCCCACCCTGTACCTATAACCCAGGGAACTGGTCACTGCATACCTGGGGACAGTGGAAGGTCTCCCAGGCTCTGAGGTCACTTCCTCATCTGCTGTGGCCACACCTCCCTCTCACCCTTCCCTATATAATCTGTCAGCCATTAGTTCCAGTGGCCACAAGCTACTCGAGTGCAGCCTGGCAATTTGACTCTCCTAAATCAACTCTTTTCTGCCTGGAGCACATGGACGTCTCCTGTCCACAGTCCTTACCTCTGGTGCCAAAATCTGGGAGGAGATAGTGACAGGAGTTGCTGGGTCCTCTCCACTTCTCTTTCCAAGGGTCAATCCTCCATCCGCCTCCTGGCGGCCCCTCCTCAGACCCAAACTGCCGAAGGAACCCCATGTCAGACCTTGCGCCTATGCACCCATTACACAGTCTCTTGTCTCCATCTGGTGAGTGACTCCTACCTACAGGCCCTCTGTCGCTCATTTGACATGGTGCCATGGCACAGAGATCCCCCACACCTTTTAGCCAGTCTCTTCTCAGTTTGGGGACACCTGAATCAAGAATTTGACTCTCAGCTGGAGAGACCTTGGGCAGACTGGGATGCCTTCACCTGTGCCTCCTTTCTACATCCTCACAGACTCCTCCCTCTACATCCTCACAAACATCTCCCCTTTACGCCCTCACCAGACTCCCTATAAAGGATTACAGAAGGCCAAAAAGACTCATGTTTTTTATTGCACTGAAGTCTGGCCACACACTACACCCTGCTTTAGGGTATGGCTCATCAGTTTGGCTTTCCCAATAAACTTTTCTGACTGAAGCATGTGGCAGTCCCCTTCAGCAACCCTTACAGCTTGATAGTACTAATATACTTCCCCTCTCCAATACTGTGATACTAGAATGTGTCATCAGTAGCCAAAATGCTACTGTAAAGTAAATGAAGGAGAAGACAGTCTAGTAGAAAACCACAGGATACCCCCAAGAACTCATATTGTGAGGTTGCCCAGTTTTCTACCTCAACACCATCAATCACAATCACTTAGCTCAGAGTGGAGAACAGAATACCTTCTGCAGGTGTGGTAACTCCCAAAATAGCTTAAGACAATAGTAGCCCTCAACCAGCTGGTTGTACGGAATGTGCCTCTGCTCCCTAGTGGTGTAGTTACTTGTCTATCTGATTTGAATTTTCCCCCAAACACTTAGCCACGTTTTCCTAAATCCATGTGTGAAAGCCTTGGCCTAAATAATGACACTGCAGTAAGTAGCAATGCATATAGAATATACCCAAGTGTTCTTCTCCCCTCCAACTTCAAACTTCATTTTTGGTTGATTATAACAAGCAGAGTTGGTGTTTGTGTTGATTGACAGTATGGCTTGCCTGATTCCCATGTGGAGAGACCTCTCCTTCAGCAGAGCAAGAAGAAAAGCACCCCTGCTTGATTAGCCTCCTCTGCCTTTGCCTTGAAATCACTGAAACTGGCTCATATTTGACCCAGAAGCATTTTGAGATGACACTAAGGGCTAATTTACTGATACAAATTACTCCTACAGTCTGGAGAAACAGAAATTTCCTTCCCTCCATTCTAACTTTCAATAAACTTGTTTCCTCATGAAAACAGAATAATTTCCTTTTAAAGACATTGTTCTGCTGAATTTCCAGCTTCCCAGGGGCAACAAGCTGTGTCTTAGTAAGGCTTTAAGTCTACAACATTGACCCAAGGCCCACAAGGTCTTTAAATACTGATTTTTATAATTAATAGTGATGTAAAATAAAAAATAATATGACATCCCAGTTCTGCATTTGAATTTACAGTTTTTCTAATTAGAATATGAATTATATAAACCTAGAAATGGGGGTAGGGAGAAAGACTGGATGCTGTTCTCTTACTGAAATTAAAAGGAAAATACCTCATGCTATTTCCAAGAATTGTGAGTCTTCATATATAATGGGTGCTCAGAAAGAGCATTAGAAGTTACTGTTCTTCTGTAACTTTGGATTTTACAAAGCAGGAGATTCTGAAGAGTTTGTTACACCTGTGAGTGCAAAGGTGCTAGAAAATGATATTTTTGAACTACTGTTGCATCTGTTTCAGGCCTTGTTATAATCTGCTATGCAGCCTTTCTTTTCTCTAGTAGGGTAATGTATTTCATTCCATTCCTGGGAAGTGGTCATTGGCAATCCTCACAAGGAGGATTCTTTAGGATAAGTCACCAGTGTCTACTTAGTGTGTTCTCATGTTCCCAGACTCAGAGATTACATATTTGGGAATTGGCTATACCTGGGGCAGGTGGGATGTTTAATCTGCATGTCCCCATGGACCTTCTTCCTCCTCTCTTTCCCATCATGTGCCTGTGCTGAAGTCCCATGGCAAGTGGCAGACTGGGCTGTCTCATGCTCAGGGGCACAGTCACTAAGGCAGGTTAAGAACAGGGCATCTACACCTGAACACAGACCCATTATATAGCAGCACTTTTGGTTGATAATGAACTCACAGTTCTTTGATTTAGCTCTGCATCCACTGTAATTGAAGTGCTTATGAAATTCATTCTGCTCTTGCTCTTGGCAGGTATTGTAGAGTTGCTGTCCTTCCCTCCTCAGCGGATGTCAGCTGTCTGTTTCGAACAAAAGTCCATGCACCAACAGAATCTGTGTTGTTCAATGACGTGTTCAGAGTGGCTATTTCCCAAACAGCCTTGCAGCAGAAGACACTGCGAGTTGACCTTTGCTCCGTCAGTAAACACCGCAGGGAAGAATGCCTGGTAGGGGCCTTCAGAGTTACCGTCATCATAGAACACTCAGTGCTCAGTGTTCTGAGTGAGAATATGTTTTCTACTAGCTGTCTTGCTAGCCTTGAAACCACCCCAGACCTTCCAACACCTTGGGACACAACCAATAGTGGTTTCACTTTTTTTTTTTCTGAAGGAATAACTTTTTCTCATATTTCAGATTTTTTAAGACTTCTTATAAACTCTGATGTTCTATAAAGCTGTGTTCCATTTCTACTATTCCATGAGCACAGAAGAATCTTTTTTTATGACCATCACTTTACAGAGTGTGCTTATTAGTCATAAAGCTACGCCTTGTGCCTCATGTTCTGTCTATATTATCTCCTCTAATCCTCAGGACAATCTGGGGAAAGATTGATTGTGTAAGGGGTGATTATCCCCTTTTCAGATAAAGAGCTGCTTAGAGAGGGTCACACAGCTAATGAATGATGGAGCCAGATATCCAAAAGACATCCCACACGTAATTCACTGCTACACATTAAAATTAAGCATGACAGTTGATAGCTCCCTTTTGTAGTTTCTTTTCCTGGAGCTTCCGGGAAGAAGCACAGCAACTTTTCTCTGTGGTCAGTAGGAAACACATTTCATGATGAGCAAAAGTAAGAGGATGATAGTTTTCTCCTTTTTCTTTCACCGTGTATGGGTACACATATGCATGTGCATGCCAGTATAGGGATTGAACACAGTATCTCACGCTCTCACCTAGATTTTTTTTTCTACTCAAGGATAGGACTCTACCACTTGAGGCAGACCTTCACTTCTGGCTTTCTGCTGGTTAATTAGAGATAAAATTCTCACAAACTTTTCTACCCAAACTGGCTTTGAATCATTATATCCTCTGATATCAGACTTTTGAGCAGCTTAGCTTTCAGATGTGAGCCATCAGCTCCCTGCTTCCAGCTTCTTGTTTTTTCTAAAAAATAAAGTGTATGGTAATACTTGGTAATAAAGTTAGAAGGAAGCAAAGACTTGTTATGCTACGTAAAGGCTTTATTATATAATAAGCTATGTTAATTGATAACCTTTAAAAATAGTATGGTAGAATTTAGATTCTGGCTATGCATGATCTGGTGGAATATGAAAGCCTTTCACATGTACCTCCTTTAGCACTTATGTATCCAAAGAAATTTTTTGTTGATTTCTCATCTAAGATCCAAAGGAGAGTTTTCATTCATTTAAATTTTTTTGGTGGATGTTTTACTATGAGTAATAATTACTATCATAAAAAAAACTATAGTGGAAGCTTAGTCATTTTTAAAAAGTTTTAAACTTGGCTGGGAAAAATTTTAAACGTAGTGGTAGAGTCCATGCCTAGCATGCATGAAATGCGTGAAATGCCCTGGGTTCGGTTCCTCAGTACCACATAAACAGAAAAAGCCAGAAGTAAAGATGTGGCTCGTATGGTAGAGTGCTATCCTTAAGCAAAAGAAGTGGGGCTGAGCAGGTGGCTCAGTGGTAAAGCGCTTGCCTTGCATGCATGAGGCCCTGGGTTCGATTCCTCAGCACCACATAAGCAGGAAAAAAAAGCCGGAAGTGGTGCTATGGCTCAAGTGGTAGCGTGCTAGCCTTGAGCTGAAGAGCTGAGGGACAGTGCCCAGGCCCAGAGTTCAGGCCCCACGACTGGACCCAAAAAAAAAAAAAAAAGCAAAAGAAGCTCAGGGACAGTGCCCAGGCCTTGAGTTCAAGCCCCAGGAGTGGCCAAAAAAGTAAACTTAATTAGAAATATATTCCCATATTTCTAAAAATTAATAAGTTGCATACTTAATCATAAGATGTCAAAATCATGCTATGCAATAATCCTAGAATTGGTTTTTGGATTGGTTATTATTATTGAGTCAGAGCTAAAAATAGAAAACATCTTTTGAGTATCATTCCTACTCAAAGTCAGACTTACCCAACAATCTTTATCATATCAAAGGGAATAAATTCTAACTTAACCATTTGATTTCTCTCTCTGTTTTTGTTTTTGATTGTCTTTTCTTCATTTTCTTATTTTCCATAGGCTGGAACTCAGATTAGCCTGGCTGACTTGCCATTTTCCAATGAGATTTTCACACTGTGGTATAATTTGCTTCCTTCCAAGCAAATGCCTTGTAAAAAGAATGAAGAAGAAAACGAAGACTCTGTATTCCAATCAAACCAGCCGGTGGTAGATTCCATAGACTTGGTGAGTCAGAATTTAGAGAACAAAATCATTAAAGCATAATAAAGTGATATGAAATATAGAGTATTGACAGACCAGCAGGCTTTTGTTCACTTTCATCTTCCTTTTCTCCTTTAGCCTTTGATTCCAAAGGAAAAGAGAAAGATAGTTTCCATCATTGCTTCAAATATGATTTACAAAAGAATCACTGTGTACTGCCTTCATTGTTTTCAATTACCATAGACAACCTTTTGATTTGAATTTATATTTTTGTATATTGTGTTCACATATTTGGTTTCTGCTGTTAGTTTATACATTTGATACTTCTTTTGTATTCTTTCTCAGGGGTGGTAGTGGGGATTGTACTCAGGATCTTATACTTGCTAGGTAGCCACTGTACCACTTGAGCCATACTGTAGTCCTGTTGATTGTAGTTGTTTTTCAGATTGAGATGTCCAGAAACAGCCACATGTTTTGATAGGGCTAGCATTGAACTTGTACATTATCCGAGAGGATATGGTCATCCTAACATTTTTCACAGTTTTCTCATCCATGTATGTGGGATATTCTTGTCCATTTATTTCAGTTTTTCCTAACTTATTTCACCCATGTTTTCAGAGTCCAAATTTTCATTGCTCCTTTTAAGCTAATTCCTAAGTATTTTTTCCTATATGATATTATTGTGAGACTTTTTATTACTTGTATTTACAGATGGTTCATTGTACAACTGATTGCCTGTTTATCTTGTATCCTATAACCTTCAAATTAAGAACTTGTTTCTTATTTTGAGTTGATTTCAGTGGAGTTCTTAGGATATTTTGCAAGTAGAGATAATTTTACTTCCTCATTTCTAACTTTTACATTTAATTCTTTTTTGTGTGTTTTTTTTTTTTGCATATTAGCCCTCTATAGAATTTCCAATACAATATTGAAAATAAATAGTTCAGAGAGATACTCTTCTCTTATTTCTGATTTAGGGAGGAATTTTTCACTATTAGTTTTTGCTGTGAGTTTTTCATAGATAACCTTTTTTCAGGCTGAAATAACCTTTTCATAGTATACTGAGTTTTTCATCATTAAAATAAGCTGTTGGATCTTTTTTCTACATCTACTAAGGTGGTCATGTGGTTCTTGTCTTTCATTCAAATGATACAGATGTTAAATGACTCTTACATTCCTAGGATAAATCCAACTTGGTTTGGTGTGTATTTTTTGTGTGTTTGTAATTCAGTTTGCTAATATTGTTGAGCATTTGTGTCTGTAGTCTTTGCAATGTCTTTGACTCTGGTTTTTGACAGCAGGATAATTCTGGCCTCATGAAATGAGTTAAGAACCATTTTCTTCCTTTCTAAACCTTTTGGAGAAGTTTGGAAAATTGGTAGTATATTAATTAAATGTTTTGTATTCAAGTGAAGCCCACTCACTGGGTCTGGACTTTTTCTTGCTTAAAGTCTTTTTGTTTACAAACTCAGTCTCATTACTGATCTGAATCTCTCAAAAATGTTGTTCTCAAGTCAGTTTCTATACTTGTCTCTTAAAGAATTTGTCCAAGCCGGGCGCTGGTGGCTCACACCTGTAATCCTAGCTGCTCAGGAGGCTGAGATCTGAGGATCACGGTTCAAAGCCAGCCCGGGCAGGAGAGACTGTGAGACTCCCATCTCCAATAAACCACCAGAAAACCGGAAGTGGCACTGTAGCTCAAGTGGTAGAGCACTCGCCTTGAGCTGAAGAGCTGAGGGACAGTGCCCAGGCCCAGAGTTCAAGCCCCACGACCGACAAAAAAAAAAAAAAGAATTTGTCCATTAAAGCCAGATACCTAATTTGTTGATTTACAATTTCATAATATTATCGCATGGTAAAGTTAATAGATATGCCCTCTTCCTTTCTTTTCTTCTAATTGCTTTTGGTTTAGTTTTCTCTTTCCACATTTTTCTCCTCTTCTAAGATGTCCCCTTTCTTGTTATTCTCTTCCTCATTTTTTTTATTGTAAAGATACTATACAGAGGGTTACAGTTACATGAGTGAGGTAATGAGTACACTTCCTCTTGAACATTGCTACCCCCTCCATTGTTTTCCCCCTACCCTCCCTCCCTTCCCCGAGGTTCTTTTTTTTTTTTTAATTGTGATTAAGTGATTACATAATTTCCGGAAATTCACAGTATTGTGGAATAATGATGCTCATTTAAAGTCACAAGTTCATTCTAACTTTCCTGGAGCAAATTGTCTATCACAGTCTGTAACATATAACGGTGTTCACATGTTATACACCATATATGTGAGCAGCAGCGTGGGGATATTTAGTAGTGGTTCAACCAGATGAGTGGGAGTTCTTTGTTTCTTAAGTCCTGTTAGTTTTGTCGTATCACCTAACATTTTGGATTTAGCATCCACTTATCAGGGAGACCATGTACCGTTTGTCTCTTCGTTCTTGGCTTACCTCGCTTAACATGATTCCTTCTAGCTCCATCCATTTCCCTGCAAATGCCATTATTTTGTCATTTCTAATGGCTGCATAATATTCCATTGTGTATAGATACCACAATTTTTGGATCCATTCATCTGTGGTGGGGCATCTGGGTTGTTTCCATATCCTAGCTATTGTGAACAGTGCTGCAATAAACATGGAGGTGCACGTGTCCTTGTATATTGGTTCCTGTTGTTCAGGGTAGATGCCTAGAAGTGGTATGGCTGGGTCGTAAGGGAGGTCAATCTTTAGCTTTCTAAGGACCCTCCAGACTGCTTTCCAAAGTGGTTGTATAAGTGTACATTCCCACCAGCAGTGTAATAGGGTTCCTCGTTCTCCACATCCCCTCCAGCATTTGTCGTTGGCTGATTTGTGGATGTGGGACATTCTGACTGGGGTAAGGTGGTATCTCAGGGTTGTCTTTATTTGCATTTCCTTCACCACCAGGGATGATGAACATTTCCTCATGTGTTTCTTTGCCATTTTTATTTCTTCATTTGAGAAGTCCCTCTTTAGTTCCCTTGCCCATTTAGTAATTGGTTTGTTAGGTTTGCTCTTCCTCCTTTTGTGCCAGCCCTGGGGCTTGAACTCAGGGCCAGGGTGCTATCTCTGAGCTTTTTCACTTAAGGCTAAATGCTCTACTTCAACTACAACTTCACTTCTGGCTTTTTGGTAGTTAATTGGAGATAAGTGTCTCTGCACTTAAGGCTAAATGCTCTACTTCATCTACAGCTTCACTTCTGGCTTTTTGGTAGTTAATTGGAGATAAGTATCTCTGGACTTCGTTGCCGGGGCTGACTTTTAACTGCAACCATCAGATCTCAGCCTCCTAAGTAGCTAGGATTACAGGCATTAGCCATTTGTGCTCAGCTGCCTTTCTTCCTTTTTTAATATAACTGTTTACAGCTATAACTTTTCCTCTAAGCACTACTTTAGCAACTTTCCTTCTCCCTTTCTTTCTTATTTTTTTTGCAATTTAGAGTAGAAATATTTTCACACATTTGTTAACTTCTCATTTCTTTTACTTCAGTATACCAAAACATATACTTGGTAAGATTTAAGTCCTTTTGAATTTATTGAAGCTAGTTTCATGCTTTAGAGAAAAATACACAGTCTACTGTTACATGGAATATTCTATAGGTGTTTATCAGATCTCATTGATTTGTGGTGTTGTTGCATAAATGCATTTGATTGCATTTTTATCCTATTCTTAATGTAGATCTTAGTAATTCCACATACGATTTTTTTCTTCCTTTATTAAATTTACTTATCTACTTAAACCCTTTATCACTTGTCTTTGACATATCTATATTGCCAGCATTACTACTCTTATCTAGAGGCATTATAAACTACATAAAGAGTTATTTGAACATAAGCTCTGTGTATCTACAGCACTCTCTATCTTATACCTGAGAGGAATACCATGTAACTAATGAGCAGGTAGCATATACACCAGACAAAAGAGAATCCATTTTCTACAGGACAGAATAAAATAGTAAGAGAGTTCACACCCTACAGTTCATGAGTTGCTCAGTTCTGGAATTTTCCATTTAATATTTCTTGGATTGGTTGGTAACAGGTAACCAAAACTATAGCAAGCATAACCATGGATAAGGCACGACTGCTTTATATATTGTTTTGTTTCCATGGAGATAACAGCATGAATTCTTAGTAGAAACTAATCTCAACGAATTCCTTTACTTCAGTAGTTCACGAATTTTAACTTCTTTGGTGTGATTATTACAGTATATTTTAGTGACTGAAAGTTCGAATCCCATAAGACATTATTACTGATATTTCATTGACAATCAGTAGTCAGATATTCCCACATCTTTCCCATATCTAATGGAGTTTCTTTCCTTTCTGAATTGCTGTACTTCTGCATGGGTCATGTACCTTCTGCTGAACAATTCCCTTTCATATTCCTCTCAGTTGTGTTGGTATCAATTTTAGCTTCACTTGTGAAGGACAAGTATTTTGACCATTTATTCAGTTTTCTAGGTGGGCAGGTGTTCCATAAGCGTGTTATAGATACCACTTTCTGTCATCTAGTTTTCATTGATTCTGTTGAGCTACTGAAAAACAAATTTAACTTCTGGTTCTTGAAAAATAATCTTTTTATACTTTTTTAGATTTTTTTCCTAAGATTTTTTCCCCAGGAACTTTATTCTCACAAATGAATGCGGTTTTCCTTGTGTTTATGCTAGTGAAGTTTTCTATCATTTTAGTATTTTTTTTAAAGCCTATTAATTGTAAACATTTAAATACCATCTCCAAAAATCTGCGGTGTACACATCACCTATGGGTCTGCCTCTTTTGTCATTTCTTTTGGCTTTCTGTCAAGTCTTGCTGGAATGCCGGCTAGTATGAGGGAAGGTAGAGGCCCTAGATGGCATATGTCTTCCGTAGACATGCTTCTGGAAGTCAAGTTTGAGTTTGAGACAATGACCTGAATCATCTGGGGGGCTAGATTTCCAATTTTTATCTCCCCAAGACCGTAGGAGACAGCAGAAATATCTCCTTAACTGTTTGAGGCTTTTTGTTCTGCAAAGATACAGTTTAGGAGATGCACATGCCTTAGTAGGATTCTCATGTATAATATTGGGCTCACCTTACACCTCATTTCCTCTGACCCTTGGACTGCCTTGAAGTCTTGCACTTGGTGACAATCCTCTCAGATATCTGACTGACCCTGTGGCCGCAGTCCGAGGCAGCCAGACTCTTTAGCCTATGTACCTCATGCCTAGAATTGCAGATGCCAGTGTGTCAATTGTGATGGTTCTTTTCTCTCTGGGACATTAACCTTCTAGTACTGATAACCTTGGTCACTCCGCATTGCTTCACAAAATTTGGGAGTATTTATTACTTTTTGTTATATTTCATTCAGCTTTTGTATTCTCACAGTAAGAGAGTTGGGTCTGGTATAAGCTGCTTCTTCACAGCTGGAAGTATCAGCCTGCCTCTGAAGAAATTTCAAATAAGTTTCTTGGAGTATATGATATTAATTGCCATATGTTTTACATTCTTCAGGATGCAGTGTCAGCCTTACTTGCAAGAACATCAGCCGAGCTATTGGCTGTGGAACAAGAATTAGCACAAGAAGAAGAGGAGGAAACAGGGCCAGCAGAAGAGCAACAGGATCTAGAAGGAGATTGGTAAACAGCTGCTTTCTTTTGCTAGTGAGAACACATTAAGGTGTTTAGTTTCTCATGGGAAACTTTCAGGAAACGATTATAGTTTCATGTCTTAGCACTGGGATTATGAGAAACAATGTAGTTTCAAGGAGTTGTGGCTAGAGAGTTACAGGAGGTAATAGCAAGATTGTGAACAAAGTAACACATTAACCAGATTTTTTATTCTTCAAGTAATTTTTAACAATGTTTTCTAAGGTAAGACTAAGCTGTCAATTTTGAAAAATATGGTAGCTTATTGTATAGTCATAAGTAAGTTATAACTGGCTCTCTTTTTCTTTATGAGTTCATTTAGGTGGTGGTATGACACAGAAAGTAGCTTCAAATAGACATTTCAATACTTTTATCTTTTCTTGCTTCCTTCTCTGTGTCAATACTTTACCCTTTATAAAAAAACATCCAGACTAATGTGTGTGTGTGTGTGTGTGTGTGTGTGTGTATACACATACATATAGACATACAGACATACATACATACAGCGATCTGTCTTTCCTGGTTCGCACTATTTTGTAAAATCAAATTCTAATGAATGCTTCAGATTTTAAGTATATATAGTGTGTAATTTATTGGGATTAATCTTGCTATATATAGTTACTTATAATGTTTGATTGAACTACTCTTAACCCATATATTAATCTTTTGTGTATATGTAAATATGCATACATTAAACTTGTTAGAAGCCCAGAGTTTATCATAAATAACCAATCATGAACATGTAGAAAAAAGGTCTACAATAGTGATAAAAATATACAGAGACTTTTGGCATATCAAAAGTCCTAGATAATAAATAATAACAGCACTGCAGAACAAAATTATGAGAGTGATTTATAAGGTCTCACAGTGTCTTTAAATACTAAGTTTTTTTCATGTTTATAAAATACAACTTATTTCACACATATTTCAGAAAAATTCTTAGCATGTAAATAAAAGAACTTATAACTTAATCATTGCTTTTTTTCCACTTGTTTCATGGCCAGACATTTAACGAAACTAGATGGTACCATTTTTGTCTATATGCCACCAATTGCAGTTCAAGTTCAGCAGTTAGACCAGGTGCCAATGGCTTTCACCTATAATCCTACTTACTTAGGCTGATATCTGAGGATTGTAGTTCAAAGCCACCTGTGTAGAAAAGACTGTGAGACTCATCTCCAGTTAATTACCAAAAAGCCAGAAGTGGAGCTGTGGCTCAAGTGGTACAGCACTAGCCTTGAGAGACAGTACCAGGCCATGAGTTCAAGCTCCAGAATGTACATGCACACATGCCCACACAACACACATGGTTCAGCATTAGGTATCAGTGGGCAGAAAATATTTCTATACAGCAAGCATGAAACTCAACAAAGCATGAGGTATTCTGAACCATCCCAGCACTGTCTTCATATTCCAAACATAGACTGTCTTCATATTCCAAACACCATGCTTAATACCATCAGAATCTGTGCCATGGCTTCTATTAGAGATGGGATTGTGTGACATTGGGTCTTCAGGTGATTAGTAGTAACTCCTTCTATGTAGGGCTGCCTCTGCTAGATTGTGAGCACAGTCAGTAATGGTGTTTTTATCTCTAGGTGTTTATTCACTCTTAGCTGAGAGTAAGCCATTCTCTTCTATGGTTTATTTTATAGTAAATTAATAGCTCACATGAAGCTGAGTTTAAAAGAAATCAGTATTTTTAAGTGCTGAGGTTAACTTTATTTGTGATTTTAATAATACTTATATTTTAACATCTAGAAATTAGGTCAGATTTCTTAAGTCTTAAATTTTTAGTAACAGTATGGTAACTGCTCCAGGTGGCTAGAGCATAAAATGATTATTTATTCTGTGAATTTTTTTTCTTTGTTTTTTTCTTTTTTATGAGCCAAAGAAGAGCTTGAATCTATTGTTTATTTCCCAGGTTGCACTGGTTATGAAGTACTTGGCTTAAAGTGTGTTTTATTTATTTATTTATTTTTCAACATAGGTTAACAATGCTAAGAGAGGCCTCTGACAAAATTGTGGCTGAAAAAGAGACTGCAGTTAAACTGGTAAAAGGCACTAGTTGTACAGAAGACTTAAGTTCAAGCACCAATGTGCTGCAGATGAGTGAAGATAGCTGTCAGAAGGAAAAGGAGTGTGCCAAAGACTGTAGAAGTCAGCCACCGACTGGAATTCCCACCCTGGTGAATATTCCGCTCTTCTCCTGCCCTGAAACAGAAACTTCCAGGCACTGTGTAGACTCAGAGGATGCTTATCTCTTCAGGTGTAATGCTGTGTCAGGATTTTGATCCAAAAGTTGAAGGCTTATATAAGGATAGTTGCTGAGAAGCATTGTAAATGTAAATTTTTCTAAGGGGCCCAAAATTCTGATTCTTCACTTGATAAAAGAAGAAAAACAATGCTAGTTACTTTCTACCAGCATTCTGTGAATACTAATAATATTTTTAAAACTCGCCATGGTAGTGCATCCTATCATACACTGGTTATCCCAGCACTTAGGAAGTTGAGGCAGAATCACAGATTCAAAGCCAACCTCTACTCTGTAGTAAGTAAGACCCTATCAAAAAAATTTTTTAAATGGTTTTCCTGAATTTCTTGAATAATTTTCTTGACTAAATTATATCAGGGTTCAAACTTTATTTCAAGAATGAAGTAAACATTTAAGTTGATTTTGATTAGTTGGAATTCTGATTGAAATCTGTGACGATGGTGAATAACTTAGTTCAAGCACTAATACCAACCATATTAGAAAACAAGCAACTTCTCTCTTAAGTGAGGAGTGTGTTGAGGCCATTCCCAAACAGCTTAGAGTAAGTCTGTAAGCTTTGAGGATGCCGACACACAGGATGTTGGTAATGGAATTTTAAAAATGCCAGTCCTTTGGTTTTATTCTTGGGTGGGAGGTGCACGCATGTACACATGTATGGGTGTACTAGCATGTGCAAATGCTACTAGGGATTGAACATGATATTTTCCCAAACAGCATTCTTTGTAGAACCTGTTTAAGTCTAAATCTTCATTTTACATCTGACCTATTACTGTAACACCTCTATTTGTGCTTTACCTCATTGAACAGCTATCATCCTACCTACTTACTTTCTGAGAAGAACGTAGAACACCATTCTCCCATTTCTCCTCAGAAGTACTGTGTTCTATTATGCATGTCTTTCTCAAAGGGACATCCTCAGTGCTAGACAAGTTCCTGTTTAGCATCATTAGGAAAGGAGTATAAATGTACACACACAACTCTCAGTTCCAGAAAACTTGCCACCTTCTCTTTTAGGTTGATAAAGAGACAAATACTGATGAAGCAGTTCATGACAGCGTGGCAGTTCGTCCCAAAGAGCGGAGCAGCCTGAGCTCTCGACAGCATCCCTTCGTAAGGAGCAGCGTGATCGTGCGCTCGCAAACCTTTTCCCCGGGTGAACGGAGCCAGTACGTCTGCAGGGTAAGGTGACAGTGCTCAGATGAGGCACTAGGAACTTTAGCTGCCTGTCCTATCATAAGTGTCCATAGGACAATCTGACTACAGACAGTGTGGCTGAAAATGCTTGGAAATATGTGTATAGAGAATCACACGCTGAGGGTTCTTGTTGGTTTCTGTTTCCACAAATTTCATGTCCTGTTGGTTCTAATGTTATTGGTTTGGCAAGTAAGTGGAATTTAAGATCTCAGCACTAAGAATTTTTTGGATTTTTATGTTTAGAAACATTAAAGCTTCAAGTCTGTTTTGCCTACTTTTGCTCAATATCATATGTACTTCACAACATGTTCATTTTGCTGAAATGAAACTTACAAATTGGATTTTAGAACAGAAATTCTGTTTAAATACCTCTGGACCCAATCAGGCTCATAGCTCCGTGAAGAAAATTATGGGCTTTCCATTGTTTTCCAAATTCTGTTTCTAGAAGTGTTTATGATTTATAGTGAGATAGATTTCATAAATGGGTTAGAGATGCTTTTAAAAATCTGAATTTATTCATTCTAGTCAAAAATATTTGTAGATACTTTTCATTTCTGCACCTTGTAGAACTTTCATTCTTTTCAGTGAGCCAGGAATATGATGGGTAGATATCTTGGGTGAGTATCAAGGCTGTGGAAGACAGTAGCACAAGTTAAGGAGTTGAGAATGGGAAGTAGAGCCCAGAAGAGGCTTCCTTCATAATTTGACATTGAGCAGAGGGGTGAGCATGGGCTCCCTCAATCTAGACTATTCCAGAGAGCTAAACTCTCTTAACTCTGAAGGTGAGCTATAGTTAAAAGTACAGAGCATCATTTTATTTTAAACAATATATAATAACATAGCACTTTGGATAATAACTATCAAAAGGCGGTTACTGAAACGTTTTCCAGGGAAAAAAAGCTACTAAACTATAGAACGGGAAATAATGTATTTGGGGAGGATTTTCTTCAAGTAATTAACTCTTGAGCTGAGGATGTAGCTTAGTGGTGGTGGGGGATTAGTTTATATTATATGTACTTATTTTATTTGGTAAACCTCTTGATTCTCATTTCCACTGGTACTCTCTTATACAGTGACCTTTTTAAAAATATTTGTTGACAGTTAAATCGGAGTGACAGTGACAGTTCCACATTGGCTAAAAAATCACTGTTTGTGAGAAACTCCACTGAGCGGCGTAGCCTGCGTGTCAAAAGGGTATGTATGTCCTCAGTCACCTCACACCATCCCAGACCCATCCAGATTCATAAACTGCCAAGAGTAAATTCCAGAACAGTTGCATATTATTGCTCCTTGTTGTCGGACAGTATAGTCATACAAAAATACTGATGCTAAGTCAATTGGGGAGCCAGGGAGAGGATGTCCTTGAAAGGATTCGTTTGCCTATTGCTGGTTTAGAACTTGTGATATTTAAGGCTAGAAATTAGAGTACAGGGTCTCCAAAGAAGGGGCATACTAAGCCTGTTAGTGGTTTGAACACATTGCTTTTTTTCTTTTTAGAAGTTGTGAATATTAAGTAGTTATGCAAAGGTATTACAATTCCATAAATCAGGTTATGAGTACATTGCTTCCTGGACAGTGTCACCCCTTCCTTTGTTCTCTCCCCTTCCCCCCTTCCATCCCTACCCACATGTTACTTAGTTTATTTTTTACATTGTGTACACTGAATACACTAACTGCATTTATATACCCTCCCTCCCTCCATTCCTGTACCCCCCCCCCAAAAAAAAACAACTTGTTTCCATTTCCTGGTACTCCTTTTTAGAAACAGAACTTTAGTTTGAACACATTTCCAACAGTGGCTGCGCTCTCTCTGCATCACATCTGGTTCAGTGTGGGAGGAGTGGGAAGCCTGGCGCCTCCCCAAGCAAGCGCTCCTCAGAGGGACAATTACAGAGGTCATGTGTTTTCTATTTTTCTTTATTATTTTTTAGTGCAGATGTTGTAACTTGCTTAAACAGTTATTCATAGAAGGTTAAAGTTACTGTTGAGTGGGTCAAGTGTTCCTGGAGGCCAGCAACCTCTAGATCGTCTTGAAGGGAAAGTCTGATAAAATATTTAAAAGGTTGGACAGTTCAGATGGTTCACAAATTCCCGTTTACTTCCACCAGCTGAAATACTAAAAGAAGACTATTTGTTTGCTATTCCCATTCTAGCTTAAGATATGTTACTCGATAAGCACAGAACACGGTGTGGTGAACTCTGTCGATAGTGAGTTGGCTGCCGACAGGAGTCCATCATCCGGAGGAGGGGCCCAGATGTGTGCAGAAGAGTCAGAGGCATCGGGGCAGTTTGGGCCTTGACCCCTGGCTAACATGTCAGAGGGAAAATGGTAGCTGTAGAGCAATTCATAGGTGGGTGGTATGGGGAAATGATAAGCAAGCACTAGGTACTATGAAATACATGAACAGAGAACCACACAGGGCAGCTTGGGAGGGACCTGGGAAGGTGAGCTGCATTCATCATCTTTAGCAGCACCATGTGCAAAGTACTAAACACACAACTAGATAACGGCCCCTTGGTTTAACTTCCTACTTACCTGAAGGTAATAAAAACATAACTCCTAGCTGATGCCAGTGGCTTGTGCCTGTAATCCTAGCTACTTAGGAGACTGAGATCTGAGTATCAAGGTTCAAGCCAGCCCAGGGAGGAAAGTCCAAATGAGATGCGTATCAAAAAAGAAGAAAAAGCCAGAAGTGGAGCTGTGGCTCAAGTAGTAGAGCCTTACCCTTAAGCACAAAAGCTCAGGGACAGCAACCAAGCCCCAGGAGTTTAAGCCTCAGGACCGGCACCAAAAATAAATTAATAAATAACTATAACTATAACTATATATATATATATATATCATATATATAACTTGAAGGTCAATATGCTGACATTTATTTAGCATTGAACATTTCTAGGAAAATATACAGTGTAAATCTTTCAGATTTCCACACTTAATGTGCTTGAAAGCACCAAAATTTCCATCATCTAGGATGAAAATTCTTCTTACCGCCTTTCTAAGTCACTTGTCTTCCTACTTTAGAGACATTTTAACCAGAAGTGTTGCTGAGCTAAGTGAAGCTGAAAACGTGCAGGTTACTTATAAACTAAGTTCATAGACATACTTGAACCAGACAGAGGTTAATCCCGAAACGCTGCGTAAATTATGATTTTTAAATTGTTTTTAAGGAAGTAGGTATGGAAATGAGCAGAGAGTAAATTCTGATAGGAACTGCAGTATGAAAATAGTGTAGGGAGACTAAGAGAATAAAGCATCGGCAAAACACAGTGCAAGATGCACCCAAGTAGGAGGCAGGATTAGGGATTTATGCCCTTGGCGTTGGGGTGCTGGACCTCTTCATCTGGCTCACAAGAATCAGTTGTGCATGTCTCTTTTCATGTCAGTGATATTACATGAATACTTTGAAGATATTATTAGACATATACCAGCACACCACTGCACATTAGAAAGACTGCATGGCTGGGTGCCGGTGGCTCATGCCTGTAATCCTAGCTACTTAGGAGGCTGAGATCTGAAGATAGTGGTTCAAACCAGCTAGGGCAGGAAAACCCTTGAGGCTCTTATCTCCAAATTAACTACCAAAAAGCCAAATTAGAGCCGTGGTTCAAATGTGTTACAGAAGCCTAATTATTTAGCAAACATCAAGTTGTTACAAAGAGGTAAAAGGCTAGGAGGAGACAGTCAAAGCTATCCCAACTTGGGCCAAGGCCCTGAAATAAAGGACAGGCTCAAGTGGGCCTTTTCCCTTCTGTCTGTCATGAGCTCCACACTTGACCCAGATCTTTAAACTAGACCACTTACCATATTTGAGGTCCCCCTCTCTCCCCTCACAGAGTACCAATTCCTTTGAGGAATCTCTTCTTTGTTTTTGTTTGTTTGTTTTTGTGTCCAGTCGTGGGGCCTGAACTCTGGGCCTGGGCGCTGTCCCTCAGCTCTTCAGCTCAAGGCTAGTGCTCCACCACTTGAGCCACAGCGTCACTTCCAGCTTTTTTCTTTTTGCTTATGTGGTGCTGAGGAATCGAACCCAGGGCCTCAGGCATGCAAGGCAAGTGCTCTACCACTGAGCCACCTTCCCAGCCAGGAATCTCTTCTTTTCTACTCTCACTGCTGAGAATATAGGCAAGAAATACTTCCCTGTACTCTGTACTGATGCCTTCTTACCCAGCCTAGTTTGGTTCTGACCTGTCCTTCATCTGACTTCTTGTGGCACTTAAGATTCACAGTTTACAGGTTGCTTACTGTCTTATACCATTCTTCAGAGTCTTTGAACCATATCTCAGTCAGAGGTAGAGCTTCCATGTCTGGTTCTTTGCTGTCATTTGAGGTGGAGACAGAAATGTGCAGATCTCTCCTGAGTTTTTACAGGCCTGTGCCTGAAAGTGATACACACCTCTCCTGCTCACCTTGTATGGTAACCAAAACAAGCCTCAGGGCCTGGTTATACCCTCCTAGGAAGCAAGTAAAACCAGTCCCATCTTTTCCTAGCAAGAACAGGCAGGATAATGCCTGCATACGTAACAAGGGTATTGTGTTTTCTACTCCTCCAGACGGTTTGCCAGCCAGTCCTCAGAAGGACAGCCCAGGAATGTCCTGTGCGCACATCTCTTGACCTAGAACTGGACCTTCAGGCCTCTCTCACCCGCCAGAGTCGCCTCAACGACGAGCTGCAGGCCCTGAGGGACTTGCGGCAAAAGCTGGAGGAGCTGAAAGCTCAGGGAGAGACGGACCTTCCCCCCGGTGTGCTGGAGGACGAGCGATTCCAGAAGCTCCTGAAACAAGCCGAGAAGCAGGTACACCTCCAGTGCTCATCTGGTTCAGCCTTCCATGTGGGAGGTCCCCAGCTCATTCTTCTTTGCATCTGTATTCTGGGCCTTGCAACATGCCTTTCCCCACAGTTGGAGGGCATTTTTTTAAACCTGGAATATTGCTAAAACATTGCCACCACCACTTACACACCTGCAGGAAGGAAGTGTGGCATTCCTCCTCAGCATTTCCTCTGGCTCAGCGAATGACATAGTATCTTTGCATGTTTGATGACTAACCCTCTGGACTCATTAGCCCCACTAATTCTAACTACATTGCTGGTTTTAATGCTCCTGGCTTTCCTCCTTCTTTCCTAATTTCGAGGTCATAACCTCTTGGCATTCTCTCTTCATTTCACCCTATAAACATTTACATAAAATAATATAAAAAAATGACTGATTTTAAGAAACAGAGTTTGTGGAATTTATTTTTCTTTTGACCAGGTCACACCATGTAGCTCAAGTTGACCTTAAATTTTCAATGCTCCTACCTCAGTCTCCAAAGTAAAAGGAGTTCAGGGATGTACCACCATGCCCAGCAAAAGTAGACTCCTTAAAAAGGACTGTTTCTGGAAGCTGTGCTGTGGCTCAAGTGGTAGAGCGCTTGCCTTGAGTTGAAGAGCAGAGGGACCACACCCAGGCTCAAAGTTTTAAAAAAAGAATTGTTTCTAATATTCTATCACCTAATATTACTGAATTTTTTTAATCTGCAAAATATGAAATTGACTTATTTTCCCAGGATTAGTATTTGTATTTTGGCATAGGAATGTATATTCACATCCATATGTAATCTATAAATAGAACTTTTCCTATAGCTAAAATATTATACATGCTGAAATATTACTTTCTTTCAACCTCTTTGGGTAGGAATCTGAAATGGAGTCCATGAGTATCCTTGAACTAATAGAAAATGTTTATAGCATAAACTTCTTTTTCTTTTTTCTTTCTTTTTTTTTTGCCAGTCCTGGGGCTTGAACTCAGGGCCTGGCCACTGTCCTTGAGTTTCTTTTGCTCAAGGCTAGTACTCTACCACTTGAGCCACAGGGCCACTTCCGGCTTTTTCTGTTTATGTGGTACTGAGGAGTCAAACCCAGGGCTTCATGCATGCTAGGCAAGCACTCTACCACTAAGCCATATTTCCAGCACCACATAAATTTCTTTTTAATCTTCTAGTTGCAATACTATTGGGAACATTTAAGTCATTTAACTAGTGGTAACATTACTAAGTGGAACTCAGAAATTTAATAATGAATTTCAAGAATCAAATGGATATCAGGAATTTTTAAAGGAGCTCTAAGCAACAAAGCATATTACTACCTAGCTGGGTATGGTGACTCATGCTTGTAATCCCAGCTACTCTGGCAACGGAGGCAGGAGGATTGCAAGTTCAAAGCTAACCCGCACAAAAGTTAGCAAGACTCTATCTGAAAAATATAAACAAGAGGGCTGAAGGTGTGGATCTTGTGGTAGAGCTCTTGCCTAGCATGAGGGAAAGGCCCCGAGTGCATTCCCCAGTAGTGCAGCCCAAAAAGCAAAAACAAACACACAAAAAAACAAAAAAACCTGTCTCTGTTCTACCTCACAGAAGGAAGTCTTCACACATACTAGCATTTTAGGGAATGTTATCTTGCTTGTTTAGAGTTGAATGCAGGCTCGTATTTGATCTGACATGAGAAAGGAGGTGACCCAGGTATGCCAGGCCTGTAAGACTGATCTCTTCTGGGGGAAATGTTGTGAGCAGGAAGAGCATTCACACTTGGAGAGACCCGATAGGCTCAGAATGCTGTATTAGTGCAGGCCCAGATAAATGCCAGTCACCGAAAGTTCTTTGACCAAGAGCCTACCAGAGAGTTGGCCCACAGAAGACTGTGACTTCACATAATGGAAGGATCTACTATTACATTCTTTTTAAAATACAATTTTATTGTTAATACTGTTTGTAACCTTGATAAGAGTCTTTCTAGGGGGCTGGGAAGGTGGCTCAGTGGTAG
>NW_012267220.1:14463207-14475655 GCF_000151885.1 Dipodomys ordii
CACACACACACACACACACACACACACACACACACACCCTTTCCTTCCCACCATTTCCCCACAGTGTTGAGGATTTGTGAGATTTTCAGCAGGATGATCATAAAGTGCCTAACGATGAGCCAAGAGCCTGCCAGTTCCCATAAAAAAAATATGGCTCCCCAAAAAGCAGTGAATCGAAGGCAGCAGCTCATCCTGGCTCTGCCTCCTTTGGCAGGGAAAGCTGTCAGGTGTCAGGGTCACACTCCATAACCTTCCTCCTCTGTGGCTGGAAGTCTCTCTTGTAGCTTGCCATAAATAGTGAATCTTAGTTAGTGTCTGCATGTACTGTACAACCCCCTTAGGAAGCGGAGCAGAAGCTGAGGACTGCAAATTAAGATGGGACTGTCTTCCTTGTTTCCATTAGCTTTCTTTACAGGATGGTGAGTAAATCACTGGATCTTTCTGCAAGTCAGACTCCTGTCATGTAAACTGCAGGTTAATCATCCTCGGCTGGCCTCTGGGGCTTAGGGAGTGGCTTCTGGTCCTCAGGAGCCAGGCAAGAGGGAGTTGTTTGCCAGGAGAGGACTGGTGTTCTTCAAAAGGAGCCCGTGTTGCTTACAAAGCAGAAATCCCCCTCCCCACCCCACCCCCAATCCAAATGCCTGTCCAAATGCCAAACTTTTGTGGTGCTAGACTTTTTTAAAGCTTCAAGTAAAACATATGTTAACACTTGTAAGAATTAGAACCTACCAAAAACCATATCAAACATATAAACATACCTCATTTAACAAAAAATAAATTTTCATGGTTATGGTCAAATATTCAGTATTGAGATTTAACTGCCTACAAAGTTGATTATGATTGATCAGTAAAAATTCTGCACTGTATCACCCAGAGTTTTAGTGAAGGTTCTTGATACAGGTAGAGATATAAATCTATAGACACTGGGACTAATACAGTTTTGTATGAAGTGTGTATTCAGAAGGAAAGGGAATGTCTTCATGCAATCTTATTTTGTGTAAAATACGGCCAGGTTTCAAAGTAATTTTCCAGTCACCACAGTATTTGCAAATGTCAGCAGCCATTGGATTACTTAGAGGAGCAGTCAGAATAGTGCTCTCTGGGGGATGTGGTAGAATCCTGGTCTATGTAATGGAAGCGAACTCGGCAGCCCATTATATTTCTGAACTGGTTTAATACATTTCCGGCTAAAGACTGAGTCAAGTGGTCTTAGGTACATATAGTCTACCATACGTGTTCTTTCTTTGGCTTTTCCTGATGTGTTTTGTTGAGTCAATCAGCACATGGTTATTTCAAGATTGATTGAGTCTTATAGTAAGACGGAAGAATTTGAATAGCAGCAGTACTTTAGTATAATTACTAATTTAGTAATTTGATAAACCACATTTCTTTGTGCATTTTAAGCCTTCCTGGGACCTGTTGAAGTCATCCATTTACTAAAGACAAGGATTGATCAAGCATCTAAAATACCACATTTATCCCCTTGAACCTGAATTACATAAATTCATGAGCTCTAAGTGATTACCCCATCAGTTACAAAGCTATTGAAAGAATGATTACTTTAAAATATAGGCTGCTTTTATAGACAAAACTTTGCAAAAGGGGAGTGGTATTAAAAAAACGTGGTAAAGGGCATATTTTGTGATAGAGAAAATCAGAAGTCATTGCAGTGGATTATTCTCATCAGCAAAATACTAAGGATGTCTTATTATAGGAGGTTCAACTTTCCAGAGAGAGAGAGTGTGTGTAACTGATTCTGTACCTATGCTTGCAGAATACATATTTTTGTGAAATCTTATCTTTCTTGAAAGTGCCACCACTTTTTTTTTTTCCTGCCAGTTCTGGGCCTGGCTGCTGTCCTTTTGTGCTCAACACTAGCCCTCTACCACTGGAGCCACAGCTTCACTTCTGACTTTTTTCTTTTTCTTTTTCTTTCTTTTTTTTTTTTTGCATAGTTGGGGATGAGAGTCTCACAGACTTTTATCCTGGCTGGCTTCAAACCACAATCCTCACATCTCAGCCTCCTGAGTAGCTAGGATTATAGGTGTGAGCCACCAGTGCCTGGCAATCACTGTATTTCTATTTTTAGATCTAAGGTAATTTAGTGGACTTTTATTTATTTATCTATCTATGTTTGTGCTGCTGGAGTTTGTACTCAGGGCCCTGCTCCCTGTCGGGGCTTCCCTGGACCACAGTCCTCCTATTCTACACTTCCTTCTACAGTTGTGCTGGAAGGGTGCGTCACCACACCCAGCTGTCTTCTTGCTCTGAGCCTCCCACAGGCCAAGGCCAAACATGAGGAAGCAACTTTTTCCCGGAGCTGGCCTTAGTCTGCCATCTTCCTGACCTTAGCTCAGCCTCCTAAATAGCTAGGATGACAGGTTTGAAGCACCTGTAATCCAGCCACTTTGAGACTGTTTTAAAATTAAAAAAAAAAAAAAATTAAGTTAAAGTAGCACCTGCTTATGGTGCAAAATGATGCAGAACTTTGTAAAGCAAAAAATATTAAATTCAGGGCTGGGAAGGTGGCTCAGTGGTAGAGTGCTTGCCTTGCATGCATGAGGCCCTGGATTCAATTCCTCAGCACCACATAAGCAGAAAAAACCAGAAGTGGCACTGTGGCTCAAGTGGTAGAGTGCTTACCTTGAGGTGAAGAGCTAAGGGACAGTGCCCAAGTTCAAATAAATAAATAAAATTCCTTTGGTAATCCTATTCTCAGTATATAGCCTTTTAACACTTACTTCCTGTTCCCCTCCCTTCTCTTTCTCCCTCCCTCCCTCCCCCCCCCTCACTGTACAGGATCTCACCTGTCACAGTGTAACCCAGGCTACTAGCTTTCTGACTCTGTCACCATGCCTTGCATTTTAGTTCTTCTGTGTTCTTTGTATATACCTATATGTTTGTGTTCCTTGGAAAAGTTACACAAAAATAAAAGACACGTCCCTTATTTGCTTTTTTTACCCCCTCATTTAATTCTGGTAAGAGTGAACAGTTTTTCATATTAGTCAATGTAATTGAAAAGAATGGTCTATGTATGGAAGAGAATGTACATGTTTACACCTTTCTGATTACAGTACTATTTGCAAAGCATAAACTCCTCATGAAGGAATTGCTGGTAGCATGGATTTTACTGAACCACAATCAGAGATCTTGGCTTTGTCATGTCTGTTAATCCTGAAGACCTTGTTTCTTGGTTTTCGGGCCTTGAAAGTATCTGAGACAGTAGGTGATTATGAAAAGACCAGTCTTTAATTCCCTTTTGCCAGCACCAGTCTTATCTCCTTCTAAAGATTGTCACTGCTTAAGTGACAGAAGCTGTTAGCTTTTCAGGTCCTGAAGGAGCCCAATTATGGGAGTGTCCATCAATTCGGATTGCAGACTGTAGGCATCCATCTTTAGCAGAACTCCTCTTTCTGTCATCTGTGTGCTCTGGCCTCAGCTGATGACTTTTGTAAGACTTTGCTCTCAGTTGCAAAAGCAGCAAACAGGCACCAATGTCCTAAATTTGCCCCACATTTCATCTAGAGCTTTAGCTGCCACCATTGTGATTAGTGGCCTCCACTCAGCAGTACCACATTTCAGATTTAATCCTTGTACCACACAAGCCAGAGGGGAGAGAGGCTGGCCCATACTGGAGGAGCCCACTGGGAGCTAAGTCAACCAGCCTTTCACCCACATTAGCGGTCACCCTTGGCTCTCAAGATTTGTTGCCTGAGAAAATATTAGCAATGTATTATTTTCATGATTTTTTTTTTTTTTGCCAGTCCTGGGGCTTGAACTCAGGGCCTGGGCTTTGCTCCTGAGCCTGGCTGTACTCAAAGCTAGCGTTCTACCACTTGAGCCACAGCACCACTTTCAGGTTTTTCTGAGTAGTTTATTGGAGATAAGAATTTCACTTACCTGGCCAGACTAGCTTTGATCTATGATCCTCAGATCTCACCCTCCTGAGTAGCTAGGATTACAGGTGTGAGCCACCAGCACCTAGCTTATTTCATGATTATATACAATTTCAAATCTTCTGTATTGTTTTTCTTCTCCACTAGACTTCATTTGTCTAATCCTTGCCTAATAATAACAGTAATAACTAAACTAGATTTAATAATGTGTTGATGTTACATGTATTATTCACTTAAGCCTCAGGACAACCCTTTGGAGTACCTCTTCCCAGTTTAGAAATGAAATAACTAAGCCACAAGGAGATCAAAGCAACTTGCCCAAATTTACAGCTAGAAAGTGATAGGAATGGAATTTGAATCCAAACCATATAGACCCAGCAAACATTTTAGCTTAGCTCTTTAACTTGGTCATATTTTGGCAGAAGATAATAAATATTTATTGATTTAATGGTTGAATAAATATGTGAAAGAATAAAATGAAAAGACAACTTTTGATACAATAGTATTCATGCATTTTCTTTTAAAAGTATGTTTGTGCAGAATATATAAGTGTCCATTAGCAGTAACGGATAAGAAACTGAGGTAAAGCCCTGAGCACAGCGGGGCAGACTTCTGGGGAACTAGGCTATCTCTTCTGTTCCTTTATCTTTACATGGCATGTTCAGTTTGAAAGAGTCTTTGAGCTCTGTAGTTATATGTGCAATTGTTTGGTAGGTAAATTCAACTTCAGTAAGACAGTTTTTAAAAGACTAATAAAGCAGAGGGTTGAAAAGGTGAATAAGAGATTGAAGGTGTTATTTTCTGAAATGTTAATGGTAGATATTTCTTGGGAACAGGGCTAGCAGGTTTTAGTGTGTGAGGGTTCTTAGGTTTTCTAAGTGCAGTAAAATACACAATTGTGTGTAATGAAAAATTTTAAATGCAGTTAAAATAAACTTGTCCCTGAAGCAGAGTACCTACCCCCTCAACGTGGTTGCATGTGTTGTGTTGTCCCCAGCCGTTGCCAGAAGACCCCCTTGGCTCTCAACCGTGTGACTTTTTAGTCTACAGTCTTTCAAGCCTGTGGCATGTCTTCAGGGATCTCTAATCAGTGTTCTGTGTGGATTTCTCACATTTTGGTTTCCTTGCCCAGGCTGAACAGTCAAAAGAAGAGCAGAAGCAAGACTTGAATGCAGAGAAGTTGATGCGGCAGGTCTCCAAGGACGTGTGTCGGCTCCGGGAGCAGAGCCGGAAGGTGCCTCGGCAGGTGCAGTCCTTCAGGTACGTGGCCCAGCATGGCTTTTGGCTGGCTCCCTTGCTCTGACGGTGGTAGGAAGCCCCCTGGGGAAGCAGTGGAAGCCTCTGCCCCCGTGTGAGCAAACACATCTGTGAGGCGACAGCCTGACGTCCCCTGTTCTTAGTGCTGGGGACAAAGGTTCAGAGAAGTCACAGTTCTTTGGAGTTTGAGACGCTCCCTTTCCAAACATTCCCAGTTCATCTTCATCACCCCCCCAACAGCACTAAGCTGTGCTAGATCCCGCTGTTGAGGCCCATGTGTTCCTGCTCCTCTAGAAGGCGCCAGTGAGAAGGTCACAGATAGCCAAGCAGACTGGTGCCCTGCTGCACACAGAGCGACAAGGCGTTCGTGGGTCCTGAGAGAGCACACAGGAAGATCTAAGTCTGTGTGGGGCGGGGGCTGCAGGATCAAGACAGAGTGACTGGAAGAAACATTTGGTCCCATCATAGAAGGATGGGAAGGAGATTTACAGGCTCCGAGGCTGGTGGGTTTGAATAGGGCATCAGAAGAGAAAGGCCAGCATGGCATAGCCGCAAGGGTAGGGAGGCCAGAGCGTAAGCCTTGTGTGTGGGTGGAGCTTAGAGCAGAGGAGCCTGTCAGTCAGATCGCCTTGACTCCGCCCCACGGCCTTAGGTGCTGTGCTACACAATAGCAGTATGGTGTTAGATGGTGAGGAAGCCCACTGGCTTTCTAAGCACATGGCCAGTGATGGGATAGCTTTGGGGAGAAGCAGATATCCAAGAATACAGAGACACTGGGAAGAGAGGCCATTTATGAAGTGGAGGACGCCGCCTTGAGGAGCCAGTAGTCAAGACTGGGCATTCAGAGAGCAGGTCTGCACTAGATACACTTGAGTCCTGCCTTGTCCACCTCCGGGCACCCATGCCAGGAGGAGAGCCAGGTAACTGCAACCAGCACTCCGCAGAAATTGACATTGAAAGCCAAGGTGAGGGGGCAAGCCCAGAGAGACAGGCGCGGAAGCTGTCAGCCCCAGAGTGGTGGTTCCCTTGGTTGGAAATGGGCCAGACATCCCAGGGAGTAAGAAAGGTGACCAACAGAGAGCTGCAGGCCAGCAGTCATTGAAGAGCGTATAGCAGAAAAGATATAAGAAGGGAGAGAACCTAGCAAGGAGGAGGCCAAAAAGTGAATCAGAAAAAGGATTGTTTAGGGCCAGGCACCGTGACTAACGCCTATAACCCCAGCTACCTGGGAGACAGATTGAGAGGAGACAGCCAGTTCAAGGCAAAGTTAGTGAGATCTCCTTGTCAGCAGACAAGCCGGTACTTTATGTTATATCTATAATCCCAGGCATAGGTAGAAGGATCACAGTCTAAAGCCAGCCTGGTTGCACGGGAAGCAGGGAAGGCAAGCTCCTATCTGAAAAATAGCTTAAAAAGCAAGAAGGTCTAGAGACACAGCTCAAGGGGTAGAATGCTTGAACCTAAGGCCCTGAGTTCAACATCTCCATACACACACATCCCAAAAAAGAGAAATAAAAAGGTTTGTTTTAGTGGTGCATTTATTTTCGTTTAGATATAGATTTTTGTTTTTGTTTTTGTCCGGTTGTGGGGCCTGAACTCTGGGCCTGGACGTTGTCCCTCAGCTCTTCAGCTCAAGGCTAGCGCTCTACCACTTGAGCCACAGTGCCACTTCTAGCTTTTTTCTTATGTGGTGCTGAGGATTCGAACCCAGGGCCTCAGGCATGCAAGGCAAGCGCTCTACCACTGAGCCACCTTCCCAGCCCCTAGACATAGATTTTTGAATAGAGGAGTCCTTAGGCCTGTGTAAGCGAAACCCAAGGCAAGGAGAAGGTTTTGCAGTGAGGAAAATGGGCTGCGTGGATTCACATGCTGGAGACAGGAAGTAGGAGGGGCAGCAGTCGCTGCCTGGCAGGAAGACATCAGGGTCAGAGCTAGATTGCAGCACCTTGCGTGCAGAAGTAGAGGGAAGGAAGAGAAACTGAGCCAGTGTTCTGTGACACTCTGTGACAGAGTTGGCCTTCCCCTCCCCCATTCTGCCCTGGCACCACTTCCATAACTTCCGAGGTTTGAGCAAATTTAGGTTTTCAGAACTTTCTTAAAGGGGCGGGAGGAGGCTGGAATCCATGCTTTAGCAGTGCGGTCACTTCCGGAACAAGCTACATTGTTTAAGTGTGGAAAATCTTACATGTCTCAGTTGTCCCAAAACAAAGGACACATGAACCAATGTTCCTTCCTTGCCTGGGGAGAGCAGCCCATTGATACGGCGGGCAGGAGGTGTGGCAGAGACTCATGTCACGGGCGGGTGGTGGCACCCATGATGCCCGATGCTTGGCTCGGGCTGGCGTGGGGTGGGTTGCTCTCCCCTCCTCCCTTCCCCACAAGAACTTAAGAGAACTCTGTGAGATACGCACTGCCTGCTCGCTCGGGAGTCTCAGCTCCCGGCGGCGCTAGCCCGGCCAGCAGCGCCCACTCTCTCGTCTTTTGCAATTCTGACTTATCTTTGTATTTTGGAACTGAACTAATCTAAAGGACACCGAACAACCATTAGCTCTCATGCAGTGTCCTGAATTTTTACTCCTCCTTTTCTTCTCCGCTGTAGTCTTCAGAATGGCTACCTCGGTTCCCAGAAGGAAAGCCTTGTGGGGACACGGCTCTGGCCTTGGTGGCAGCTGGCAGGGCCCACAGGACACACATGCCGAAGGGGCTCATGACGATGAGCGGAGGGCGGTGATGACATGACCCTGACGGCTCTCGCTGAGTGCTGTCTAGACACACGCTCCTCCCGGCCCCTCTCAGCTGCTCCTTTTCGGCTTCCTTCTTACCCTGCTGTGGAAGACAGGGTGCCTGTTCCTTAAGGTAGTCGAGGGCCTCTTCTCCCTGCCTGTGAGCCACAGCATCCTCACCCACCTATCCCATTTAGCTTGGATTGGCTTGAGAGAATTCCCCTGGCATCATGGAAACTTCCAGTGGAGGGATGGGGAAGTTCCCATGTAGGACTCCGTGTAGTACCTGACCAGAGCCAGAGCACTCTTCCTCCTCCTCCCTCCCACCCTCCCCACCAAAGGGCAAAGGCCCTTCCTTTCCCATGGGGTTTCCTCCCACCACTGCGAGCAGAGGCAGTGCTGGGAGTTCTGGGTCCCAATGGTGCAGATTTTTAGCATCAAATTAAAGTGACTCCCCTCCCTCCCCCCTCGGCTGCAGGGAGAAGATCGCCTACTTCACCCGGGCGAAGATCAGCATCCCGTCCCTGCCAGCCGACGACGTGTGAGGCCGCGTGCCCCCGCGTGGCTCCTCGCCCGCTCCCTGCCCTCAGGAGGGCAGACACACGGAACGCCGCATTTGATTTTGTTTGAGATCTCGTCTTTCCTTTTTTTGTAACGTAACTGTCAACTCTTGAAGAGCTTGCGTTTCACACCAGATTTTCAGCATGTTCATTTGTAAAGTACTTTGAATGTAACTCTTACATGTTTAAGGAGAAAAAAAAAATCAGCTAGCAAAAGTGGGAGGATCTGGTGCAGATGTAGAGAAAGAGTGTGGCAGGGCCGTGCGTGCGAGCGCAGCCGCATCGTACACCCAGCGGGCCTCAGAGACACGGCCCGCCAGAGCTTCTCCCCTTCCTCCTCCTCCTCCACTGCTAGGAATAGACTGAAGCCGCCAGCAGCCGTGTGTGATGGCCCACTGGGGTGCACTAGAGCACGAGCCAGGCTCCCCAGTCCACCCAAAAGGGGCCCCCGTTTACAGCCATCCCGTGTTACATTTGCTTTCATTTTTGTCTTAGTATCATTGTCCCCCCCCCCAAAAAAAAAAACTCAAAATATGAAATACTGAGTGCAGAAGAAAAGGAAACTTTGTTTCCTGTGTCCCTGTCTACACCAGAGGTCTTGTGGATTATGACACTGGGAGGGAGGCAGACAGGAGAGCACGTGGGGCCCAAAACCCATCCAGTGAACAGCTACTGCCCACAGCCCAGCCCACATGCGAGTTCGCAGTGTTCCTCTGCCAGTCTCCAGCTGGCACCGCAGCTCTGTCCTCGGGTGAGTGGTGCTGAGGACAAGTACACAGTGGACAGACAGAGTTGGGGGTGCGCTGAGGGCTCCCACAGTTACTGGAGGAAGCCAAGAATAGAAGAAGAGGTGTGTCTGGATTGGATCAAAGTTGCCAAACATAAAAAACAAGACTTATCAAACTTTCTGACATGTATTCGGCATTACTTTGCAGCTCTCGTGTTTAGGGAACTCTCTCTATCATGGAAGGCAAGTTGTTGGGGGGAAAAGGAAAGAATGTACCTGTGAGAATTACTAATTGGGAGTGCAGGTTAAATCATTTGTTTAAAATTATCTAGCCTGGACACAGTGGCTCACACTTGTAATCCTGACTACTCAGGAGGCTAAAATCTGAGGATCACAGTTTGAAGCCAGCCTACCTAGGGAGGTCCATGAAACACTTATCTCTGATTACCCACCAAAAAGCTAGAAGTGGAGTTGTGGCTCAAGTGGCAAGGCACCAGCAGAAAAAGCTAAGGGTCCAGGCCCTAAGTTCAAGCCAGGGTACTAAGTGGGCAGTACACTGCATGCACACTCACACACACACACACACACACAGAGTTTATTATAGGTGAACAAATTTAGCGACATAAACTGACTGACTAAAACAGCCTGATCTCCAGGCTGAAGTTTTAGCTAACTCAATCTAGGCACTCTGGAGAGAAGTTCTTACTACATAGCCTTGCTGGTGCACAGGCTTGAAAACATAGTTGGCAGTCATTTAAAGCATACCCTCCACTCTTTTTACTGAAAGAAACCATGTTTGTTGTTAGTAGCCATGCTATATAGCAGACTTAATCATGTCTTTTTTAGAAATGCAAATCATCTTCAAGGGAAGGAACCCTTGAAAAAGTTCTTCCTCTGCTCAAACTCTCACGAGCAAGAATTTTTATTTATGTTAGCGGAATCAAACGTTCATATTAAGCAGTTACTGAGCCTAAAACCTTAATTCTCTTTTCTACATGTTCCACAACTTATATACAATTTTTGTTCTAAAGATATGAATAGATATGACACTACTTTGAACCCAAAGCAGCCTGGTAATTGACCACGCACAGTCTTCCAAGGCTGCGGCTTCTATGAGATGGCAGAGGTAACTTGCAAAGCATCATTCATCCTGCAGAGGAGGCCTGTGAACACGTTTATTTACTGTGGAGTGAAGTGAATGAAGGGCAGCTGTTTTCAGCTTCTTAGTTTGACCATGGAAATGTTTATAGAATTATGTGTAGTTGTACCGTACGATTTTATTTTCTTCATTTATTTATTTACGGTCTTATTTATGTTCTGTTTAATATATAGTTTGGTTCTGGCCATTTTAAATGTTGGACATAGAAGAGGCTATATTGGAGTATTTACAGCTTTATAAGTCATCATCAGATTAACTGTTAACTTTTTGGAATACAAAAAGTTTCAGACAAGTATTAAAGAATAAAAATCTGTTTCAGGCTGGTAGTTAACAGTGGTGACCAAGAGGCTTTTGGTTTTATTTTACAAAACTTGCTCAGTTCACATGAGAAGCAAACCTATTTTAGTGTAATTCTTTTCCCACACTGAAAATCAGCAATAGTATAATGTGTTTATAGGCAGCTTTTAATAATCCTGTCATATTTGTACTAACCCAAATGATTCACAGTGAACAAAACATATTACTAACTTCAACACAAATCCATAAGGAAAAATACGAATTTTAATATTATGAATACTATTTTTAAAAAGTAGAATTTATTCCACACAGGGTAAAAAGAATTTAATGTTTAGTTCTCAAGTTTGAATTATCAGTTTGTTATTAGAATTTTTGTATATCGGAATCTTAAGTGTTACAGGTACAAAACAATGAATATTACTAGCCAAATGAGCAAAGTGTAGTTGAATCTCTGTAGCATACAAATCAAAAAATAAATTTAATTTTTTTTTACTATGGGTTTATCTATACTATATTAAATTTCAAAAGCTCAGGACTAAACTAAATATTTAATCAGGTTAAATTCTGTATGTTTCTGTTTTAATTGTCTTCTTTGTCAAAGTATGCAAAAACATCACGTAGATTAACCGGTTTCTGCACTTTCCGTGTGTTTGTAGATCGAAATTTTTCAGGTTGTTTTTTTTTTTAAACAAAGATACATATTGCCCAATGCTTTATTTCAGTGTTGCTTATTATTTAGCTAATATACGTGATTGCTGTAAACACATTTATTTCCACTATATACCACACAACTATAAACTGTTCCACAATGAATTATCTACAACAAAAGTATGTTACCGTTCTTGTCTGGAATATAAAAGAGGTGAAATAATGCCCTGTGCAAGGGAAACGGAGGGATTCCAGCGGTCTGTGTCATGCTGCCGCTAGGCTGGCAGTGTGCTCCAGGTGGAGGTGTCTGTCCAGGAGGCCATCTGCCCATACACACCTGTCCAGACCTCTTTCTACCCCAGTGGCTGCTCAAAGCCAACCAGAAGGTTGGCCAGGACACATTTGTGTGTCAGTATCTCTATCCATCTGCCTGACTAGAAGCTTGCCCTCCTCTGCTTGAGGGCACCTAAGAACGTGGCTGGTTTCAAAGAGACTCCTTTAGAGCCACGGAGGTCTCTTCATTGTATGTGTCTGGCCTCTGAATCCTTTAGAGAGCCAGCAGATTTTTTTTTTTGTTTAACATAATCAAGTTGTGCTTTTTAAATAAATAACCCAAGACCTTAAATTTCACTAGAATGGGTTTTTCTAAAATACCTGAAAAAAGCAAAGCTCTGCAGTAACATTTCAAATTGCTAAAACAATTTATCTGCATTTGAATAATACCTTGAAAGATGCAGAAATATAATACAGTGTTTCCTGGATTTGCGCTATCAGTGAGCCTGTTTTAAAACTGAGAAAATGCATGTGTAGGAATGGGTGTGATTATTATTAAGTCTTGATTGGTTTGAATTACCCAATAGAAAATAAATAAAAAGGGGTTGCCAAAATTAGAAAGGAATTGTATTTTAAGAACAAAGTAGCCATAGGGGGAAGAGTGGGGAGGGGTGCGTTTAAGGAAATCAAAAGCAATCATGAATGGGTGACCTTGCCGTGGAGATCCTACCAAATCCAGCGCTGAGCAGGCACCTGCTGGAAGGAGATGCGCTGATCCCTCAGGCTGGGGTTTCCAGGCTCATGTGTTTCAGCTCCAGCTGTGGACAGTGATCTTGCATTTCTGGCACTGCATAGTGGGCCGAAGGTAGAGGAGCTGGGGCTGAGCACGCTGCACACTGAAGCACACT
>NW_012267220.1:14475960-14563435 GCF_000151885.1 Dipodomys ordii
CAGAAGCCCCAGCCCATTGGACAGAAACATTAAAACCCGGGAGACCCTGAGTTCAGCTGGCAAAGCCAGGAAGGAGTCAAAGTCCTTGCACTGCTCGCCCACTTCCTCCTGGGTGACGCAGGTTTTCCAGAGCCCCATGGTCCAGTTTTCCATCTCGTTCAGGTCCAGGTTCAAGTTCTTCCAATGTGGCAGATAGTTTGTAAGACAGGATAAAACCCATCCCAGCAGAGATAGTGAGAGCCCAACCGATTGCATTGCTGTTCTGAAGACTAAAGCCATTGTAAAGTTCTGTGAGCTCCAGCCAACCCGACTTCTACCCTTCAGTTGCTGTGAAAAGAAGTGTGACACTTGAGTTATCACTTGAGGAGCTCAGAAATGCTTTTTCATTGTGTATATAGGAGGATTCTTGCCAGAGTTGCTATTGTTTGATTCCATGTTGAAAAGGTTTCAGCAAAGGATAGGGAAATAAATGCTGCAAACCAGTAATGCCAAGGCGTGGCCAATACCATGTTTGTATCCTGTGGGCTGAATTTGGTAGAAGGCATTTTGTCGGTGAATTAAAATTAAGTAGTACTAATCCTCCTTTCATTGTTAAGGTATAAATGGCTTTCATGTTGTTCCCCAACGATTCTAACAAGTCAATTAAGTCTACATGCAAAACTTTAATTGAAGGTTTTGGTTCAACTCCTTCTACTTTATATCTTACTAATTACACCTGTCAGATTTTCATCTTGTTATAATTCTCACGTTTCAACGAGTATGTTATGATAATACTGGGTGTTAATCATTTTTTAAAAAAAATAGGTTCAAGAGAAGTATTTCTTAACTAAATAAATCAATCTTATCAGAAATCTCTCTAGACCTTAAAGCAGAGCTGTTTCTGGCTACATATACCACAAAGCATATAAAACAATGCCGAACTAAATATCAAGTCTGTTTATCTGCATGCCTTTGTGTTAAGTTCACTCACTGTACACAAACACTTTGCCCCCCCTTCCTTTACTAAAATATGCTTTCTGTGCTGTGAGAAGTTAAGCAATAGGACTTTGTGTGTAAAATCAGCATCAGCTTATCCATTCTGCTTATTGTTTGTTTTTAATTAAAAGAAAGTGGAGATTCTAGTAAATGAACTGACACTACGTAGATGCCTAGGAAAAAATATCTTTGGCATTGTTTATTTTAATGGTAAGCTTTTGAAGAAAGAGGTGAGTAAGGAGATTGCCTATGGTTTAACATCAAAGATGATCACAATAGACAAACCCTGAGCCTCCCAAGATCCTGATAAAATTAAACAGGGTGCCCACTTCTGATCAAAGAAGACCTAAACTCATTGTAGAAATGACTTGTTGGAATTGGCTTAGCATGCAGTTTTTATTCATGTAAAACCCAGGAAAGACTGGATATCTTGATGGGGAGCAAACTAATCACCATTTCCAGCTATTACAACACAACTTTCCAGTATAAAATTAATAGATTGAAACTCAAGATTGACTCTATTGGGGTACCACCCACCACATATTGATTGAAATAACCAGATAAATGACATTTCCATTCATATCCATGTGATGCTCCCATAATAAGTTCTCTAAAAGAGATTTCCTTTCATTCTCTTGATTGGGGAAGAAAAGTCTAATACAGAAGCATAATTAATGAAAAGGAATGTAGCAGCAAGGATTTAGTTGTAGCAACAAGACCACCGCCATCCATAGTCATGTGGAAATGATCCTGTCTTTTCGTGGTCTTACACTTTACCATCTGCAGTTCCATTTTCCAGCTGTGGACAGTGATCTTGCATTTCTGGCACTGCATAGTGGGCCGAAGGTAGAGGAGCTGGGGCTGAGCACGCTGCACACTGAAGCACACTCCCTCCTAGCACAAGAGCAAATCCAGCAAACCAGCCAATGAACAGGGCTTCCCCAAACTCCCACCTGGGGACAATCTCAGGGATGCTTTCATCCCAGAACTCCAGGACCGTCATGTGAGCCACCCAGGAAACCGGAACCAGAGCCGTGACTCCTGAGGTCCACAACAGGATTCCTCCCAGGATGAGCAGTCGCTTCTTGAAGTCCTGCTGTCTCTCCGCAATCCTCAGGCAGTCCAGGCCAAACCCTGAGAGCAGCAGGCCCAGAAGCCCCAGCCCATTGGACAGAAACATTAAAACCCGGGAGACCCTGAGTTCAGCTGGCAAAGCCAGGAAGGAGTCAAAGTCCTTGCACTGCTTGCCCACTTCCTCCTGGATGACGCAGGTTTTCCAGAGCCCCATGGTCCAGTTTTCCATCTCGTTCAGGTCCAGGTTCAAGTTCTTCCAATGTGGCAGATAAGTTGTAATAATAGATAAAACCCATCCCAGCAGAGATAGTGAGAGCCCAACCGATTGCATTGCTGTTCTAAAGACTAAAGCCATGGCAGCAAATCATCCAACTTTGCCACTCTATAGGGTCTGCTGTCCGTAGTGAACAGTGGTGTGCCCAACTTGATTCTATGCTGCCTGGAATATAATAACTTTGGGCATTAACTCTTTGGGTACTCTGAAATGTGTTCTTGTTCCTCTTGAATATAATGTTTCATGTAAAGGACGAAGGACTCTTAAAACTATGAGTTGGGGCTTTCTGATAAGGATTTGATGTTGCCTTCCAATTTGCTTGGTAAAATATCCCCAATGCTTGATGACTTTAAGTCGAAGGATGAACAAAGAAAGCTCTATGACCCCTCACCCTAAAGGACAACAGAAATCTTTGTGCTTCAATATGGATTAATTAGATTTTAAGTGGTGATAAAGAGGCCAGCTCTTTCTACAACAGGACTTCATTGTAATAGCTGAATCTGAGATTTCAGGGATGCAAAAAGAGACTCTGTAAAGAAAGGTAGACTGTTTTCCTATAATCTGTATTCTTCACAGACTTCCTCAACCTACACAAGAGCCTGGTCCAGGTTCTTGAGTGTCACAGGAGCGGTTGGGATTTGGCAGCAAGGTTTCCCTCGGATTCCTTTGAAAGGTAGAGGCTGGTTCACTGCGTTAATTAAAATGGAAAGGATGGACGTGGACGCCCAGCCGCACTGAGGAAGGGAGCATCCTTCCTAGGAATTGCCGTATTTCACTCTACTGTTTTTTTTCTGAATCTCATCAAGGACTGAACTAAAGAGTGATGCGTTGGGGAAGTGGTTTGTGTTCAGGGCAGTGGTTTGTGTTCACTGTCATTTCAGCTGCAGGGACATCAATACTACAGATTCCAGCCTGGTATGCAAGTAACAACCATATCCAGCTGATGAGCCTGACCTCAATGGGCCAGGACAAAAGGCCAGAATGCTCCAAATTCTCAAGGTTGCTCTACCTCTGGCAGGGCCCAATCCATGTTCACAGGACTCCCCACCAAGGGGACAGGGTCTGATGGGTCACCGTCAGGAACAAGGTTGCTACCAGATTCAATTCTTTTGCAGTGCTGAGGGTCAAAGCTAGGACCTCCTGCATGCTAAGCAAGCACTCAACTATTGACCTACACTCTCAGCCATCAATTCTAAATTTTTACCCATTTTTAGAATCCTTTAGAATATATTGGCATTCCCTGTGTAGTGAATGAAGACCATCATTGTACATAAAGCTATGTGATCCACAAGGAGTTTAGGTCTTCTCACCAATAGATGGGGCAATGTGAGGCTCAAGCTTTCTTTCAAGTTAGGATGGTGGAAGATCTAGAGAGCAGTCATTAAAATTAATGGCTAGAACGTCATCAATATCACAGTGGACTTTTTTTTTTTTTGGAAACATAATGGGATAAGCTACTTTTGTGAGGTAGTGAGCTTCCCGTCCTAGAAATGTTTAAGCCAAGGTAATGATAATCTGCCTGGATTGTCATGGGGAAAAGTCCTGCTGGGGTGGGCATTAGACCTGGGTAGCAGCCTCCCAACTGATTCTTTCCCTTCTTTTTGTTCCTCTGTGTGTGTGTGTGTGTGTGTGTGTGTGTGTGTGTTGTGTGTGTGTGTCTGTGTGTGTGTGTGTGTGTGTGTCTGTGTGTTGCCAAAGTTTGAGATTAAGATTTCTAGGCATCTGCTCTACCATTAAAGCCATTACTCCATCCCTTTTGTGCTTTAGTTATTTTTCAGAGAAGGTCTTGAGCTTTTTTGTCCAGTGCTGGCTTTGGACTGTAATCCTACCTTTGCCTCTCATGTACCTGGCACCACCATTCTGTATCACCATACACAGCTTGTTTGTTGAAGTTGGGTTCTCCACTCCCTAGGCTGGCCTCCTCTTTCCCACCTCTGAAGTGGCTGGGATTACACCATACACCCAACGAGCCCCCATCTCTTGGTGGGAGACTAGCAAAGTTCTGGAAGAACTTGTGGAATTGAGCGTATTAGTTTTGCAGCCATTGTTGGAAAGTAAAGCTACCCCAAAGAGTAAATCAAATTCCTGAAGCCATTGATTGCATCTACATTCTAAGAGACAGATAAGCATTGAAGAGACATGATGGCCTTTATCTGTGTTTTTATGCTGTTATGCTCAACACTAAGCTTGTATGATCACAACCAGACTGTTTAGTTTTGCAGCCATTGACAGGTTTGCTACAACTCCTGCTTCTATCAGCCTGTGTCAGTTCTCAGCCAACTATTCTGCCCTTCCTCCGAGTCCCTGGCTAATGCAGAAAAAGGAACTTCCCTCTGCTTCATCCCTCCAGTCTGATTGCTGTCAGTGACATGCTAGAGCCAAGGGTACTACAGCTTCTCACAATATCCTGATAGAGGTGACACAAGGAAAGCAGTCAAGGTGTCTTGAAAGAAGAGGCCAGACTTTAGAACTGGTGAGTGGCTCTGTTCGTCCTCTTACTGTAACAAAGTACTTGAAATAACTTAAAAAGAGGGAAGGCTGCTAGCTTTGGGGCTTCTACCTGTAATCTAAAGCATTCTGGAGGCTGAAATTGAGAGAACTGCAGCTAAGGGAAGCCAGGAAGAAATTCACAAGACATTCTTTCAGTCGGCAGCTAGGCTCAGTGGTACAGACCCATCATCCTAGCTACAGGGGAGACCACATCAGAGAATTATGGCTCTAGGCCAGGCCAGGCAGAAAAGAGTCCCCAGCTCAATGGGAACGGCTAGATATGGGGGCATGTATCGCCCTAGCTATGGCAAGAAGAGTAAACAGGTAGAATCACAGTCTTAGCTGGTATAGGCAAAAAGTGAAGCTCTGTCTCAAAAATCACCAGAACAAAAAAGGCTGGAGGTGTGACCAACATGGTAGAGTAACTATGAAGCCCCGAGTCAAAAGCCCAATACTTAAAAAAAAGGAAAAAAAAAATGAGGCTTATTTTGGCTCACAGTTCTGGTCTATGGGCCTTTGCTTTGAGGCTTGTGACTGGGCCGCACATCAGGCGAGACAGCATGGCAACCCCCCCCCCCCCCAGGTCTGGAAGCCCAAAAGAAACGGGAAGAGATCAGGTTTGTGCAGACTGTGAGGGTCATGCCTCTAAAAGGTTCCACCTCCCAGTATTACCACCGGCTCCAGACCAAGCCTTTAACCCCCCAGGCCTTTGGGGGAAATATTCTAGATGCAAGATGCAAACTGTAGCAGTTGGAAACTGTTTCAGCGTGTGCAACATGGAAAGACAGCAAGAGAACCTGGAGAAAACCATATCTAATACCGAGTTGTTTGGGTTTAGAATGTGACTTTGAAGGCTTTTAAGTAAGGCTGTGACATGAGCCCTTGAGCGTTTTTCCAGTGATGACTTTTGTATCAACCAAGCTCTATGCAGGCCACCAGCGGCCAAATGATGACCCGATCGCTGCTGAATGTGGCAGGGTGCCCTGGGCTGTGCCGCAGGGGCCAGGGCCCGGGAAGCGGGGAGGGAGACTGCAGAGCCACGAGGCATGTCACAAGCTGGCACTGAAGAGCTTCCATTCTAAGGTCAGTGGAAGGCACAGAATCCTTGCTGTCAGAATTGCCCTTTGAAAAGCCCAGCAGCGGCACACCTCTTGTCACTAGGAGTCCAGCACGGTGGCTTTCCCTCCAGCACTTGTACCAGGGCACTGGTTAAGTCTTTGACTTGGAAGGATCTTGGAGGAAGGTACGCATGGATGGGGCCCTCCTGCCGCCCAGGACCAGAGTCCTGGGATCACCCTTACTCCCCAGAGGTCTTAGGCTTCAAAACTGACATTTGAGTAAAGACAAAGGGGTCTTCCTGCCAAACACGCTTCCATTTGACTAAAAGAAAGTCTGTAGCTCTGCGGGTGGAGGCAGGCAAGTCATTTGAGCTCAGGAGTGCGCAACAGCCATTCCACCCCCGCCCCCCCAGAAAAGAGGAAGGAAGGAAGGAGGGGAAAGAGAAAAGAAGGGAGAGGAGGAGAGGGGAAAGAGAAGGGAGGGGAAAGGAGAAGAGACCTATAGTTTATTTTATTTTAAAACTATGTCTCATTTCTAATGGGCCCTATTACTCGATACCTCATGTCTATAATCCTTACTTCTGAGGAGACCGAGATTTAAAGTAAAATCAGCCTGAACAGACAAACCTGGGGAACTCTTATTAACAATTATTCATCAAAAAGCTGCAAGAGGAGGTGTGGTTCAAGTGGGAGAGCACCAGGAAAGCCAGTGTGAATTTAAAATCCTCATATTAGCAATAACAACAACAACAACAGTAATCTTTATTTTTCATTTAACTTGATTAAAACTTGACAAAATTCAGCACTTAATGATAGCTTTGGGTAACAACAACCTCTGAGGATGTATAAAAATTAGCGCTCAGAGCCGGGCACTGTGGCTCATTCCTGTAATCAGCTACTCAGCAGGCTGAAATCTGAGGATCGTGGCTCAAAGCCAGTTGGGGTAGGAAAGTCCATGAGACTCTTACCTCCAATCAATCATCAGAAAACTGGAAGTGGAGCTGTGGTTCAAAGTGATATAGCACTAGCCTCGAGTGAAAAAGCTCAGGAACAGCACCCAGGCCCTGAGTTCAAGCCTCATGACAGACCAAAAAAAAAAAAAAAAAAGCCTAACAGTCAGCTCTCTAAGTTAACTGATTCAGGCCAGAACATCGCTGTCACTGTCCTGAGCTGAGGCTGGTTTGTACTCAAAAGCAGCAACTCAGAGAGCTGGGGCTGGGTTAACCAGCTACTCTAGTGATTCTCAAGCACAGAGAAACTTAACCTTGAAGATAGAGGCTTTTGCCTTGGCTGCCTGACCTAAGACCCCTTGGGATCCTCTTCAGAGCAGCTAAAGCTCAGCCTTGGGCTGCAGCAAAGGCAGAAGGTGTGGCCTGATGTGAACATAGATGAGGAGGTAGTATGTGGGGCTCTTCCAGAAGACGCTTATCGCCTTCCAGATCCCAGAGCAAGGTCTGAATGAACATCATCTGCCATGACTCCTCCAGAGGAGGAGGTCAGCAGCACCTGATTGATCTCTTCTTGTGTGTGCTGACATGGCTTTCCTGGGGCAGAGTTGAAAGTCTTCTGTTTCACCTGGGTGTGTGGTGAGGGGAGTTTTTCTGAGAGCTTGAGTCTCTGAGGTGTTTCTTTTCTGAGGCCTCAGTTGAGATTTGATTCCAGATCTTTTAAAGGACTAATGCTTAGGAAATACAGTAAGTTTTCAGCCCCGGGGAGTGGCGGGAACATCCTGGGGTCTCTGAAGTAGGACAGAGATAGAATAAGGCATAATAACGGCGGTCAATATTTACAGCACACTTGCTGCTTGTTGGGTACAAGGTTAAGAGCTTTATCTGTGCTATGTGTCCACATAAGAACCCTATGCTGTAGGTATCATTGCCTCCTTTTACCCCATAAGGAATCCAAAGCTTCAGTATACCAAGTAACTTGACAAATGAAAGAGTAAAGCATCAACTCTGTGCATGTCTGCCACCAAAGCCCAAGTCTTCATCTTTAATACCATAAAAAGTGAGTTGGACCAGTGTCAGAATCATTCCTCCATTTTGTCTGAAGCGCTACTTGCTAACCCTGGGATCTCGCTCAGCCCAGCCTCCCCCTCCTTGGGCCAGAGACAGAATTCTGAGTGTGTCCCCCACCACGCTGGGCACTGGCGGATGCTGGATTTGTGGCTGTCAAATTAGACCCTGCAACAGCGAAAGGGCTTTGTAGAGAGGATTATGGGAATTGCCCTAGCTAGAGACATGGCCTCCACCCAGTCCACAAATAGGTGTGAAAAGATCTCTCTTGCTCTCGGGATTAACTGGGTGATTTTCTTTGTAAATCTTTTCTAAATATTGACCTAGGCTAAGGTTAATTTCCAGTTAGCAAATGGGCAAGTTGTCTCAAACAGGGCTAGGGTGACAGCCACTGCTTCCTGCGCTTGCTGAGAAGGCCATCTAGAACCTCATGAGATCCAGAGGCAGCGGACAGCTTGGGTGTCTCTACAGCTCTGTTTCTAGGGATCTGAGGCCTGGAGTCCTAAGCAGCATCTAGGGTCAGTGTCAAGGCCAAGCCCAGATGCTGGGGATTCCAGTTCCAAAGTGCCTTCCTCTCTGCCACGATAATTGAGTTTTGGCCCCAATCCACAGCTCACCTGTGCCCTGGCCATCTGAGCATTAGTCCTTTTCCACAGGAGAAAAATTAAATTGCCAACATTCGCCACATATCAAGTACAGTCCGGGGAGCTGGGGGAGCACATAGCCCAGGCACGAACAGGAGCCAAGGCCGGACCACAGTGGTGTCCAACCTGGGACCACACAGGGAGCCTGGACGCCCTTCCCAGGGAGACCCTCATCCTGCTTTCCAGAACAAATGGCCGAAGGATTCAGGGAGCTGAGAATTGAGTTCTTCTGGGAATAAAGGTGGTTCTGAACTTCTAACCCTGCCGGTGTCAGATGTGCACTGGGTCATCAGATCTGTGTAACTAAGTTGCACAGCTCCAGGGGGCATCAGTTCCATGCATTGTGAGCAAAAATGCCACTTCCGGGCTCAGGGCAGCCCCACAAACCCATCGGATTCTGGCCTTCCTCTTGGAGGAAAACAAAAAGAGAGAGAGAGAGAAGACCAGCTACAGAAAAGCTGAAGTGGTATCAGTCTCTCACTCAACAAGAGTTTCTTGAGTTTCTGCCAGCCACTATCCTTTTCCATTGTGATATGCAATGGAAAATGGACTGGCCATGGCTCTTGCTTCAAGGAGAGTGGAGTCGGATAGATGTGTGCTAAAACTGCAGATTGGATGGGAAAGGGATCAGATGAATACCTGTAAGCCTCACGTCCCTGCCGGGCTCTGGGCACTGCCAGCCAGGCAGGATCACTTATTCAGATGTTTGTGAGTGTCCCCAGAGACAGAAGAGGGAGTCCCAAGCCAGAGTTGGGGAAAGTTCTGTTTCAATTGCATGTGACACACCCTCTGGCCCCTACTCCTCCTAAACTTTTCCAGAGCCTTCCTGGGACCTCATCAAAATAGCTCGCTATCCCAGAGACTGTGCAGCCAGCTTGCTCCTCTGGAGGAGTGACATCCCACACAAGACAATCCCAGACTGCCCAGCACTAGAGCTGGGCTTGGAGTAGAAGAGAAGGCCGGCGGGAGGCAGGACACGGAGCTCTGGGTCTCCCCATTCCAGCACACCTGTGCACACCTGCCAAAGACACAAGACTCTTTGTTCTCTGGCAGGTTGCTCTATTCCTGTTTCCTGAAAACAGTACACTATGCAGCCTAAAAGGGGATGTGCCTGTACTTTCCCTTCCTCCCTCCCTCCTCTCTCCCTCCCTTCCTCCCACCCTCCTTCCCTCCCTCCCTCCCTCTCTCTCGCTTTCCCTCTCCCTCTCTCTCTCTCTCTGCTGCCGCCTTTTCTTTCAAAAACTCTTTGTTACCAACTAACACACCTGCTTCCTGCACATAGGCTGCTACCAGGAGCAACAGAGCTCTCCCCTGGCTATGGGGCAAGACCAGGGCCAACAAGCGTTACCCTGCCACGGAGCCCAAGGGGACACTGTTCCGCTCGGGGCCTTTGAAAAAGCCCCATCTAATACAATAAAATGGTCTAATAAAAATGGTCTTATTTCAGAATGATTACACAGATCTCCACCTTCCCCCTCACCCCCAAAAAAGCACAGGATAAGACTTCTCCTAAATCACACATTGATTTAAAGGGACTAGACGAGGTTGGGCTCTGAAATCAGAAGGATCTGCGTTTGAATCTAACTCTGCCACTTCACCCCGTGTGACCAAGGGCAGCTCAGCCTCCTGTCTCCTGGCCTGTGCAACAGAGAGAATCGTAAAGTGCACTGACATTTGGGAGATGCCTGAGCACATTGAGAGCAATGTGCGGAATCTCACAGCACATCGTGGGCTCTCAGTAGCTGGGCATTATGAAGTCCTCTAAGACTTGGATTTGTACCATCGAATGAGCTTGGTGGGCAGGTCTGGCTTAGCTGCCTGACTCAGAAACACACTCTTTCTCTCAGACATGAGCGAATGGCTCTGTTCCCAGGCTGCCCCTATCGCCCTCTGCCAGCCATGGCAGTGTGTGTTACTCTCTCACTCCTGCAGAGGAAGAGGCTCAGATACCCTAGACTGACCCAGGTTCCTGTGGCCCACCTGCTCCACTGGGGGCTGTAGCTGAAAGGCAGCCTCCAGAGCTGGAGCTTCTTGCTCAGTTTCTCTCTTCCCCCTTGGTGGGAGAGCTTCAGGTATTGATCCATGCCAAGCTTTCCACCAGCCTTCACTGGAAGGAAAATTACATTCCTAAGAGAAATCTATCAGAGAGATTGCTAATGTGAAATGCTTTTCACAGGCTCTTGAATCTTTTCATCATCCTTCCATCCACCAGTCCAGACATCATCCATCATCTATCAATCCACTCATCCATGCATCAGTTATCCATCCTCTCTTTCCTATGTTGAAGTACCCTAGTGTAAGTCTATACACAGTTGCTCTTATAAACATCCTTTCCCCATACATCCATCCTCTATCAGTCCATCATCATCCATCCTTCCATTCCTCATCTATCCATCCATTCCTTCCTACTTCACTGAAGTACCCCAAGATGAATCTGCACAGTCACTCCCATAAACACCATCTCATCATCTATCCACCCATCATCCACCAATCCATCATCTACCCATTCACCCATTATCTAGCCTTCCATTCCTTCCCACATTGAGGGGTCCTATAGTAAGTCTGTATACATGGTTACTCTTGTATGCAGCCTTTTATCATCCATTCAGCCATCCACTCATCCATCCATCAGTCCATCATCTATCTATCCACTCATTCATCTGTCATTTATCCATTCATTCATCATCTCTCCTCACATTTCTTCTTATATTGAATTGCCCCATGATGAGTCTGTAGACACAGTTGCTCCTCTCATCATTCATTCATCCATCTGTTATCCATCCAGCCATTCATGCATCATCTGTCTATCCACCATCCTCCCGTCATCTATCCATCCATTCCTTCCTGTGTTAATCTGCCCCATGGTAGGTTCCTACATAGGGAGAATATCCTTAGTCCAAATATCTGAAATCTGACATACTTCAAACTCTTCAATGTTTAAGCACCATCAGACATCACAAGTGGAACATTCCACTTCTGAGCTCATGCAACAAGCCCCAGGCAGAACACAGGGTGTATACAATTAACTTCAAATTATGTGTGTAAAGTGTAAACATTTACAAATTTCATGTTTTAGACCTGAGTCTTTTTTGTTTGTTTGTTTTTTGTCGGTCGTGGGGCTTGAACTCTGGGCCTGGGCGCTGTCCCTCAGTTCTTCAGCTCAAGGCGAGCGCTCTACCACTTGAGCTACAGCGCCACTTCCGGTTTTCTGGTGGTTTATTGGAGATAGGAGTCTCACAGTCTTTCCTGCCCGGGCTGGCTTTGAACCGTGATCCTCAGATCTCAGCCTCCTGAGTAGCTAGGATTACAGGCGTGAGCCACCAGCGCCCGGCTTAGACCTGAGTCTTGTCCCCACGAGTCTGCATTATGTATATTCAAATATCTCCAAATCTGAAGAAAAATTGAAATCTGAATACTTCTGGTCTCAAGCATTTGGATAAGGGACAGTCAATGCGTACGTAGGAAGTGTGTCAGGTGCATGAGGTTCCAGGGATCAGAGATGGAGAGAAGGGGTCCTTGGTGGCAGGCCAGGGGGCTGAGCACCTGCACAGGGCATGGGTCCCTGCAGCACTGTGTGGTCAGGAGGCCCTCACTGGGCGAACAGGGGAGGTTCATAGCTGGGCAAAGCACAATGGAGCAGGGAGGAGGGTGTGGAAGACCCCTACAAGAGGAGCAGCATGTGCATGCAGCTAGGGACCAGAGGCCATGGCAGAGTCCCAGGCTGCGGAGGTGGGCAGTCCCAAGGGAAGTCTGGGCTCCACCTTGATCTTTGATGAGCCTGGTGGGCCCAACTGCCTGAGGCCTATTGGGCTCCTTTCAGAACAGTGTTTTTAAATGCACAAAATGGAGCACAGTAAAACAGCTGGGATGAAATCAATCACATTGAAACGCAGTTATTGAAGTGTTTTGACATAATAATGTTTTCTTTATTAACACATGAAAGAAGAGTGAACAGAACTTACAAATGCTGCCTTCTCTCAGAGATGGTGACTGTCCCTATGTGAGGATCTCCACAGTGTCACATGGAAAGACTCATTGGCATGATTGCTTCCGTGCCGGCGATTGGAGCCAGGCTTTCTGCACAGGTGTCATTGCTTCCCGTTGGTGTCAGTCCCTGCCACTGGACCTCTGTGGCTTGTCACACTCATAGTTAAAGGAAATCCTCAACCTAGCTCAGAATTATTAGAAAATATATTTCCCCCTGGCCCATTCCCAAGAACCCGCTTTTTGGAGTCGCTGAACTCCAGGTGTGCAAACGCCTAGTCCTCACTCTGCTTTCTCATCTTGCCCTACCCAGGCAAGTCACTTCGATCCTTCACCTTCCCCACCTGAAACTACATTATTGACAAGAGTGTGTTGCCATTCTTCTCTCTCTTGACTAAATCTGAGTGTGGTAGTACAAGCCTGTAATCCCAGCTACTTAGAAGTTGAAGACAGGAGGATCACTTCAGGCAAAGTCAGTGAAACAAGACTCCATCTCAAAAAGGAAATACAAAAAGACTGATGGACCATGGTTCAGGGTCTAGGAGGCTTGCCTAGCATAGGGTGAATTCAATCCTCAGTACCAATAAAATAAAATAACAAAATAAAATAATCAAGCATAGATGAAAATGTGAGTTGTCTTTCCTTTTTCCTTTCTATCTCCAGAGTCTCTGCTCGGGTGCTCTATAAATTCTTGTTAAATTAATGAATGTTATCACACTAAGCTGTTGGAGGTCAGGAGTTGAGGATTAGTGGGATTTCAGAGTGACTATAATCGCTATACAGCTCCTAGCATCCATTCATTCCGCCAACATTTACCAAGAAAGATCCTATTGAATACAGGCATATTACGGAGGATCTCTTGCTTAGACAAAGATGTCCCTTGAGTTTGGAATATGGCCCACAAGTAATATTTCACATTCAAGAACTTACTTGTTAATTAATCAAATATATATTTAATGTGTGTTGCAAATGTTCTGGACGGGGGGTGGGGGGGCAGCCTCTCTTTAAACAATGTTTAAAAAAACTCCTGTAGGGAGAGATAATTAATCTACCAACCAAGATGGTAGGTAGACTAGATGGAGGTAAAAAAGAGACACGGCTATGGAAACAGAAGAGACCAACACTTGAGAAAGACACTTGGAGAAAGTGGCATTTTGAGCTTAGTCCAGGAAGTTGGCAGGATTTGAATACAACTGATTTTCAATTATTTTTTTTTTGTTTCAGTAGAGAATGATTCCAAGTGAAATTCCTGTCTTACTTCTTGATGTTTCCTTGTGAAAAGTCCAGCTGAACAGCCACTGAATAAACCTTCCTTATCTGCATTTAATCTCACATCTTCGATGTTGTTGGACTGCTAAAGCAACCATGAGCCCTTGCATAATTCTTAATTTATTTTTGTAAGGGTGGTAGTGTGAAACTTTGAAACACTCCCTTAATCCTTGTAATAAGGAAAAGGTAAATAGATTTTTATTTGACTTGTGGAATTCATGCAGTAACTAATTGAATCTTTAATAATAATGGAGAGAGCCATGGTCCTCAAAAAGGAGGAGAAAATAAAAGAGCTGGCAAATTTTAAGACCTGTTGTTGAAAAGCAAAAATACTTTTAGAAATATAAGAAGAGCTTTAAGAACCAGAGATCTAATTTAAGGTTAAGGAGATATTAGCCCCCAACTCTGAGCTATAGTGATGATGTTGCCATTAATTTGAAGCTCAAAAGAATCAGAAATGAATGATATATCTAAGAGCAGTGTTTCTTTTCCCTGCCATTCCTGGGGCTTGAACTCTGGGCCTGGGCACTGTCCCTGAGCCATTGTGTTCAAGGCTAGAGTGCTCCAACTTGAACTACAGCTTCATTTCCTGCTTTTATTGTCATTTTTAGTGGAGATAAAAGTCTTACAAAGGCTGGAATGAAGCTGTGGAAGAAAGCATTTGCCTAGCAAGTACAATGTCCTGGGTTTGATCCCCAATACCAAAAAAGAAAAGATGAAAAAAATACAGTTAAGAACAAACAAACAACTAACCAGGCACCGGTGGCTCACACCTGTAATCCTAGATAGCCTTGAGCAAAAACAGCTCAGGGACAGCTCCCGAGCCCTGAGTTCAAGCCCCATGACTGACAAAAAAAAAAAAAGTTTCATGGACTTTACTGCCCCGCTGGCTTCAAACCACAATCTTCAGATCTCAGTCTCTTGATTAGCTAGGATTATAGGTATGAGCCATCAGTGCCCAGATTTCCTTTTTGTTTGTTTGTTGAGACAGAGTCTCATTAGGTAAGACCAGTCTGGCCTCAACCCCAGTTTGAGAAAACATGATTTAAAAAACTTACAGTCTTTTCATGAAAATATCTAATGTAAATGATCACTGTAGGTTTTCTCTTTATAGCTGCTACCTTACTCAGATGAAAGTAAAACAATTAAACTCTTACAAATGTCTTGTCACCTATGATTCTTAGCATAAAGAACTTTGTAACTTGCAAAAGGTGTGTAGTTAAACACAAATTAAGGTCGAGAAAAAATAGAATGCAAAGATTCTCTTCTTATTCATTTAGTGTTTGTCTCTCTCTTCTAAGGTAAAGGAAGAATAGTAGAATGTAAAGGTTCTCTTCTTACTTATTCATTTAATGTTTGTCTCTCTCCTAACCTACTTCTCTGAGGAATTTGAAGATGACTAAAGCAATTATAAACTCTGCAAAATGACATTGTGGCAAGAATTTTAAATTTCATTGATTTATTTCTTCATCACTTAGTATGTATAACTTTAAAGTTTTTGAAGATTAAATCAAAATATTAATTTATGTAGCCATCTTTTTTTTTGGTCATGGGGCTTGAACTCAGAGCCTGGACACTGTCCCTAAGCTTTTGCATTAGCTAGCACTCTGCTACTTTGAGCCACAGCACCACTTCCAGTTTTCTGGTGATTAATTGGAGATAAGAGTCTCATGGACTTTTTTGCCTAAGCTGGCTTTGAGCCATGATCCTCAGATCTCAGCCTCTTGAGTAGCTAGGATTACAGACGTGAGCCACCTTGGCCTGGCATAACCATCTTTAAAAAGGCCGGTCACTGGCAGCTCATGTCTGTAATCCTAACTACACAGGAGGCTAAGATCTGATAATTGAGGTTCAAAGTCAGTACAGGCAAGAAGATTTGTGAGATTCTACCTCCAAATATCTGCCCAAAGAAGTCAGAAGAGAAGCTGTGGTTCAAAGGACTAGCCTTGTGCAGAAAAGCTCAGGGATAGCACCCAGGCCCCGAGTCCAAGTCCCAGGACTGGCACACGCACACACAAACACATTAAGGAAACTCTGCTTAAATGAAGACTGCCTAAAGTAGTAAATATAAAGTTTGTGCAATATAAAGTTTATGCGGTGTCATTATAAAAAGTGAAATGGTTGATCAGTATGGTACATGACTACCACCCCAGAATCTGGGCGAGGCTGAAGGAAGGGGATCATAAATTTCAATCCAGTCTGGCCTACATAACAAGACCCTGTCTCAAACAAACAAAGTGTAAACATAAGTGAAATGGTCATAGGGGTGTGTGTGTGTGTGTGTGTGTGTGTGTGTGTGTGAATTTGGAACAATGAAGTGGGGAAGGGAAGGGCAGGAGCGTGACAGAGAGGAGCCTCTGATTAAGATGTAGCATAAATGGACATGTCAAAATGAAGGCCCGTGTGTATATAAAATGGAGCCTGAATTCACTGAGCACCAACAGTATGAGTGACACACGAGGTATATGCCTTCTTCAAAGTCACAAAGAAAACTACACAGCCTGGTCTTGGCTGGGGTGCTCTTAGTTGGGGTGCTCTTAGTTTACCCTTTACTTCCCTGGGTGCAGCGCCATACATTCTTCCTCGCTGAGATCCTTGACAGGCCTATTGAGGACACCTGCTCCCAGCCAAGTGAATGGATTCCAAACCCCCAGCATCGACAGAAATGTCACCTAAACAATCTCCCATCTATTAAGCTAGCATGACTTTAAAAGGCTAAATAAAGAACAATACTGGCAGGATTTTAAGGAAGTGAGAACATTTGTACCACCCCCCCCACCCCCAGTGGCCCTTTGTAGTAGTTTTTCTGTCTTTTTTGAGAAAAGCAGACAATATATTCTGAGAGCTACTGAAGTATTTGGCCCAGTGATTCTATTTTGGCAAATACACTACTAGAAAATTACTTCCAAAATAATATTAATGTATACCCATACAGACATCAATAGCACCTGCAACTTGACATGGTATGAAACTGGAAGCAAAGCAGACACACAGGAGTAGAGGAAAAGGCTAAGCAAATAATGGAGGGACATGCAATAGTTTATGGTTATTAAAAATGACCATCTTAGCTGGGTGCTTGTGGCTCATGCCTGTATTCCTAGCTACTCAGGAGGCTGAGATCTGAGGATCATAGTTCCAAGCCAGTTCAGGCAGCCAAGTTCAGGAGATGTTTATCTCCAATTAACCACCAGAAAACTGGAAATTGCACTGTGGCTCCAAGTTGTAGAGCACTAGCCTTGAACAAAAAAGCTCAGGACCCAAGCCCTGATTCAAGCCCCAAGACTGACTCCCCTCCCAAAGCACAGACAGTCTTGATTCATGCAGCCTAAACTGTTTAAGCACTCACAGAAGGTAAAAGCAACAGGCTTCTGCTAAATGCAACTGTATTTTCTAAGTTTTCACATCCTATGAAAACTACAAGATAACCAAACCTGAAAAGAGTTAAGATTCACCAAAGGTCTGTAGGGCTTTTCGTGGTGTGGTTCTACAAATTAATCATTTACCTCTTCATCCTTTCTACCATCTTTGGATTATATGAACCAGTGTCAGTTCTCAGAACATGACACCACTTTTGGTTGTTTTTCTCTTCATCTTATGATTGGCCGACCCCTCCCCCCTTCGGGGCTCAGGCCTCAGGCTTTGTTCTTAGCAGGTTATATATAAAAAAAAAAAACTACCTGAGCCAGGTGCTGGTGGTTCACACCTGTAATCCTAGCTACTCAGGAGGCTGAGATCTGAGGATCAGGTTCAAAGCCAGCCTGGGGAGAAAAGTCCATGACACTCTTCTCTTTAATTAACTACCAGAAAACCAGAATTGGCACTGTGGCTCAAGTGGTAGAGCGCTAGCCTTGAGCTGAAGAGCTGAGGGACAGTGCCCAAGCCCAGAGTTTAAGCCCCATACCTGACAAAAAACAACAACAATAACAAAAACCCAAAAAACAAAAAACCTGGCCTGCTCTTATTTTGTTCTTGGAGTAGAGCAGTATATTTCTGCTCTGGTCCTAACAGTCTGGCCTGGGACTTCTGCTTCAGGCAGATCGGGGTGACTTACAGTCTCCAGGATCCACGGAGTGTCTCCCACAGCATCCTAATCTCCTGATTTAGTTCTCTCTCTCCCTCCTTTCCTGATCTATCAGCTTTACTTCAGACCCCTTTAATGTATTACCAAACTCCCTCCATAGTGACTATCTTTCCGCCATATTCTGGGCCTCCTGGGTCGTTTGTTATGGTTAGATATGGCTGTATCTCTCTCCCTCAAAGTTTCATTTGTTGGGTTCCTGGAGGCGGTGCTGTCAGGAGGTGGAGTCTTTAGGGGGTGGGGCCTAGAGGGAAGACCTTAGGGCATTGAGGGGAAAGTTGCTCTTGGAAGAGATGATCAGAGACTCCTTGTTGCCCTTACCTGGAGATGAAATCATGGTTGCTCCTGCTCCTGCCCCTGCTATTGCTATGAGATGAAGCGGCCAGAGAGGCTCTCCCTGCAGAGTGTGAATATGCCGTCTGGACTTTGAATCTCTAAAATCAGGAGCCTGGGTCAGGTATTTCATTATAGTGACACCAGCTGCCTAATTCACTATTGTTTCTCCGGGAATGACGAATAGCATTTCTTCACTGTATTCTGGAGGAGAGCAGTGGGACGTGGGGAGCCAGAGTATGGGGACACCTTCCAGACACCAGCCTTTGAAAAGGGACTAAAATATTATAATTTGCCCTTGCTGAGTATGAATTTACCCTTTTAATATTTTAATCTTTACTCTCAGATTGCTGACACTATACCCAGCTCACTTTGTCCTCAATCTACCCAGGATATTTCTTTTGCCAATCCCCAGTGGCCATAGCTGAGAATCCCTTCCATGTCTCATCTGAGACCCATGCATTACAATAAGGCAGCAGTGGCGTTGTCTTCACAGAACGAAGACACAGTACTACATAGGGGGAAGCAGCTTCCAAATAGCAGTGATCGCCTATGTCACATCTATTTCTCCCTTCTTCCTTCCTAAAACCTGTCACAGCTATTCCTCCTTTCTTCTTTCCTAAGACCTTCCTAACCCCCAACCCTGCAATTCTCCTTATGACAACTAGAAGCCTTTTGTACTTATTACGGCCATTTAGTTCTTTTGAAATAATGGCTTATTTTGCCATTTCATGTGGCCAATAACTTAATTCTATTAGAGCTAGGCATGGTGAGGTATGCCTGAATCCCAGCATTAGAAAGGTTCAAGGCCAGAGTTCAAGGTCATCCTGAGCTACATAGTGATATTCTGTCTGTAAAGAAAATGAATAAAACTGTTTGAAGCCTTAGAATGTGCCAATAATTCTGCTTTGGGTAGTTTATATCATTGCACATTGGGGTCATTCAACTGTGCTAATGTACTTTCAGGCTGCCTTTTATTTTGGTCTCTGGTCTCATGTTTCTTTGGGGTCATTCACCACTAAGGCTGAAATCCAGGCCCTGGTCTAGGTGCTCCCTTGGGAAGTAAGGAATGGGGAGGAGTGAGCAGGACAAAGAGACAGGAAGAAGAGAACCACTGGTGAGAAGTGACGTTCATCATGATCTCTTCTGGATCTCTGGCTTCTATACAGCATGCCCCACGACATCTCAGCCTCCAGCATCCTAAGGAGTCTCTTCATATGCAGCCATATAAATAACCTTCATTTGAGCAGTTCCGGGTTGGAATTCAGAGCTTTCTGTTCACTAAGTCACAACTCTACCATGTGAGCCACACTTCTAACCATATAAGTGAACTTACTGATTGATACAGCTGACAATCCTGATTAATACAGCTGACATTCCATAGCTTCCCTCATGTCTAGTGTTCAGACTCTTAGAAAGAAGCAGCAGAGAGTGGACAGTCTCCCCCATAGAGACTGAAGAGTGCGCAGAAGTGAATGGTCAAGGGTAATGGAGAAAGCTCCACTTCCTGGCACCAATATCTTGGATTCTTCTTCTTTCTGTTACAAATGGACACATAGAGCTTGTTCCAGGGCATCTGTAGAAGCACAAAAAGAACTTGTTTTGCCATTAAAAAAGAAGAAGAGCCAGGTGCTGGTGGCTCACGCCTGTAATCTTAACTACTCAGGAGACTGAGATCTGAGGATTGCTGTTCAAAGCCAGCCCGGGCTGGAAAGTCCGTGAGACTCTGATCTCTAATAAACTACCAGAAAACCGGAAGTGATGCTGTGACTCAAGTGGTAGAGTGCTAGCCTTGAGCCGAAGAGCTGAGGGACGGTGCCCAGACCCAGAGTTCAAACCCCATGACCAAGAAGAAGAGAGGAGGAGGAGTAAAAGAATGCAATATTTTTTAATTAGTTCCTATAATCCACGCTTCTTGCCCCAAGTTCAATCTGGAGGTGTACAGGCATTGGGCAGCTAGTAGTCCACTATCTTTCTTGGAACCAATTTTATTGCTAAAGACCATTTCCCCCCAAGAGACAGCTTTCCATGAGATAATTCAGCTCCCATCCCCTCACCTGAGTGAGCCCAGTCCACGCCCCAGGAGGGGCCCTGGCAATTTGTTTAAATAGTTGTGCAATTTTGTAAACTTCATAGGAATGAACTGCTTTCACCGCATTTGGTCAAAATCACTGTCTCTTCCCACTGTGTCGCTCATGTCTCTTTCCCTCCTCTCGTGGCAGCCAGCTCCGTTTGGCAATTACACTAAAGAGACTTTGAGTTTAAGGATGGTGGGGAGGTGTATGTTTATCTCTGTTATTTCCACGTATCAGGTCTTAATGGTCACCCTAGCTCCAGACATCCCCTTCCACCTGCTGAGCTGACGGCTCAGCATGAAGGTGCAGCGCTAGACGCCCAATGGCGGACCCATGAATGAATGACCCATGAGGGCAGCACTGGAAATAAATAGGTGGGGTGAGGAGAATAAGGTGTGCACACACAGAGCCAGAAGCTGCTCCGGAGAAAATCTTCGCAGACTTCAGATCACACAAGACTGTCAGCAGAGGATTCCATTTTCATTAACACTTTGTCAAAAGGGAAAGTCTCTTCCTGTTTGAAATATGGTACGCAATCATAGTAGACTGTTATAAACGCACCACATTTCTTCTTTATGGAAACTGCATGAGATAGAATTGATCAAATTTCCTGTGTTTGAGGGCACAAATCTCTAGCAGTATTTCCACTGGAAAGCACATCTGTTCATAGAGCTGTGTGTTTTATGCACCCAAAGAATCCGATCAAGCCTTGGTGAATTTGACACATCCTTTGATCTGATGAAGTTCAGCAGTTCCAAATAAAACAGGCTGCAAAACTGTAGAAACACAACAAAATAACCCGAAGAAACAAGTAGTTTTAGTGACAAAACTGCGCATATTCATTTTCAAGTCAATGGATTGTATTTCATCCAAGAAATATAGTCTGTGCAGCCCAAGGCAACAAAGCAATTTAAAATAGATGAGAATTGTTTGTGAATGTGGCTTAATGTTGCATTTTTCTTTCCTCTTTCTTTCATTTCATTTTTGGCAGCACTGGGGCTTGAACTCAAGGCTGTATCTTGCTAGGCATGAACTCCACTATGTGATCCTCACACCCAGCCTTTTTGCTTTTAGTGGTTTGTTGGTTTGGGGTTTTTTTTTTGAGGGTCTCAAGCTTTTGCCCAGGTAGCTCTCAACCATGATCCTCCTATTTTCACCTTTTAGGTAGTGAGAGTGTAAGTGTGCATGACCTTACTTGGCTTAATTCTTAATACATTTCTTATGCCTACTTTAGGGCCCACAAAACCAAACCTGCATCTGCCACTGCTTGGCTCTCATGTCTTGAGTCAATATAGAAAAACTAAAAATAGATAGAAGCACATTCTTTTGGATTACAAAGAAGAACCAGGCACCTGTGGTTCACACCTGTAATCCTAGCTACTCAGGAGACTGAGATCTGAGGACTGCAGTTTGAATGCAGGAAAGTTGGTGATACTCTTATCTCCAAGTAATCACCAAAAAGCCAGGAGTAGGGCTGTGGTTCAATTAAGAGAGTGCTGGCCTTGAGCATAGAAGCTCAGGAATGACCCCCAGGCCCTGAGTTCAAAGCTCCAGGACTGGAACCAAAAGAAGAAAGCAGAAAGAGGGAAGGAGGAGGAGGAGGAGGAGGAGGAGGAGGAGGAGGAGGAGGAGGAGGAGGAGGAAAGGTACATTTATATGCAGAGGAGGGACCTAGAGGATTCCTCCAAATTTAAAGTGGATGTAAGCTGTGTCTGAATTGTTCTTTCTACCAGCTCATTTCATTCATTCTTATTACCTACCTGGTCCCTGTGTGCATCCAAGTTTGTGATCTGTACATCAAAAATTAGGAGATACATGCAAGCTTATAGCAGCCATTGATGTCTGTAGATTCCTGTTCAAGACAGACGAGGGGCAACCAAGCTGCAAAGTAGAAAAGAAACTTCAGACAAAAATCAGTGTTGGTGTTAATTATTTAATGAAACAGTCACCAAAGAGTCATGAAAGATCAATTACGTTCACCTTAATCATATGCTATTGGGGGCTGAGAATGTGGCTTAGTGGTAGAGTGGTTGCCTAGCATGCATGAGGCCCTGCGTTCCATTCCTAAATAAGAATAATTTTTTTTAAAAAATCATGCTATATTCCTTGCAGAGACATAAATATATATTCATCCACTAATACTGAAAAGTGCTGTTCCTACTCCAGGATTCTTTAAGGTAGAGAACAAACTGAAGTGAGTGGAGGAATTCAGGATGTGTCAACAGTCTATGATTTCCTCATTTATTTTTTTTCCATAACTGTCTCACTGACACTAATATGAAAACAATTTTGAGCTACTTTCCCTTTACCTAAAGCAGCCAAGTGAGTTTTCACATGAAGCAGCACTGATTCCCAATCATATTTACTAGATGTATGTGATGTTAAATTACAAACGGTGGCAAAGGACAATGGCATGGGCAGATGTGGAAACAAACAGGACAGGCAGGACAGGTGTACAACTCAACAGGTGGGAGCAAAGTGCTAGAGGGTAGTCCATGGGTGCTCTCTGCAGGCTGGAAAAGGTCTGGGGCATGCAGCTGAGCAGACAGCTGGATTGTGGGAGAGGCCCTGGCTGGTTAAGTCTTGCAGAAGGGACAAGACCAGGTGAAAAGCCTTCTACTAGGAACTAAAATGCCTGACTCTAACTTAGCTTTTTCCTAAGAATGTGCTTTTCTTTTGTCAGTCGTGGGGCCTGAACTCTGGGCCTGGGCCCTGTGGCTGAGCTCTTCAGCTCAAGGCTAACGCTCTACCAGTTGAGCCACAGCGCCACTTCTGGCTTTTTCTGCTTATGTGGTGCTGAGGAATCAAACCCAGGGCCTCATGCATGCAAGGCAAGCACTCTACCACTGAGCCACCTTGCCAGCCCAGGATGTGCTTTTGAAGAACTCCTTTTCCTCCTCAAGTCCTCCTGCCTGACACACTTATCCTTTTGCAAAAGAATTACTTAGCAGGGTGGATAGAAGCAATAGGAATAGAGTTTTATAGGTCCCAGGGACACACCTGCCTATTCCTGAACTCCTGTGTATCCCGGGCTGTCTAGTTAAATATTTGACATGTGTGCTGTTCCTTCATGTCTCTGTCCTTTCTAAGCCAACCATTCCTGGGACCACTCATTCTCCCCACAGTCTCCCATGACATCTACAAGATGCCAACAGGTACATGAAAAGCTGTCTAATCATCAGGAAATGCAAATGAAGATCACAATAAGGTATCACCCCAGACCTGCTAGAATGAGAAACGAGTGTTAAGTATTGATGAGGGTATCTCTGACCGTTGGTGGGAACGTTAATTGGTATATCCATTGTGAAAATCAGTATGGTGGCTTTCTCAAAAATTTAAAAATAGAACTACCATATGCTTCTGAGGAGCCTTTCATATGCCTCTTGGCCATTTCCTGTCTTTTCTGGAGGAATGTCTATTCAGGCATGTTATTTTAAAATCAGATTGTTTCCTTACTATTGAGCTGTGTGGATTCCTTATACATTTTTGAATCATACCTTCTAATCTGACATATAGTTTGCAAGTATTTTTCCCTATTCTATCCAGAAATTACCTTTTATTGATTCTGACAGATTTCAAAGGGGATGCCACAGGGAAAAGGAGATCCAATGTGTAGGAGACATTGTTTAAAGAATGGAATATCTATTGGGCTAGTGTAGAGGGACCCAGGGATTCCTGCCCAACGCCAGGGCTCCACCCCATTCAGGGCCCATTCTGTTGGATGCAGTCACTCATGTGGAGAAAGCTCATGTCCTGCCCGCCATGGTTGAAAGCCAAGGATGTGTCAAAGTATCTCAACATCCCGTAGGCATGGGGATTCCCAGGCTCTCACTTTGGCTCATGGAAGCAGATACAATTAAATCAGTTCTGTCAAAGCCAGGATGCGGCTTTTGTTCTTTACTGTGAAGAGTCAGAGGCAAATGGTTGACCACCCCTTCGAGCATAGTCAGATGGCCGGGCTTTTGAAATGAAGCATATGGTCATCCCCATTCATGGCACTGGGAGGGGAGGGTAAGATAGATAGCACCTGGTCCTTGATTGTGTTTGGGGACATTTAGGTATTTCATTTTTATTTAGCTATGTGACCAAATTTCTTTCATTCTTTCACCCAGATCATGATGCCCGATATTATCGATCTTCCTTTGTTTTGTTGGATCTATGTAGATGGAGCTTCATTACATAGCCTGGGCTGACCTCAAAGTCTGGACACTGCTGCTGCATCTCCAGAGTGTGAGGACCTCAGGTGCAAACTCTCATGCCTAGCAGCTTGTTTTATATTTTTTATTACTTTTTAAATTATCCTTGAGTGGTTGTATTATTGTTTACTCTTATATATTGCAAAAATACACTGCATCATGCTCTTAAATTCTTTACTTTTTTCTTTCTTTTTTGTTGGTCAAGGAACTTGAACTCAGGGCCTGGGCGCTGTCCCTGAGCTCTTTCACTCAAAGCTAGTGCTCTACCACTTTGAGCCACAGCACTGGTTTTCTGGTGGTTAATTGGAGATAAGAGTCTCATGAATTTTTCTCACCTGGACTGTTTTCCAACTGTGATCCAGAGATCTCAGTCACCTGAATAGCTAGGATTACAAGTATGAGCCACGGACACCTGGCCGCTTTTCTTTTTTGACATCTTAAAACAATAAAGTCTCCCTCTCTCTTTCTCTCGCTCTTTGTGTACATATGTGTCAGTCCTGGGGCTTGACCTCAGGGCCTGGACACTGTCCCTGAGGGTTTTTTTTTTTTTTATAATCAAGGCTAGAGCTCTACTGCTTGAGACACAGCTCTATTTCCAGCTTTTAGGGTTCTTTTGTGGTTAATTGGAAATCAGGGTCTCAGGTACTTTCCTGCTGAGGCTGGCTACAAACCATGATCCAAAGATCTCAGCCTCCTGAATCGTGTGAGCCACTGGTGCCTGGAAAACCACCTTAAAAAATAAAATAAAAAAACTACAAATAAATTAAGTCTCAAAATCATCTATCACAAAGAAAGGCATTCTGGACATATTTGGATGTGCCCTTGCAATTACTTTTTAATGCTTAGTTTCCCTACAGAAAACAACAACAACAACAAAAAGAGTAGTATCATACTCCTTCCTCCCACCCTGTGCATTTATATGGACATCTTCCCGTAGCAGTACCTCCTACCAGCTGCTTGTAGTTGCTTGCCTGTGGTGTGTTGTCTGGGGTTCCCCTAATAAAAACTGTGTGCACCCAGCCCCTGTGAGAGCAAGATTGTTTGAGAAAAGGGCCTTTGCATGTGTAATGCAGTTAAGGCTCTCACTATGAGATCCACCTGGATGAACTGGATAGGCTCTGAACCCTCATGAGAGAAGAGGAGCCGAGAACCACAGAAGAGAGGGCCAGGAATATCCAAAAGCAGGGATGGGAGGGGCGGGTTGTCTTAGTCCATTCGACATTGTTAGAACAAAATACAGTGTGTGGGGAGGGGGGAGGCTGGGAAGGGATGTGAAGGGTAAACAAAGGAGGAGGCTGCAATGCTTGGTAAGAAATGTGTGCATAACCTGCCCATGTAATTGTAACCCCTCTGTACAGTATGTTCACAAATAAAATAAAATTAAATTAAAATTAAAAAAAATACAGTGTGACACATAATGGCCAGAAACTTAATTTGGCTTTTGTCCTATGTGCAAGAAGATGAAGGGCTGCATCTTCGGATCGTCTTGCCGCCTGGCATCATCCTGGGGTGGATGGCAGAGGAAGGTCAGGGGATGGGAGACATCCAGCCTCAGCTCTTGGACTAAGCCATTCATGAGAGTGGAGCTCCCCTGTCCTAATCACCTCCCTCAAAGGTCCCGCTCTTCACTCTGGTGTATTGGAGATGGTTGATGGTTTCACACTCATGCTTCTGGGGCGGGGGTGGGGGGTGGACACATTCAAACCACAGCACATCTATAATAGTCCACAGACTGTTTGCAGCTGCAGAAGTAGGAGAGGGGTGTGGGACCCAACGCTCTGTCAGAGACTCGGAGAGAAACAAGCCCTGTTGACAGCTTGTCATTGGACTTCTGGCCCCCAGAATTATGAATGAAGAAAGTCTCATACTTCAAGCCACTGGATTTGTGGAAATTTGCTTTGCAGCCATGGGAAACTCATTCCCTACCCCTTCCTTCTTTCCCTACCCCTTCCTACTTCTGTCATTTCTCATCTGCCCTCTGACCCGGATGAACATCATTCCTAAGCCCTTTATGGTTCTCACTGGCTCAGCCGCCAGGAGCTGAGCCAGGAGTTGGAGGTGGGAGAAGTCTCTATGCTCTGGGCTTCTGCTGCCGAAAGCCCCTGGGCTGGCTTCGTCCTTTGACAGTCGGTAATCATTCCTCTGAAGGTTTCACACAGCTCTTTTCCTGTTGCTTCATCTGATCATCTCTCCATCTCCTAGTCTGTTTGGGCCAACAGTTCCTAACAGCTCTGGTGCTGCCTTTCCTGGGTTTTTGCTCTGTCCCTTGTGGTTCCAAACCTGACTGCTAAACTACCATCTATGCCCTTTCCTAGCATCATGTTTAATGACCACACGTGAATTTGTTGTGTGATGTGCCATCAGCATTTATTTATAGTAATTAAGTATTACTTACAGTAATTAAGTACACTTAATTACTGTTTAAGTACACTTAAGCAGTCTTCTAGAGAGAGAGGAGATGATGCTGAGGTCCGAATTCACAGCCCTGTGCTTGTCAAGCAGGGGTTCTACCATTTAGACTACCTTCTGCAGCCTTTTTGCACTAGTTGTTTATGGGATATGTGATGCCCAGGACCAGCCTCAGACTAAGATCCTCCTATGGCTTCCTGTGAGATGAGATACTCAGTTTATTTGTTGTGCCTAGGCTTGTCTCAAAAATAAAATTCTTCTGAGAAGCTGGGATTATAGGCATGTACCACTGTGCTCTATTTAAGCAATATTTTATTACGATGCCTATAAGTGGTCCCCATTTTTCCCCTTTATGAATAATGCCTCAATGGCATCTTTAGAGTTCAATTGCCTGAACTAGTCACAACTAAGATAAAAATACATTCACTTGTACAAATAATCCACTGACAATCGATTTAATATCCATTAATACCATTTGGTAATTATATGATATTTATTAATAGCTTGTTAATGATTTTACTCTAGAGTGTTTGATGCACAATATGACATCGCTCTCTGACAAGCTTATAGCAACTTACCCTCCCGTCAGGAACAGCACCATAACCAAAATGACTTTCTGGGTAAATAAGGAAACCTAAAGATCTAGCGGCCTCAGGTTTTTGCTCCTAAATGGAAAGCTGTTTGTTGTGAATGTGAGGAGACAAGAGATCTCCTTTCTGAGTGGTGATTAGAGCTTTCCAGAATGGAAAGGCATCTTAGATGGGAGAAAAATAAGTGCCATCCTACTCCAGGGTTATCAAGAGCTTGTCTGAAACTCCTTGTAATGAATGGCTTAGGTTAATGACAGGGTGATTCCAATTAAGGAATTTTAGTAGCAAGGAGAAGGCAGCTGCTGGCTTGAGTAAGTGAATGGCCATTATTGTCTGAGATTAAGGCATCAAACCCTTCAAATAGAGAGCTCATTGTTCAGAAGAGCTTGATTAAGAACATGGCTGGAAAGGGACATCAGTGTATATGGAAAGATTGTTCTAACTATAGAGTTTGTGATGTACTTTGTGACATCGACCTTATCTTGGGTGAGTTATGATATTTGCTGGGTTTCAGCCACAAGCTCTCTCAATGAGCAGACCTCATCATGATAAAATAATCAGGTCCAGTTCTTCATCACCATCTAGCCAGACAGACCAAGGAAGCTTAATAAATGGACAACTGTGGAATGCTTAGATTTAATCTCATTAGGAGGCTTCGAGATGAAACTGTGGAATTGTAATGAACTAATTCCATAACCTATTCCTCAATCTCAGAATCATTCTCTACCATTTAAAAAGCTGGTGTGCCTAAAATTTAAATAGTCCTGTTATAAACTGCATCCCAAATACTTCTGAACTGCAGAATGCTGGATAAGTACAGAAATAGTTGTTATTAAGGCAAAGAAAGTTTGTCTCTGTGTTCCTACAACATGGGGAAAGGCTGTCTAAAGTCCCAATGAGGTAATTCATCATTAAATCTAAATCTTACAGACAACAACATTATTGATATATTGAAAACTTAAAAGAATAAAAATATGGGAAAGCAAAAATGTTGAAAATAAAAACCTACCACCCTGTTAGACTAGTCTCACCCTGGGATAGGGATCGACTAAGTTAACCATGCCCCAGTACCACTTTTTGTCAGTCGTGGGGCTTGAACTCTGGGCCTGGGCAGGCTTGAACTCTGGGCCTGGGCGCTGTCCCTCAGTTCTTCAGCTCAAGGCCAGCGCTCTATCGCTTGAGCCACAGCACCACTTTCGGTTTTCTAGTGGTTTATTGGAGATAAGAGTCTCACGGACTTTCCTGATCCTCAGATCTCAGCCTCCTGAGTAGCTAGGATTACAGGTGTGAGCCACGGGGTCCCAGCTTATCCCACTTTTTTCATTTACAATCTTCGCCCCTTCAGTACTCAAGTCGTGTATCCTCATAGTCTGACCTACTTCCCTCTTTTCCTTTTTATCGACCTCCTTCCCTTCTCTCTTTTCATCTAAGTGCAAATAAGAATTCATCAAGGGCATACTAAGCTCCAAGCACTCATCTGGGGATGGAGCACTGGATATATGTAAAAGCACCTCACCAATCAGATCCTGAAAGGAATCTAGAGCCACTAACTGGAATGATTTGTGATTTGAGAAGTCCATTTTAAAAGTTTTATTCATTTTTATATTTATTGTTATTATAGAGGTGATATACAGAGGAATTATAATTGCATGAGTCAGGTAATGAGTACATTTTCTTTCATACAGTGTCTTCTGTCCCCTCATTCTCGCCAAGTCCCTGCTTCCTGTGTTGTTTAGTTCACTTTCATCAGTATCCAGTAAGTTCCACTGCTGCACTTTCTCACCCATATAGATAGATGATAGATAGATAGATAGATAGATAGATAGATAGATAGATAGATAGATAGATAGATAGATACTGTACAGAGGGGTTACAGTTTCATGAGTAAGGTAATGAGTACATTTCCTATTGAGTATTGTTACCCCCTCCTTGTTTTCCTCCTACCATTCCTTCCTTCCCCATCTCCCCAACTCTTCCCTCACCCCAAGTTGTAAAGTTCATTTTCAATATAGTGTCTTGTACATCTCATTGTTACAATGGGTCAACCTGTATCTTTGTTTCAGCATTTTGTTATTTCCCTTCCCCTCCCCAATTAGAAACATGAATATACAAGATGCAGGGCACCGGAGTCAAATACAGTGACAACAGGGGTTATACCATGGGGGAAGAACATACAAAAGAAACCAAAAATCACATAATACATTAAAAACAACAGTGACAAAGATAAAACCTCTTGTGTCCCTATCTTGGAGTTCATTTCACTTAGCATCATCTTAAATAGTCATATGTACATAGCTTTTGAGCCTTTCTGCTCATTTGATAAGACTATCCTAGATGTATACTACTTATTGCAAATAAGGGAAACCATGGGACCTATGTTTCTTTGGGCCTGGCTTACTTCACTTAATATTTTTTCCAAGTCTTTCCATTTCCTAACAAATGGGGCAATGTCATTCTTTCTGATGGGGGCATAGAATTCCATTGTATATATAGACCACATTTTCTTGATCCATTCATCTACTGAGGGGCATCTGGGTTGGTTCCATATATTTGCTATGGTAAATAATGCTGCGATAAACATAGTTGTGCTGATAGCTTTAGTATGGCCTTATTTATGATCATTTAGGTAAATGCCCAAAAGTGGGATTGCTGGGTCATAGGGGAGCTCTCTGTGGAGTCTTTTGAGGAACCTCCATACTGCTTTCCAAAGTGGTTGAACAAGTTTACACTCCCACCAACAATGTAGTAAAGTTCCCTTCTGTCCACATCCCCTCCAGCATCTGTTGTTATTAGAGTTCTTGATTATAGTCATTGTCTAACTGGGGTGAGGTGGAATCTCAATGTTGTTTTGATTTGCATTTCTTTTATGGCCAGAGAGGTTGAGCATTTCTTCATGTGTCTATTGGACATTCTTATTTCCTCTTCAGAGAAGTTTCTCTTTAAGTCTTTAGCCCACTTAATAATCAGGCAGTTGTTTCTTTGAGGACTTGTTGTTGGGGAATTTAATTTTTTTGAGATCTAAGTATATCTTAGATATGAGACTCCTGTCTGTTGTATGGCTAGTGAAGATCTTCTAATCCGTGGACTTTCTATTGATCTTGTAAGCTATGTCCTTTGTCACGCAGAAGCTCATACAATCCCATTTGGCCAAACGTTCTTTGATTTGTTGTGTTTCTGGGTCTCTATTAAGAAAATTTTGGCCTGTGCCAAGGAGCCCTAGTGTGTCTCCTATTCCTTCCTGTAACGTTTTCAGGGTGTCTGCTTTGACTTTGAGTCTCACCCTTTTTCTCATGAGTTCTGTACTCTTCCCTAAACCCTTCTGAAGATGCACAATTGAATACATCATACATACGGTAAAAAACACAGAATAATCAAAAACTAAAAAGGAAGAAAAGAAAGAAAGAGAGAAAGGAAGGAAGGAAGAAGGAAGGAGGGAGGGAAGGGCTCTTGTTTTCATATCTTGGAGTTCATTTCCGTATATATTTTTTATATAAATATGAGGAGGCACTTAGGCATTGTGCCTTTGTGTTTGTCTCCTAAGAGTGTCCTTTTTTGGGCTCACTGTGTGTGAGTATCGAGTCCTGTATAATTTATCATATGATGTTGCAATAAGAGAAACAAAAACAAATGGAAATGTTTATTTATTGTTTAACACAGTGGATAATCTTGTGCCCCTATAATCTACAAGTATTTATTCCCCAAGGGAAATGAATTAACAAGAAGTCAATAAAGCAAGAAGATATCAGAGATTAGCTTCCCCCCGCCCTTCCCTAGCCTAGACTAGACTATATGTGTGACAATGAAGGCAAACTCCTCCCCTCCCTCTCCAGAAAATACTGGAAAGGATAATACTCACCATGTATTTATCTAGGTACTCCCTCAGCCCAGCCTGCTTGCTTAGAAATACAATGAACTGCCCTGGCTAAATTCCTCACCTCAAGCCTGACCTTGAAAATGTTACTCAGACCTTCTATGTTTTAGTTTTCTCAGCTATAAATGTAAGTTAATTACTGGTGCTCACCCTATAGGATTGTTGGGAAGTCTAAGGAAATAAGACCTGCACCAAGCTTAAGATCAAGTGCTTGGCACCTGGTAAGAACTAAGTCTTTATTAATCAAGAAATGCTCACTGAGTTCCTACTGAAACCCTGCACAAGGTATGGAAGAGGAACAAGGCCCCAAGAAGGTGACTGGTCCCCCACGGGATCAAAGCACGTGAGCATCTATGTCAGCCCAGAGTTGTAAACTGATCCCTAATTTAAAAAAAAATTAATAAGCTCTCAATCAGATGCCTATGGCTCATACCTGTAATCTTACATAGGAGGCTGAGATCCAGAAGATTAACGTTTGAAGCCATCCCTCTTGAAGGCCAAAAAGTCCTTCTCTAAAACAGCCAAAGCCAAGTTGGAGGCATGGCTCAAAGTGGTAGCATGTAAGCCAAGCAAGTGCAGGACTCTGAATTCAAACTTCAGTCTTCCAGAAAGAAGAAGCAGGAAGGAAAGAAGGAAGGAAAGAAGGAAGGAAAGAAGGAAGGAAGGAAGGAAGGAAGGAAGGAAGGAGGGAAGGAGGGAGGGAGGAAAGGAGGGAGGGAGGGAAGGAAGGAAGGAAGGAGGGAAGGAAGGAAGGAAGGAAAAAGGGAGTGAGGGAGAGAGGGAGGGAGGGAGGGAAAAAGGGAGGGAGGGAGAGAGGGAGGGAGGGAAGGGAAAGAGAAAGAAAGTAGGTTGATAAAGAAAAGTAGGCTTTTAAGAGATGAGCTATTATTATATGAAGAAGTCAATCATGGAAGAAACCCTGGGGCAGAGAGGGCTCAGTCAGACAAGAATAAATCTTTTCTGCCATGTTGAATTCAAGCTTCTAAAAAGCAAGAGAAGCCCCTGAAGGATTTTTAAGTAGCAGGGCCCCAGTAGTGTTGACAAACCAGCATTCTGCAGCCCACTCTAATGCTTATCATGGATCTGAAAGAAAACTTGAGTTTGTTTTCTTTTGAAAATATTTATAGGAACACTTGTCTGAGACTTCAATTGTGACCCATTTCCCGCCCCCCCCCAGCCCCTGTGGCAGTAAAAATACAGGCAACTGGTTAGATATTAAATGCTTCCTCCTGAGAGATTCTTTTTCCCCCCATTTCTTTTCTCACTTTGTGCAATCATTTTCAGAAAGGACTGGCCAATTGTACTTCTTAATCTGCCATCCCTGGTGTGGATGGATACACGGTTAGGTCTTTTGCAACTTTTAGGGCAAACTGCTTGGCTGAGCTGTCAAGCCCATGTGAGGGTAATCAGCAGATTTATTTGAGGAAATGTATTTATGGTACTAAATGGCTGCTCTAAATGGGGCCGTTATCTAGCCTTTTCACTGCTGCTATAAATGTTCCTTGCGAGTGTGGATATCTACCATAAGTCCATCATGTTTCCTGGACATGATTGTGAGAGAGAGTATTTATGCTGTCTCTGGTTGGGGCACATGCATGTGCACATAATGTCAGCAGTGTCTCTTGAATGCTTATGCATAACTCATTGCCAGATGCTTTTCTCACTGTTTCTAGGGCAATCAACGACAGAAAGAAGAGGAAATAGCAGGGGTTTGTTGAATTATCTGTGATGGCTAGAGGCTAAGGAGTGAAATGCAGCCCCAAATTATTCATAGCTTGGGACAAGATGAAGAGAAATCCTAACAATATTCTTGAGGTTTCTCAAAAGCTATCGGCTCTCTTCTCGGTCCAAGATTCCCTGTCCACTAGAGTTCAATGGGGAAAAGCCCAGCTGAGTGGACAGCCCCCAGGGGGACTTCCAGACAGCTGATATGCCTCAAAGAGGAGCCACTCCAGATGGTTTAGGGGCCACATCGCCATCTCAACAAAAAATGTTGGTTTCCATGGATCCAGAATTCACTCTGCAAATAGACTTTGGGACATGGATGATTTGAAATTTCTTAAAACTATCTGTGCCAAACCCCCAAATAACTTTTCCATATGCTTTGGGTTTGGTTTCCCAATCTCCAAAGCTTGTACAACAGAAATGAGAACAGATTCTTAGGGAACATACGCAATTTTCTTTATTTGAAAAGCTAATTGTACGTCTATAGTCAGTGTGTGTGCACAGAAATTCACCAGTGTAGCAAATACCCATGTAGTTAGGTGCCTCCAAAATCTGAATGAGATGGGAAGGCTACTGTTTAAAAAAACAAAAAACATTTATTGCTGAGTGCCAGTGGCCCACCCCTGTAATTCTAGCTATTCAGGAGACTGAACTCAGAGGATGGAAATTTGAAGCCAGCCTGACCAGAACAGCATACTAGACACCATTTCCAAAATACCTGCAAAGAATTAGGCTGTAGGCATGGCTCAAGTGGTAGAGTACCAGCCGGAGAACAAGAGTATGAGGCCCTGAGTTTAAGCCCCAGTACCAGCACACACATAAAATGAAGTTACTAGAAATTTGTACACATGAGGAAGAGAAGCTTATTCAAAGGAGATGACATATTGACTTAAGAAACCCTTCTGAGTCTTTTGGTCAAGGAGGAGGAGGCTGGGTGCAGGACCAAGCAAAGGACAGAGATTGAGAGAATCTAAGTTGATGGATTTAATAAAGCAATGGGAATTTAGGTATTGTCCCTTGGTATTTCTAGAGGAAAAAGACAGTGGAGCCTAGGAGATGGGGAAAAAAGAGCAGACACAGAAGAGAAGGGTCTAGCAAAAGGACAATCAGAAAGAGTCTGGGTGCCCTGGGTCTTGAGGCTGTGCTGTCTCATATTCAGTTCCAAGTTGTTGCCTGTTCTGAGCAGCAAGGTGTCTCTCCCCCTGTGCCTCAACTTTCACAAAATCCCCATGGATCTGGCACTTTGGGAAATGAGGCCAGAGGGTCAGGTTTCCCTGGGGTAAGCATGGAAAGCATTCAGGCAGCAGTGTTGGGAACAGCCTCAGGAACTGGGAAGATTCACGGCAAGGGATGACTGGGAGGATCCAAAATCTGTGGCAGTCATCAGTGATGTTGGTGAGGCCCCAGCTTTCTATTTTTAGGACGCCACAAGGCTATGTCTGGTCTCAGGTAGGATTGTCTGGACATGGCTGAAAGAGGCTGACTGCAGAGGCCAGAAGGCTTGGAGAGCATCCAAGCAGCTAACATGATTGCACATAGTGTATGTTTATATATCACAAAGGAGAGCCAGGTGTGGCAGGGCATGCTTGTAATCTGAGCACATGGGAGACTAAAGCAGGAATAAGTCTGAAGCTATTCTGAGCTACATAGAGAAACCCTTTTGAAAGAAAAAGAGAGGAGGAAGGTAGGAAGGAGGAAGAAATGTGAAGGAGGGGAGAGGAAGACAGGAAGAAGAGAGCAGGAGAAGGGAGAAAAAAAGAAGGAAAGGAAGGGAGAAGAGGAGAGGGGAGGATGTGGTATGGTGATCGGGCAATAGCGGGAACCCTGAAGTAGATGTCAGATCAAGGCTTCAGTGTCCTTGGTTCAATTTTAGTACAGGAGAAAACAAAAGAAATAAGAAAAGGGAGAAGAAAAAAAAGAAGGAAAGAAGAAAGGAAGGGGAGAAAGAAAGATAGAAAGAGGAAAGAAAGAAAGAAAGAAGGAAGGAAAGAAAGAAAGAACCAAATATGGCGTGTGTTTACAGGGGAAAGCTGGAGCATTTGGTTAAGCCGAAGTGCGCGGTGAAGCGGTTCTTGCTGGCTGTTCCCTTGGAGACCATGTGTTACCACACACTCCCTGGCAGGTGCAGAAGCACCTGCTCTCTACACAAGCATAGGTTTGTCTCTCTGGCCAATACCAATGGTCAAAATTGCTTCTTCTTCTTGTGTGTTCACAGGGATTAATTTTGTTCGGGTAAGTTTGTGGTTACTTTTCTATTGTCGCTGAGCCATCCTCCTTTCATGAGGGTGTGATTTCAAAGTGCAGTTTGCCTAACTTCCCAAAGCTGAACTTAGACTTCACACCTCCAGCAACTCACTCAGCAGTTGATTTGGTCCCTCAGATCCTTCTTTGTCCAAATCTCTCTGTTCTCAGGCATAGAGCCGTTGGTGCCCAGGACTCCTTTTCCCTCAGGCACGCCTGTCCTGGAGACTGTATGCACAAAGTACATCCTTGTAGGAGCTTTTGGATAGCAAGAGGGAATGAAGAGGGCAAAGGAGGTAAGTGATAACCCAGTCAGGGAGAATTTAAGGAAATTGGGTTTTTTTTAAAAACATTTTCCAAGTCACAGGCATTGCATTTATGCTGCTAGTCAGTCATTCTGAGAGAGCCATTCATTCATTCTGTCAGTCAATCATTCGACTAATATTTACGGAGCTTCTAATCCGTGTGAAGCCCAGTGCCTAGGGACACAATGTGTGTTTATAATTATGTGATGATTGTAAATTACTATCACTCTGGCTATCATTACATAAGCAGACTTACAGACTTGGAAAGCCATTTTCCAGCAGGTGGGGTTGATAGGTTCCCCCAAAAAAGGAACAGTTCCTTCTATCTCTGATCAGCATGTGCAAGGCAAATCTCTCCCAAGGAAAACCTGACCTGGTTGGAGAAGCACTCAGAAACAAACTAAGAAGTAAGACCTGCTGAGATCCTGTGGAACAAGAAACTGGACCAACATCCCAAGGCTGTCACCAAAGAGAATTCACACACAATCACACACACACACCACCACCACCACCACCACCACCACCACCACCACCACCACCAAAGTGTAAGGGGCTGTGGTCAATCCTTTCTTACATTCCTATACTTCAACAGGAGAATGATTTCGTTTGATTTCATTATAGTAGAGCTCTGTTCCTCCAGTGCAAGAAATCCTTAGTGTTAAGGGCCAGTGAGAAAATACAGAGACTAGTCTAACCAGACCTTGTTACTGGAACATTGAGTCGCTTATAAAGAGCAGTCTCAGGTTTTTAATAACTTCCAATATAGTTCCTGTATTTATTTTAATTTTATTTTTATTTGTGGGGTGTGGGGCTTGAACTCAGGGCCTGGGCACTGTCCCGGAGCTTTTTTGCTCAAAGCTAGCACTCTATCACTTTGATCTATAACTCTACTTTCAGTTTTCTGGTGGTTAATTGAAGATAAGTGTCTCATGGACTTTTTTTTTCCCAGGGTGGCTTTGAACCACAATCCTCAGATCTCAGCCTTCTTAGTAGCTAGGATTACAGGCATGAGCCACTAATGCCCAGCTTATTGTTATATTTTTTGTATGTGTATGTGTAAATGAATGTCTCAAGGGTGATTGGCTTGTTTATGCTCTGACAGGAAAGATTTGGACCTTTGCATGCACAGTAAGTTCATAGCCTACCCAGGTCTAGAGCAAATCAATGCCAAGATCAACCTAAACCTGGTAAGTAGTTTATAATGGTTCTGACTGATGCACACACAGGGCCAGTTGGTTGACAATGATGGAAACAAATGGTTACTGTAGTTTGTCAAACCCCCTTATTTGTTTACTGACTTCTCTTTTCATACTTTAAAAATGTTCCCAATATTAAATCCTCTGGGCACATCTAGAGTAGCAATAACGTTACACACAACCAGCAAGTTCACGATAGGCAAGCAGTTCCTAAAATGGCTGTATGTCTCCACTGTCATTCTCTCTCCAATCAGCTCCAGTCTTCATATTCTTTGCTCTCTGTCATAAAAGCTCAGAATGCAAATCAGATGCAAATCAGATGGGCAGGCACTGGCACAAATACAGTTTTCAAACTGAAATTTGCCCTATAGTACAGAAACAATAAAAATGGGAGCAAAATCCTCTTTCAGATTTGCTAGTTAATTTTTGAGGGCACAGTTGAAAAGTCAGGTATAAGGAACTGAGTATTTCCAGGAATAGGACTTCCAAGCTGAAATCTGAAGGCTGAGTTTGGCCAGGGTGGCTAGCAATGGGACTCACCCTTACCCTAAGTGAGTCAGCTACCCAGTTATTTCCAGGCACTTCTCCTCCACTAGTGGCTTCTCACCCTCAGCCTTTACCAAATCGGACCCCTACCAATGGGCAGCATTAAGAGCTCTGTGTCTAGGGTCAGCAGCACCAGCTCCTCTGTGCCCCTGTATAACAAGCAGGTGTGAGACTCCTGTGTCATCAAGGTGAGCCTGCTGGAGGACACAAGAAATGGATACCATTGCATTGTGGTAAAACAGGCAGCATGACATTCCCCTGGTGTCTGTCTCAGCCACGACACAGACCTCTGTGATTCCCCAGGTACCTATGCTTCCCTCTGGAGTTGATCTTCTAGTGGGTCTCGAAGCACAGACAGCAGGGTGGAGACAGTGGACAGTGCTCCAGGCCTGACCAGGAAGAAGGGAGCAAGGGGTGTGCCCCACCCCAGGAAGGAATTGGCCTGCAGGGTGGGGACAGTTCTTCCGAGGCCTGAGGTAGTTGAATGCCAAGCACCCTGGGGCTAAGTTGACCTGGGACTTTCCTAACTTTTCTTGAAGTATACCTAGTGAGACGCAAGTGTTCAGAGGTGGATGAAATCCACTCCCTGGGGAGATGAGTTATGGTCTCGAACATGGGAGGGAGGCAGTCACAACCAAATCTAGGTTGGGAGATGCACACAGTGGTGGCCTTGGAGATGGCCACCCCCGCCAAAGTCTGGGTGTCGTACTACATTGTGACAACAAATGGACTGACAGGAAAATGGGCAGCTTGGAGATGACCTTTTCCTTTTCTCAGTCCTCAACTGCCAGCAGGAGGCAGCACAAAGGTAAGGGTTAGGTAGCATACCCTTCCACTCCGTAACAACTCGAGAGATTGCCATGAGAACCTTCTTATGGCAAACTCTAAAGGTTTGGTGGTCCTATTGGTTGGCTTGGGGGAGCGTTCTTAAGCTCAGTGAATTGATTTCTGTTAGAGCCAGATGATTCAGAGTTCATGTGATCTAAAGTATCTACTAACCTGAGTGGAAAAGCTTCCATGGCCCTGAGACCTAACCCTGGACTACATGGCTATTCCCCTTTTCTTGACCTTTGCCCTAAGTGCCACCTCAAGTCACCCATCTGGTCATTCACTGCTTCCTTACTTGGCAAGTATCCTGTGCTCCTACCTATGGATGAATGGACAGCCAAACAGATGGAGGTAACTGTAGATGGATGGATCTATCTATGATCAATCAAATTTAGTAAAATATACCAACAAGAGAGCCAGAAGGATGGGTCTATGTATGTTTACCACACATTTCTTTCAACTTTTCCATCTATGGTAAAATATTTGTAATAAAATGCTGGAGAAAGGAAGGGACCAAATGAGGTAAGCATAGTCTGAATTGGAATATGGAAATCAGATCTGGAAATCTGCACTGGAATCTAGAAATCCTCCCGTGGGGGAAGCTTTGTTTCAGCAGTAGCTTTTCTTTTCTTTTTATAAGTACTCATTCACATTTGTTCTTTCCTTGGGCACATTCTTTCTGTCTCTGATTCAGCTTACCACTGACCAGAGAGAAACAGTGGAATTAACCAGTCTGACATTTCACAAGAGATATTTTTCACAGTAAAATATTTTTTTCTAATTCTAGCTGGTAAATGTTATCCCAAGAAATGTCTCACTTTTCCTTAATGTGCAAAAGTCAGTAAACTGCCTTTTGTTTTTTTGGTGCCAGCATAGGGCTTGAACTCAGGGCCTGGGCACTGCATTGTCCCTGAATTTCTTCCCCCCTTCTCCCTAAGGCTAGTGCTCTACCACTTGAGTCAAAACTCCACTTCTGGCTTTTTTTTTTGGTACTTAATTAAAGAGTCTCACTGATTTTCTTGTCTGGGCTGGCTTCAAACTATGATCTTCAGATCTCAGTCTCCTGATTAGCTAGAATTATAAGCATGAGCCACCAGTGCTCAGCTTGACTCATTTTTTAAGCCTTTTGTGGAGCATACAATTGCCCACCTGCTAGATGTTGGGAAATATTGTGCAAGGGTTTCATCTTAGGCTCCCTAGAAGTCTAGCCCTATAGGATGACTGAACTCATATCTAGAAGAGCACATGGGCACTAAATAGCCACTAGATTGCCTTTGACATGGAAATTGATACATACAAAGTGAGGTGTACAGCCAGGTACTAGTGGCTTTTATCCATCTGTAATCCTAGATAATCAGGAGGCTGAGATCTGAGGACTGTGGTTCAAAGCCAATCTGGGTAGGAAAGTCTATGAGATTCTTATCTCCAATTAAGCACCAAAAAGCCAGAAGAAGAACACCAGCCTTGGGGCGGGGGGAGGGGGGAAGGAGAGGAGGAAGAGCCAAAGAAAAATGCCCAGGCATGCAGCAAACATTGGAGACAATCAGGTGAGGGGGCTTGATTCCTGTTCCTGGGGAGTGAGCAGACCATGTTGTTTCAACTAGGTTGAAATTGGGGTGAAATCTTGAGGAGCTCCAGACACCTAAGTGAGAACAGGTGCAGACTTTTGTTGGTTGAAAACCCTTGCTTAAGAATTCTTGTGCAATATGTAATTTGTCAACTCATGTTAATGAGCTCACATATTGTTAAACAGTATAATTTGCCTTTTAGATAAGCTTTGTTCCTGTGTACGCTCTCTTATTCCTGGAAATCTTCCAGAATAACTTGTTACATCTGTTAGATTATTTCACCCCTTAGACTCCATTTCTCCTTGGCAATTTGCATAAAATTCCAAGAGGACCAAAAAAGAAAAAAGGCCAATAATTTATGCTTTCCTCCTATTTTTTAATCACTTATCTATTTTATCACCTTACCCAGAAGCAATTCGTTTGAAATCTGTTAGACAGTACCATGTTAACTAAGAAATCCTTGGGCAAATCCTTCATTTTTTATACTTTCTCTTAAAGGAATTGTGGGTAAAATTATTGAAAGGTCTTTATGTGCAGTAATAGGCCAGGTCTTGAATTGACTTAATGAGTAAAGGAAGGAAGGAGCAGAAGGTGGTTAACTATGTGTGAATTTATAGATGTTTGGGGGTCTGGAGTCCATGTAAATAATATATTACCTCGCTGTAAATATTAACTCTGCTCCAGTCCAGGTCTTTAAACACAAATTAGCAGGAGCTCCAGGGAGGGAAGAGCTGCTTTGTGTTTAATGATCTTTTTAAAACCAGCTCCAGGTACTCAGGACCCTGCAGGGATTTCCTGGAGTGGATAGTCCTTAAGATACTGGTCCCCAGTGCTGAGCAGTTTGTAAAGCAAAAAGGAAACAAATCTACTCTCTATAAAATAAAAACTGAAACTCACAAGCAGTTAATCCTTTCAGAATGATTACAATAATTGGTATTGGCCTGGAGATACCAGACTTTTAAACATTCAATAGGCGATTTTCTTTAAGGTAATAAAAGTGGAACCTTTGACCAAGGTTATTAATAAAAGCAAGGCCTAACTAGGGATCCCTGATTTTCATACTGTTTCAGTGTGATTGCAACTTCTGCCTGGTTTGTTTCTCCCTGCAAAATCCACAGCAGAAATCAACATGTTCAGAACCTCCAAGTCTCCTCCATCTCTGCCCCTTTGCTCTCTTCTCCTGCCCAGTGAAGATGTTCACTATGCTTCCATTGTTTTTCCCTCACCTGCCCCCAAATGCTGTTACTCTAGGAATCCCCTGTCCCTCCTGACTTCTTTTTTATTTTTTGTCAGTCATGGGGCTTGAACTCTGGGCTTGGGCACTGTCCCAGCGCTCTTCAGCTCAAGGCAAGCTTGGGCCACAGAGCCACTTCCGATTTTCTACCCGTTTATTGGAGATAAGAGTCTCAGGGACTTTCCTGCCTGGGCTGGCTTTGAATCACGATCCTCTGATCTCAGCCTCCTGAGTAGCTAGGATTACAGGCGTGTGCCACTGGCAACCCGCTCCTCCTGACTTCTTCCATTGGCCCCCACCCCAAGTCCACCCCACATGAGGTGACCACTTCCCTCCTTCATTTCCCTTTGACTGCACGCACTGTGAGTGATCTTTCTGCCCAGTTTTATGGGCTTTGGTGCTGAGCTTCCTGATTCAGATAGTCATCGCAAACAGTGATATCTGGGTTATTTTTGCAAGTACCTGTTGTATAAGGGAACAGAAATTAGCTTGCCTCCCTCCCTCCTTCCCTTTCTCTCTCCTTCCCTTCTCCCTTCCTCCCTTCCTTCTTTCCTTTCTTCCTTTTCTTTCTCATTGATTTCTAGGACCTAAGGTGATTGTCAAATAAATTTTGACAATGTATTGTCAATAATATTGTCAAGTAAGTGTTCCTAAGATGCATTCATGTTTAGAGGAAGTAATATTAGGAGACATTTTATTCAATTTTCAATGGCTTTCATTCCCACATGCTTACATAGGAATGTTAACACCACCTGGATTTCTAGCCAAGAAATCCTAGGTATACTTACTGTTTTTGCCAATGCCCACCAACTGTAGAACTTCCTACTGGGACTGCCACTGTGCCGCCAGAACCCTGCCTCGTCTTGCTTGTCCCGCAGTGATGTCAATGGGTTCTGACAGTTTCACATTTATGGAGAGGAAACTGCCAAATGGAGGGCAGCTCAGCACTATTGCTTCTGCTTGCACATTTCATTAAGTGTATGAAAGTAGAGCTTTCTGGTTTTTACTGCTAACCTCCTCTTTCTCTCTAGCCATGGATGTGTGTGAAGCAGACTGGGCCAGGCACAGGCTGAAATAGTAGTCCCAACACTACAGCATAACATGCCAAGATTCATGCAGTACCTCAGAAAAGTAGGTGCCAGGCACAACTTTTCTTTCAGGGTATGGGAAAACCAAAATTAGGTTTTCAGGAGTCTAAGAGACTCATTCATTTAGTCACCCGTTACAATGAAGCAACTACAGCAAAGGGCCAGACACTATGCAAGCACTAGGAAGTTAGCTATGAACCAGCAGTCTCTGCATTGAACCCAGGGCTTGAGGAAAATCATACTGTCACATGCCCCCTCCCACAGGTGACTGAAGGTCATTTTTCTCCTACCCCCTTCATTTGCTCTTTGACATGTTTCCTGGCCAAGACGCCAGGGTTCTACTCCACTGGTGTATGCAAATTGCAGCGATCTGTGAAGTGGCAGGAAGCCTGACCTTCCCAGTGACCGTCCCATGCTGCAGCTCCTTTCTCCATGCTTTGCAGAAGCCACTATGAAATCCTCTCTCTTTGGAGAATCCTGTGGGGAGCACAGGATTCTTGTAGCCTGTTCTTCTCATGCGTCCCTATGCTGCTCCGGCAACAGCAGCCACTTTACCTCTGGTTAAGGAAGGAAGAACAGACTTCACTGCCAATCTGCAGTCCTACTATGTGCCAGAAGCCTAGGCCAAGTGCTTTATGATTATCCAACATTATCTGTTATGTTTCTTTAACCCAATGAGGTAAGGCTTTGATATCTTCATTCCATAAATCAGAAAACAGAGAATTGGAGATTCAGAGACTTCCCCCAGCACCTCCTAACTGATCTGTTGCAGACACAAGACTCAAAACCAAGTTTATGTAAGTCAAAGGACATAATTCTCTTGGGGGAGGAACACAGAGGCATAATGACTATGAGCCACTGATCATAGAAAATAATGTTTATCAAAATGAACTCCGGGAAATGGAAACAGGAGATTTTTTTCTTTGTTGTTTTTGTTTTCTTTTCTTTTGTATTGTTTGTTCATTTATCTGTCTTTGGGAGAGTAAAGGGGGCACAGAAATGGAGGACAAAGGGTGAACAAATACAGCGGTGGTACTCACGAGACACTATGTTGAAAATGAACTATTCAACTTGTGGGTGGGGATGGAAAGGAAAAACTGGGAGACAGAGCATGGGAAGGGGTGACAATGTCCAAAAAGAAATGTACTCATTACCTGACTTACACAACTGTAACCCCTCTGTACACCATCTTTTTGCAACAATACAAACATAAAAATTTTTTAAAAAAACACAGGAAGGAAATAATTTTAAAACCCTAAGTTGAGAATGGCCTCTGTGTGGGCAGAAATAGAAACTAAATTAAAGATATTATTCATTTTCCCTTCTTCTACACTCTTCTTGGTCACTTCACACACACACACACACACACACACAAATACCTCTGACTGACACTCCCAGGAGACCCAGAGGGGTCCCTGACTTAAGGGGTCAGAAAATGGAAACAGTCCTCTACAGTAGGCACCCTCTTCTCACCCAGTGTAGTGACAAGCTCACCTTCACATACCCTCCTCCTGGAACTTGCCTCTTACACACAGTCGCATATTAATGTGTCTGGGGCATCACCCAGATTCGTGTGCTGCTTTTCACTGCTCTGTGGCTGCCTTTGAAACTTCTCCCAAAGTGACTTCTAGCAAAGTCATTAACATCAAACTAGAGATCCTGCCTTTGGGTCCTTGTCACTCTGGAGAGGTCAAGGAAGAACAGCCAAATTTTACTGGTCCAAATCCTGTTCACCTGGGAAAGAAGGCGGAAAGTATATCTGGCTTTTGTTATTTAACACCCTTGGCTAATTAAAAAGGAATTGACATTTGCACCTGGGAGGAAAATAGGTTTAAGGGGAGAGGATTGTTTTAGGTAAACTTGGTACTACATAGTCATTCCCTTCTACTTTTCCCATAGAAGGCATCAGATTTCATCTTGCTGGGTATTTAAAGATAAGTCCGCTGGGGTAAGTCAAAGCCAACCACGCATGAGATTATCTGTAGCCCAGAAGCAGAATAAAACATGAGCATACTCTGTATGTCTGCAAAGGCACTCAGATGCTCAGCCGAATTAAAGCTCAGACAGGTAAACCTGTGTCTGGTCATGGCCATCGGATTTCGAGGGAGTTGAAAACTATTGGTGGGAAACAAATTCTGGTGGTTGATGCCTATAATCCTAGCTATTTAGGAGGCTGAGATTTAAGGATCATGGTTCAAAGCCAGCTTAGGCAGAAAAGTCTGTGAGACTATCTTCAATTAACAACCCCAAACAGAAAACAAAACAAAACAGAAGTGGAGCTATAACTCAAATGGTAAATCACCAGTCTTGAGTACAAAGAGCCAAGTGTAGATATCTGAGATTAAGCAACAGTAGTAGGACCAAAACAAACAAAAGCCAAGCGCCGGTGGCTCTCGCCTGTAATCCCAGCTACTCCAGAGGCTAGAATCTGAGGATCACAGTTCAAAGCCAGCCGGGGCAGCAAAGTCCATGAGACTCTTATCTCCAATAAACCACTGGAAAATCGGAAGTGGTGCTATGGCTCAAGCAGTAAAGTGCTCGCCTTGAGCTGAAGAGCACAGGGACAGCGCCCAACCCTAGAGTTCAAGCCCCATGACTGACAAAAACAAAACAAAACACCCTAGAAATGGGTTTGGTTTGTGACAAAATTTACTCTCCTGCCTCAGACCTTTTTATTTTTTATTATCATGTTTGTACCATAAATCAGATACAAATCCAGTCACGAGAAAACAGAGAAGCCACATTTTGAGGGGTCGAATTTGGAGTCTTTATTAAAAGGTCAGCAACTGCATGGTAGACTCCTGTCTCAAAGACCAGCAGCCAGAAAATACACCTAAGGCTTTATTACTGTTAGGAAACTGAGCCATGAAAGCTGCAGTGGAAAGAAAGAACAAAAACAATACCAACAAACCAATTCAGCCTCAAAAGAAAGCTGAAGTGAGCTGGTGGCCAGAGAAGAGCCAGAAGGCAAGAGACAAGACACGAACGGGGAGACGTAGCATGGTGTAATAGCTTCTGAGCTGGTCAGGGTCACGGGAAACTGGAGTCCCAGGCACCAGACTGAGAAGTTTACTAACCTATCATCCAAGTCCCCGCCCTGCCTCCAGGGATTCAGGGACTGCCCACCACCTGGAAGATGGGGGCTTCACCCTTCCTCCACCATGAAGACAAGATGCCAGACCCTACCATCCACCATGTGGCCAAGATGGCACCAGCCAGACCCGACCACCCTACTTCACTGATCACCCTGGGAAATAAAACTATCCTGACTTACCCCTGAGCAAGGAGTGGGAAGCCCTGCTTCTGACTAAGAATGATGGAAGTTTGGGTCTGCTGACCCATGCCGATCTTATCTTACCTGCACTCAGCAAGGGTTTGCTCGCATTCCCGGGTGAAACTGGAGCTTCAGGGATGGGAAGGCTGGAAAGTGCTATGTTGGCCCTCCGCTAGCTCAAAGTAACCTCCAGCCTCCAGTATCTACTAATGTCTTCACCTCCTGCTGTCACCTCCCCGCCTCTCTGGGTGACCCATTTTTTTGGCCTGGTCCGGCCTGGCTCCTCTTTCCTACTTGGATAATTTTAACAAGTTTTCCATTTCTTAAAAGTACAGCTGTGCTACTGATAGCCTGGCTCTGTGTCTGAAGCCCAAGAAAACATCCCAACCACCCACATAACCACCCCGTGGCCTGAATGCACCCGGGTTTTAGGTGCCAGAGGTGGAAAGACATGTAATTAAGTACAGGATTGCATGAATCAGTTTCTGCAAGTGCAACACAGGTGAAAAGCCGAGCTGAGATTGTTTATCTCTTCCCATCGTTTGCATCTAAATTAAAGTAGGCACTGCTTTCACCAATGGCAGGACTATGGCCTGAGCGCTTGCCAGTAGCACCACAGTGCCTCAAGTTGGGCCAAGGCTTTTCACAATGTAGAGGATGTGAAATTTCCATTCTCCGGGAGCTCAAATTAAGCAAGACATGGTAACTAATTGGCACATCTTTACAGAGTGCCTAGTTAGCCTTGGCATTGTGTTAGATGCTTGTATACCACAAGAAAATAATTGAAAGCTGGAACATACCTTGCGAGAGGGGTAAGTGAGGGGGGAGGCTGGGTCTGACTGGCGCCATCTTGGCTACTTGGTAGATAGGGAATTGGGTTTAGCTTGTGCCATCTTGCCTTCACAGGTGACGGGCATGCCTGAATTCTTAGAGGCAGGGGTGGGGCCTTAGCTTTACTGGACCTGTCAGTAAACACAGGAGACTCTCCAGTTTCCTGTGACCCTGACCCTATTTTAACATCAGACCAGCCAGCTCAGGTGCCATTATGCCAGGCCTCTTGTGCTGTGTGCTGTGTCTCCTGTCTCCCAGCTCCTCTGCTCAACTTCAGCTCTCTACTGCGGTCGATCTGACTTGTTGGTGTTATTTTTCTGCTCTTTCTTTCCTCTTCTGCTCTCCTGGCTTATTTTTCTAAGAGTGTTCGTGTGTTTTCAGGGCTTTAGGTCTTTGTGACAGGAGTCCACCTGCAGACACCAGCTTTCTAATGAAGACTCCCAATTCGATCTCTCAAAATGTGGCTTCTCTGTATCTTGCCCACTGGATTTACCTGACAACATAAGGTCAAGGGGAGGGAGGCCAGTGAATGGAGAGAGGTGCACAGGCAAATTCAATCATAATATTCAATGTTCCTATGTGAAAATGCAACACAGTAAACTGAGGGAATGGGTGGGGTTGGGAGAGATGGAAGGAGATTTTTTTTTTTTGGGTCCGGTCGTGGGGCCTGAACTCTGGGCCTGGGCGCTGTCCCTCAGCTCTTCAGCTCAAGGCTAGCGCTCTACCACTTGAGCCACAGCGCCACTTCCGGCTTTTTCTTTTTGCTTATGTGGTGCTGGGAATCGAACCCAGGGCCTCAGGCATGCAAGGCAAGCGCTCTACCACTGAGCCACCTTCCCAGCCCTGGAAGGAGATTTTTGAAGGAGGTGGAATGCATTAAAAATACGTTCATAAAGGGATAGGTTGAATCAAAATTTCTTTGTACAACTACTTAAATGTAATTTTTTAAGTCACTAACAAAGAAAGAGAAAAGAAGGAAGGAAAGAAAGAAGGCAGGAAGGCAGGAAGGAAGGCAGGAAGGAAGGAAGGAGCAGGAAGAGTTTCCTTGTCCACTCTGGCCCCCAGACTCTCCCTGTTTGTTCTCTCAGAACAACCAAATGTTTTCAACCAGGGGCAGTACCTGCTCTCCAAGGAGTGTTTAGAAATTCACGGGACTATTTGTTGTTTGCTTTTAGCTGTTAACAGAGAAAGCCTTTACTGCGGAGTGCAGAGATGCTAATGTCTGACAAAGTGCCAGACAGTTCCTTCACAACCAAGAACCTTCTTTCTCACTTGAACTGCCAATCAAACTCCACTGAGAGCTCATAAAGTAAAAACTGTGAAAATATTCAGAGCCAGAAGGAATCCTCACTCTGTGGCCTTCCCCATACTGTGGGAAACGCTTTTGTGGAGAGAAACGGACTTGTTGGGGACAGGGTCAGGTTAACCCTAATTTTCTGGAAACTAGAGAACCTCAGGGAGGGGAGATTAAGCCTCCTTGGTCTGTTCTGCTAACAATTTTTTTTTAAGTATTTAGGTCTTTCATTATTTTTTTTGTTTGTTTTGGGGAGAAGTTAAGCCAGAGTCTAAGTTTAGAACACTATTTGGCCCTTGTTTTCTACTCATCTGACATATTACAATACTCCTTCAAGTTATTCTTCTTAATAACTGTGACCAATTAAAAAAAGAAAGAGAGGATCATGAAGTATAAAAGGGAAGGGAGCCAGGCTTCGGTGACTCACACTTGTAATCTTAGCTACTCACGAGGCTGAGATCTGAGGAATATGGTTCAAAGCCAGCCCAGGCAGAAAAGTCTCTGTAAGAATTTTATCTCCAATTAACTACCCCCAAACTGGAAGTGGTACTGTGTGGCTCAAAGTGGTAGAGCACTAGCCTTGAGCAAACATTGCTCAGCGACAATGCCTAGATCCTGAGTTTAAGCTCCATGACCAAAAATAAAAGGGGAAGGTGGGGTGGGGGGACTGGAAACATGACATATGGAATTGTAACCTCTTTGTACAATGACTTAAAGATACTTTTTTTAAAAAGTGTTTCCCCTATTTAAAGCAAGAAATTCAAGAGTGGGTCTGGTTGGCCTTATGTATTGGTTAAATCTGGGCTCAAACAATTGTTTTCTCTCTTTTCATCCATGGCAGCAAAATGGCTCAGATACACCCCAGACTTTTAGATTCAAATTCTGGATAAGATTTAGGACCTGATCTGCTCAAATGACATTGGGTCACATGTTCATCCTCTACAATCGCCTTGGCTACAGGGTCACCTGTCTTGCCCCTGGACTGGAGGATGAATGCTCTCTGAAGCTCATTTGTGAGCAAGAAGAGGGGTTGTTGCCAAGAGGAAATGCAGAGTGAATGAGGGCTGGAGAGCAAAAGCTAACAATGTACTTCAAGTTCTCCTAACACTGCAGAACCCCTGCCTGGGCTTCCAGATGGGTTAGAATTCACTGCTAAGAGGTAGTTAGGTATTTGCCAGCCAGTGAGCCATAGAACTTGTATGAAATTTCTCAGACTGTGGTCATTAACCATTTGAATTGTGTGGGATGCGTGCTAAAAAGTTGGGTTGTTACACCTTATTCCAGACCTGTTTTTCTATCAGAAACTAGAGCCAGGTTCCAAGAATCAGCACATAAACCTAAGCTTTCAGCAGATTCTGAGAAGTAGAAAGTTTTGAGAATGACTCAGGCCTAAATCCTGGGCCATATCATGACCTGTGATGAGCAGACTCAATGGTAAACTCTAATACGCATTCCAAATATACCGGTTTACTCATCTATGAGAAGGAACCTCATCGTGGCCACACAGTTCATCATTTTGGTGAGTTCTCTTTGGCTTGGAAAGCCATGATGAACGGCTCTCTTTCTGCATGGGAAAGTGAGGCGTGTGCCAGAACTGATTCCTGTGCCTCCTTGTCTTCATCCCCTGGGATATTCCAGCGATTTTCTTCTTTTTAATGTTGAAATGTACTAGTTGTCTAATAACCTATAAGAAAAAGAGCAAAATCAAATAAAAAATCTAATAGACTGTAAGAAAAATCAAACATGAAGAAAGGCATCTTCATATTTAATATGTTTGAGTTTCTATTTTGCCTATCCATACCATACCCACTATTCGTCACTTTGTAGCCTCATTGTTACCAATTGGCCATTTCATTATCCAGTGTTCAATATCAAGTAGATTCCTGCGTAGCCAAATGCTACAATCACAATGTCCACATCATAACATCATCCCCCTCCCTCATCCCCTCACAGAGACATTGTGTCATGCTTATTATTACAAGAAGGAGAAGGGTAGTTTAATAAGATACTGAGCGAGATCCCATTCTCATTGTTTGTATTGCAATATATAGTATTGTTGTTATTCATCTCTCATATAGGTATTGAACCTTAGAATATGTGTTTCTTAAAAAAAGCTTTGTGTTGCCGGGCACTGGTGGCTCATGCCTGTAATCCTAGCTACTCAGGAGGCTGAGATCTGAGGATCGTGGTTCATAGCCAGCCCGGGCAGGAGAGACTGTGAGACTCCTATCTCCAATAAACCACCAGAAAACCAGAAGTGGCGCTGTAGCTCAAGTGGTAGAGCGCTCGCCTTGAGCTGAAGAGCTGAGGGACAGCCCAGGCCCAGAGTTCAAGCCCCATGACAGACAAAAAGCTTTGTGTATATAGGGTTTGGCACTCTCTGTGTTTCAAGGGGTGGGTAATAAACACACACTGGTCAGACTCTCCTACTCTTGATGTGGGTCTGTGAAACTGGGTCCAGACTTCTAACCCAGAACTGACATTTGACCTCCTTCACACACTCTTCCAAACTGGTATGGCTCAGAAATGAAATGTGCCCTCCAAAAGCTCATGTGTTGAAGGCCAGTCCCCAGCAGGTGGATGGTGCTGTTGAGAGGTGATTGGATCTGCAGGGCATGGATTAGTCTATTGAGGAGCTCCTGGCTGAATGGACAAGGACAAGGTGAGACCATTTGAGCAAAGTGGCTCACTAGAGATGTGCTTTTGAAAGGTGTATCTTGTGTTCCCACCCCTTGCCCAACACACACACGCATACTTTCCCTCTCTCTCCCTCCCTCTCTCTTTCTCCCACTCTGCTTCCTGGCCACCATGAGGTAAGTAGCTTTGTCATAATGTTCAACCTCATCACAGCAGTTAAATGACCATGGACTGAAATCTCTAGGATCCTCATGAACCTACATAAGGTTTTATTCCTTTAAATCCCTTTTCTCATGTATTTTGTCACAACAATGACAAATATACCAGCCTTTCTACCACTATTTCTTACTTTATCCTTTTTTTAAAAAAAAATCTCTCTTGAGGTTTGAACCCTGTGTCTGGTCGCTGCCCCTGAGCTGCTTTTTGCTCAAGGTTAGCACTCTACCACTTGAGCCACAGCACCATGTTCAGATTTTTCTGAATAGTTTACTGGAGATAAGAGTCTCATTGACTTTCCTACCCAGGCTGGCACTGAACTGCTATCCTCAGATCTCAGCCTCCCTTGTAACTAGGATGACAGGTGTGGACCACCAGCACCCAGCTCCTTTCCTAATCCTTTTATCTTGAGAACTTACTCAGTATTTGGTCACAGTTGCTCTGACTAAAATGAAGTGATGATGAAGAACTCCAGTCCCTTTGACTGCCAGGCCCAGGTTCTGTTGTGGTGGAGTGCTTAGGGATCTCCTTTCCACAACTAGCTCAAGGCTTCAGGGAAACAGATCGCATGATGGGAGCAAGGAGGAGGAAGGGTCTGGGAGGAAATCAAAAAGGATGTGACTGCCGCAAGAGCCAAGAAGGAAACTCGAATCAATTTAGTTTTGAATTTGAGAGAAGCCACAGAAGGAAAGAGACTGTAGCACTTTCTGAATCAAGACTATGGCAATCACTTTCTGTGGAGCTAGAGACGCAGAAACTCAACTGGAGTGGTTTCAGGTAATCAGGAGGGAGGCGAGGCAGGATAGACTAGGGAAAATGAGGCATGGTCAATGGCTGCCAGGAATTCAAAAGCTTAAGCTCAAAGCAAATACAGGAGATATTCATTCATCTAGTTCCCTTAGGCATTAAGGGACCAAAGTAATTTTAGGGGAAAATGAGGCAGGATAAATTAGGAACATGAGGCCTGGTGTGACAGAGGGAAGGGAGAGAAAGAGGAGGGAAGGGAAGGGAGGGAGGAGAGCCTGCAATCTCAGGCAGTCTGTTGAAAAGGAAGGGAAAAAGACAGGAGCGTGAAGGTGAACGCTAGGAGAGGCATCTTGGTTCCAGATTGATTTAGTTTTGAAGATGGAGATTATTAAGCAGGTTTATGGTGAGAAACAAGAGAGAGAAAGAAAGAATGGCCATTGGAGGTCTGGTCCCCTAAGGAAAGGAGAAGGACTCCAAATGCAGACCATGCTGGGACCTGGGGGTACAGAGGAAGGAAGGAAGTGGGAAAAAAAGTCACACTGTTAGCTGTTTCTACACAGGAGCTGAAGGAAGCAAGCTGGAAGGGGCACAGCCAGGCTGCTTGCATGAAGCTGCATTTATTCATCTGATCCTAAGCAGTCTTTGACACCCCACCACAGCTAGTATTTTCCAAATGATATCATCTTTTCTAGAGAAGCTTCCGTTCCTTTTTACATATATTTAATAAAAGGACCATCCACCCTGAAAGTGGGTTGGGGAGGGGCACTTTCCTGTTTCCTCTGTGATTGGCTTGCCCCAATTCCTCACCCCCACCCACCACAGAAATTGGAAAACAAGCGTCGCCTGTGATTCCCGGTTCCTTTGGCGCCACCCCGTGGCCACATCGCAGAATGACACGCAAGCTCGCAGGCTTTGGCAAGCATTGCTCGGCGCCTATAAAACAAGCCTTTGTTTTCAGAAGGTTCTTTTCCTGCCACAGCAAACCACCCTATGTAACAACTACTGGAAGAGCAATCCCGAGAAACAAAGACCTGATTTTTTTTTAAGACACCGTGGAAACCAGACCCCACTTCCTTCCTCCAGGATTAGAGTTTATTGAGGCTGGTGGAACAGGTCATCTTGTTTCAGGGTTGACCTGCTCACTTCCCTACCTGGACACTGAGAAAGGAAAAATATTTAAGCTCCCCAGGGAGCTTATCAAAGGTTTTTCTGTTTAGGTTACCAAACTGTTACAAAGAGCTCTCTGATGAGTGCTTCTGCCAGTCTTTTTTTTTTTAAAGTTTCTTTAATAAAACTAAACATGCATTTCCCTTCCTTTTATGACTAAGAACAAGTGGGCATGGAGACCTGTAGTGAGTGACTTCTTTTGCGATTGGTCATGAAGCTTGAACTCAGGGCCTGGGCACTGTCCCTGACATGTTTGGGTTTTTCCCCCCCTTAAGGCTAGTGCTCTACCATTTTTGGGCCACAACTCCACTTCTGGTTTTCTGGAGGTTAATTTCCTGCCCAGGCTGGCTTTGAACCACAGATCTCAGCCTCCTGAGTAGGTAGGATGACAAGCGTGTCTTTTTAAGTCTCTTTCTGTGCCCTCCTGTGGGGGGAGCAGCTTCCCTGTGCTCTGGAGGGAAGAGCTAGGGAGCTCACAGGGCTCAAAAGGGTTCTCAGGAGGAGGGTGTGTCAAGCGCAGGCAGCCCTGACACCTCATTGGTCCCCTTCACAGCTGTCTAGCCTGGGTGACCAAAAGTGTCTATGTAGTGTGTATTCTCTAATGAATCAATTTCTCATACAGGAATTTTTGTAAAACCATTGTAAAGACATAGCTAAGTATCAGTGATTTATGCCTGTAATCCTAACTATTCAAGAAGCTGAGATCAAAGGTTTATAGTTCAAAGGCAACTCAGGCAGGAAAGTCTATAAGATTCTTATCTCCAATTAACCAACAAAAAGCTAGATGTGGAGCTGTGGCTCAAGTGGTATAGCCTTGGGTGAAAAGCTAAGAGAAAATACTGGTGCCCTGAATTCAAGCACCAGTACAGCATGCATACAGATATACTCACATGCATGTGCACGCGCGTGCGCACACACCCACACACACACACACACAGGCATAGCCAAGTTCAAGAATAAAAACAGGTTGAGGATTTAGCTCAGTGGTAGAATGCTTACTTGCATTACCAGAGACCCAGGATTCTATTCTCAGCAAGGAAGGAAGGAAAGAAGGAAGGAAGGAAGGAAGGAAGGAAGGAAGGCAGGCAGGCAGGAAGGAAGGAAGGGAGGAGAGAGGGAGGGAAGGAGGGAGGGAGGGAAGGAAATATGGATTAAAAGCATTCCAATTTTATGAATACATATATATTGCATTTAAAAAATAAAGAAAAATTCTAAAACCAACCAAGGTGCAAAGAATGTCGAAGGGAATACAGTCCTCAAGGCAGGGTGGTTTCAGTCAGAGGACAGTTTAAAGTTCTGTTCTGCTGGTTCATGCTTCCCTGCAAAGTGACAAGATTCCCTGCAAAATAGAAATGATATATTACTGTGAGTTTTTAATGAGGTAATATATGTTTGGAAATTCTACCCTACCATATGGAGTCTTAAAAATGCCACATTCTGAATTGTTCTGAGTCATGTCTCACCAATTTGCCTGAGTAGTGAGAAAGTACATCTCAGTAGTGCGTGGGGTCTCCTCCTTATCTCTAGAGTCCTTCAAGAACCACCTCTAAATATATGGTGGTGAAAAAGCCAGGGTGAAAACTTGAGCCTCAGTGGTCCAGAGTCACTGCAGAGACCCAGGCAGAACTCCGGAAAGCTGGGTCCCTGAAGACCAGCCTCTGTCTCCAGAGCCATCTCACAACCACCTGATGTCCTTCCTCTCCTTGCCTCTAGGGGGCATGGTGTCACTGATGGAGCCACTTGTTTTGTTGTGGTTGTGGTTGGTTTGTTTTTGTTTTGTTTTGTTTTTGGTCAATCCTGGGGCTTGCACTCAAGGCCTAGGCACTGTCCCTGAGCCTCTCTGTGTTTAATGCTAGTGCTCTACCACTTGAGCCACAGAGCCACTTCTGGCTTTTTCTGTGAATGTGGTACTGAGGAATCGAACCCAGGTCTTCATGCATGTAAGGCAAGCGCTCTACCACTAAACCACATTCCCAGCCCTCAGTTTTCATTTTTCAGGGGGAAACCTCTTTATGAGAATCAGTTTCCATTAATTCCAGTAAAAGAAGAGGAAACTTCTGGTTTTGGTTAAAAGATCTTGAGAGGAGAAAGAGGAGGAGGAGGGGGAGGAGGAGGAGCAGGAGGAGGAGAAGGAAGGGGAGTAGATGGTGGAGGAAGAGGAGTAGAAGGAGGAGGAGGAGGAAGAAGAAGAAAGAAGAAAGGAAGAATACAACTAGTACAAAGTACATCTAGAAATGTCATCATGCTTCTCAGCCTCTATGACTTATAAACATCAATTTAACTTGCTGAGTAAATTGGTAATAAAATTCTCTTTGTATTAAGGATGTGGTAAGATTAATAGGCTATAAGCCAGAGTAATTCTTGGGTGGTTTTACTGCAGAAGATGCTAGCACCTGTAACTGCCACAGAGTGGGCCTCTGCCATGAGTCCTGAGAGGGCAGTGTTACTGATTAATGTGGCATTCCCAGTATCCACAGGAAGTGTGGCCCAAAGTAGGGATTCAATAATCACTATAATAGGGCCAAAAGTCAATCTGAGTAGCATCAAATGAAAACCCAGAAACTACAGTCCATCTGACTAAGATCAGTTAGGTCCTAATGTTAAAAAAAATTAAAATATTTTCTTAATGTCACTGGTTCAGGAATGGATTTCACATTTAATTTCTGATTTCCCTAGGGATAGTAGAAAACCTTTCCATGATATTTCCGTTTGGAAAGATTCCTGCTCCTTTTGTATGATCTCACTGATAGTTCCACCCAGTTCTCTGAGAACAAATTACACATTTTAAATATTCATCATGACAAAAACACCCACTAATTTCATCACTAACCCAGAACAAAAAAAAACACCTCAGTTCAAGGTTTATGATGTCAGAATACGTTTAACAAATACATACTACATAGTTTCTAAATCTCAGGGATCTAAGGGACTGGCTCACTCAGTGACATACTTGGAGAGTGATAGCACTGGTATCTTTCTCATGTTTTTCATGGGATGTTCAGTTGAGGCAAGAAGAAAAGACACCACTGGAAAACCGATCCTTTTCTAACAGACCACTGGAAAAGCCTCCCTACATGGGTATATCCTGTTGCAGGTCTGTTTACATGAGATCCTTCAACCATAGCATGGACAACCTTTCCAGGGCCCTGTTTGCTTACAGAACACTCTGCTCGCTCACCTGTTGTAAGCCAACCAAAAACAGGCTTTCCGAGACCTTCCAATTCACCCTGTTCCATCATTTGTGCATTGTGAAAGTTTTACCACATTCATTTCACGCTGTAGCCCTACTTGGAAAGGTAATGAAAGGCATTGGTCAAAGGCCCCGATTACTCTCTGTCAAAGTCTCTACACTTCAGAGCACTGGACTCTCAGAGAAGCAGGTCATTCTTCACTGAGAGCCAGAGAAGGCATCCATGAGCATCTTGCTGACATGGACTTTGTAGAGCTAATCATGAAGCTGCAGGACCACCTGTCGAAAAGCAATTATTTCTATGTCAGCATTATTCCAGCCACATTACACGCAGATGATAAATCTTCTTCTGGTCACTGAGAACCAAGACAGAATGGCATTTCATTCACCAACTCTGAGGTGAAATTAGAAGGAAAACTTGAATGTAACTTAGCGAAAATATCCATAGCTTGAAATGAACAGTTTATTAAGTGAAAGGATACTTCCTCCCCTCTTTCTCACCTAGGTATTTTTTCATATTAGATATTATCATATGAATATACTTAATTGTCAGGCCTTAGACAAAAAGAGAAACTGTGAAAAGTCATCGGAGGCTCTTACTCTTTACCTATTCTTATCACCCCCATAACTCAGGAGGCTAGCTGGTGAGTACAGGTAGGACTATAAAATAGGGAGAGCTTTTTATTACTTTGCAAACCCGTTCCTAAATGAATCCAGTGATTGCAGTAGCCTGTCAACCCATCGGTGATGAAACCTTTCCAATGAAACCTCTTTATCTGCAAAGATAGAGAAAGTAGACTCATAGTCCAATCGCCATCTTTCCTATTTATTTTTTTAACCAGTCTTGGGGCTTGAACTCTGGGCTTGGGTGCTGTCCCTGAGTTTCTTTATTGATCAAGGCAAGTGCTCTGCTACTTAAGCCAAAGTGCCACTTCTGGCTTTTTGAAGTAGTTTTATTGGAGATAAGAGTCTCACAGACTTTCTTGCCTGGGCTGGCTTCACACAGTGATCTTCAGATCTCAGCCTCCTGAGTAGCTAGTATTACAGGTGTGAGCCACCAGCACCTGGCTACTTCCTGTTTTTAAAACACCAGCTATGAATATTATTTTATAAACCAATGATGAGAGTGTTGCCCAACAGCCCAGCCCTTGTACACCCTCACACGTACACACACGTGTGCACACCCCCCTGCCCCCCCACACACATTATGCACACGCACGCGTGCTCTCTTCGGCCTCTGTCTCATTCATCCCTCTGGTCTTGGCCAACTGGAAAGACCATAAGGCCTGGTCTCCATTTTGCCCCTGAATTCTCCTCGACTTTCCATGGTGCCCTGCTGGAGGTGACAGCTCAGTAGCATAAGGTATGGATGCAGACTAGAGGGTCCAGAACAGTTCTGACAAGCGAACTATGAGGTCAGTGGAGTTTAGCCTCTAAGCCAGCTGGAAAGGTAGAGGCACATCTGTTTCCCAGAGTAGACATCTGGAAGCAGAAGGGTCTGTACCAGTCCAAAACGCCACTCCGGAGCAGTTTCTCTCGTTCCTCCTTTTATGAGCTGTTTTTGCACATGCTTACTGAGAGCCCCTCAAGTGCTTATGCTGATAGTCTGTGCTTTATGACTGCTCAAGCACACCACTAAAGGAGGAAGATTTCGCGGGGCGCTGGTGGCTCACGCCTGTAATCCTAGCTACTCAGGAGGCTGAGATCTGAGGATCGCGGTTCAAAGCCAGCCCGGGCAGGAGAGACCATGAGACTCCTATCTCCAATAAACCACCAGAAAACTGGAAATGGTGCTGTGGCTCAAGTGGTAGAGCACTCACCTTGAGCTGAAGAGCTGAGGGACAAGCACCCAGGCCCAGAGTTCAAGCCCCACGACCGACCAAAAAAAAAAAAGGAGGAAGATTTCTAGGTCATTTCTTGAAGAGCACAACCCCTCACCAACATTTGAGAAATGTCCTGCTGCGCACACATCCACCCAACATCAATATCATTTACAACGGAGGCATGGATTTTAAATAAAATACTAGCCAAAAGATATTGTACAAGATGGAAAATGATGCAAATGGATTCTTAGTCCACCGCTGCTGCAATGATTTAAAAAAAAAATCCCTGGGGCTGGGAAGGTGGCTCAGTGGTAGAGTGCTTGCGTTGCATGCATGAGGCCCTGGGTTCGATTCCCCAGCACCACATAAGCAAAAAAAAAGAAAAAAAGCCAGAAGTGGCACTGTGGCTCAAGTGGTAGAGCACTAGCCTTGAGCTGAAGAGCTGAGGGACAGCACCCAGGTCCAGAGTTCAGGCCCACGACTGGACAAAAAAAAAAAAAAATCCCTTCCACAAGGCGCCAGTGGCTCATGCCTGTAATCCCTAGCTACTAAGGAGGCTGAGATCTGAGGATCAGATTCAAAGCCAGGCCAGGCAGGAAAGTCTGTGAAACTCTTATCTTCAATGAACCACCAGAAAACTGGTGGTAGAGCGCTAGCCTTGAGCTGAAGAGCTGAGGGATGGCGCCCAGGCCCAGAGTTCAAGCTCCACAACTGACAAAGAATAAAGAAATCCCTTCTACTAGGTCATTTATAAACAATAGAAAATAATTTGTCATACTTCTGGAGGCAGGGAAGGTCAAGGGCTGTGGAAGACTGGTGAAAGGCCCATTTCTCATGGCACTTGGAGAAGGGGAAAGGGGGACAGAAGGGACACTCTCACCTTCTCGAGCCCTCAAGTGGTTTCTAATCCCACCTGGGTATAAAACAATGGTTCTGCTTTTCTTTCATCCATATCGTGGAACCAATGTCTTAACATTGTTGCTGGGAGTTAAGATTCACTATGAAGTTTTTTTTTTTTTGTCGGTCATGGGGCTTGAACTCTGGGCCTGGGCGCTGTCCCTCAGCTCTTCAGCTCAAGGCAAGCGCTCTACCACTTGAGCTACAGCGCCACTTCCTCACTATGAAGTTTGAAGGAGACTATAAGCACTCAAGCGCCACAGCTGCTCCACGCTAGTCTCACCAGCCATCTCCACCCACAGCCATTCCAAGCCCCAGTCTTACCTGCAAGCCCAATCCCCATTGCCATGCGCCATGCGGTGGGCAGAGCAAAGCAATCCTTCCGCCAATCAGCTCATGAGGGGAAAAGGCCTGGTGTGCTTTGGAGAGAAAGTGGCAGTGAGTCTTTTTCAGGAGGGAGTCCAGAAATAGGCAATTTGAAAGGACTCCTTATGTTTTATTGTGCTTGCACTCATGGGTCCGCGACGCCCATTCTCACCTCTAAAGCAATTGACCTAGATTGTATTTGCAAATCTATTGCTGCCTGACTATTGCTGACTATCCATCCAGGAAATAGAGAAAAATCTTATCTGCTGCTAGACATTTGTCTAATGTTCTTAGAAATCTTGAGATCAGAAGGTCCAGATAAACCCAGCACTGTTTATCCACTCCTCGGCTGCAAACGGCAGCCATCAGTGTTTTCTGTCAGTGCTGGGCTGGATGTGTGTCAGAGAGTCCGGGAGCCATAGAAGTGTTTGTCTCCTTATTACACAAGTAAGGGCAGGGGGATGTGCTAAGTTTCAAGGAGTTAAGGAATCTGTTCTCTTCTCTTTGCGGTACTCTAAATCAAATCTGCCCAGCATCATCTGAGGTGTTCAAATCTCCAAAGGGCTCAGAGCCAATCTCCACAGCCAGGCACTGAACAGGAAAGCCAACCCACTTCTCCCGAGATTCAGTGCAAACAGGAGAATGCTCTGGAATGCGACTGAGGGCTTGCTCAGTACTTAGCCTTATGTTTGCCTAAACACCTTGGCAATCCCCGGGGAACTGGATGTCACAGCTTCATTTTTAGAACAAGAACAATGAGACTCAAAGAAGGTAAGTGAGCAGATGATGATCACATGACTTACAAGCAGCATGGCTGTCACGTGACATCGACCACTGGCACGAGTCACCTTCCGGGCTGGGAACTGCCTCAGGCTCCATCCAGACCATCACCAGGGCGAGCGATTGTGCCTTTGTGATCTCCACACTAAGTACAAGGTATCCCCCATCACCATTAGGGTCTGTCTGTATGCCAATGAGCCACCACTGATATTTATGATGGTTACTATGAGTCCAAGAAAACAGTGAATTGTGTTTAGACATATTTGGGAGAGGATTTTAATTGCTATGACTGCAATAAAATACAAGGGACTTAAGGGAATTTGTTTCAGAATTGTTATGCATTTCTATGAAAAACTGTACTCACCCCTATACCATATACAGGCCCAGGTACCCTGTGATATTTACCTAAGGTCATTCAGACTAAGGGTTTAATGACTAATCCAAGTCAATCCCCTAAGTAGACCCCCATCCTCCACCAACAAGGTTGGACCTAGACTACCACTCATCTCAGTGAAAAGACAGCTGAGGCATTGTCTAGCCCAATCTCTCAAATTACATATGAGGAAAGGGAGCTCTGGGTTTTGAAAATTGTTATTCCTTCCCATTAGTTACTACCAATGAACCCCTTTCCATGGACACCTTCTCCAGTGGACACATCTCAACAGCACCAGATGTTCACTTCCAGGAGATGTAAAAAGACATCTGCAGCCTAACATTCCCTAAGAAGAATTCCTAAGGAGGCCAGAGATGACTTTGATCATCACCTCCTTGGCTGTTGCTAGTTTTCCACAGCATAGGCTTGGAAGCCTGTCTGCTAAGGAGCACTGGGAAGGGCTGGTGTCAGAGGGTGAGGAGAAGGGACACTGCACTGGGCTTTGCCAGGGGTAGCATTCTCAGCCTCCAGAAGAGGATTTACTGACCCCTACAGGAGTTGAGATCGTGTCAGTGGACTCCCTCCCCGTTCCTAGCTCTTCTCCTCCATGTGAATGCGAAACACTGAGACACACCAGAGCGTGAATGCTCAGCCTGTGTTTTAGAAGGGGCTGCACCCATGAGCTTTACTCTGCATTTCTGTCTAGAGAGTGTTTGCACTCTATAAGGAAGGAGGCAAGGTTTCTTGAAACTTCAAACAATGTTAACGAGATTGACCAAGAGCTAATAAAGAACTAAAGCCTAAAGCAGCTGGAAACTTCCCTCTGATTCCCTGGAGCTGGGAAAGCACAAAGCAGGGATGAAAAGTCTCTCAGTAGCCCTGAGGGAAAAGAAAACATCCAAGAGTGATCTAGCGACACCAATGTGACAGAGTTCATAGAAAAATTATATGAACATTTGTAGTTATTGAAGCTCATCCTCAGCTGTTTCCGGAGAGATATTCTTAAGAAAAAAAAATGACCCAATATTGTAAGAGCTAATGAATATCAGCCATAGAATTCAGGAACAAAATAATATACTTTATATTTCCAGAGATCTTTTATTATTTGAAGATTCAATACCAGAGCATTTGGCCAATATTACCTTATTGTTTTATCATGTTTCCTTCATAAAAATTTCACTTGATATATTCAGACTTGTCACTTTCCAGGAAAAAAAAAAGAATCTCAAGAATGGCTGGGCAAGAATAGAGTTGAAGCTGGGCACAGTGGATCACACCTGTGATCCTAGGTACTCAGGAGGCTGAGAACAGAAGAACTGCAATTCAAGAAGGCATGCCCAAGTTAAAGATTCACAAGACCCCTTCTCTACTCAGAGCTGGGCTCAAAGATCAGTACCTGCCATGCCAGCTCCAACTACACGGGAGTCTGAGATTGAGAGGATCTCAGTTCCAGGATACCCTGGATGGAAAAAAAATCATAAGACTCCCACTTAAACCATCAAAGCTAGGTGTGGTGGTTCATGCATGTCTTACCAGCTACCTCAGGAAATGTAAAACAGGAGAGTCACTGTTTGGAACAACCTGGGCAAAAAGCAAGACCCTACTTCAGAAAATAACCAGAGCATGGCTTAAGCATTGGAGCACCTTGTAAGAAGCCCTATGTTCAAAAGACGAGAGTTGAATCTCTGGTTGTAAGAGCTTAGGGAAGAGGTTACATTACAACCCTGAATACTTCTAACTCTCCCTGCTAGGTTCACATGGATCCCTTTGAAATCTCACAATAGTCCTGTTCTCTCAGCCAGGTGGTTCAAGAGAGAATTCCACACCACACAGCCACTGTCATTTGCTGTTATCAAGACTCTTTGCATGGAGGTTTATGAGGGGTTTGATTTTGTTGTTTTCTGTTATGTTCCTTCCTTTTCCAGGCATTGTGAATTTTCAAAATGTGTTTGACTGCAAATGAATTTGACCCCGATTGCTATGGTTTGGATCTTGAATGGCCTTCATGACAGGTATTGTCCCCAGGGTGGTACTACTGTAAGACAGTGGACACTTCCAGAGAGAGGGCCTAGTCCAAGGCCCTTAGGTCATTGGTAGTATGTCCTTGCTGAGGATTGTGAGGCCCCAGCCCCTCTTTTTCCTTTCTGCTTCCTGTCATGTGATGAGTGTTTTTGCCCTCCTGCCTTCAGCAGCCATGATGCGCTTGCTGTCTCACCACAGCCCCAAAGCAAAGGGTTGTCCATCATAGAGTGGAACCTTAAAAACTGTGGCCTAAAACCTGTGGAGCTGATATTCTCAAAATTTTGTTACAATAATGGGAAGGTGACAAACACTAGAAGTGAGTTTCTTTGAATCTGAATTGGGAACTTGAAGTGATTAACCACTAACCCATGCTCTAACTGAAACCAAATCTAAAAGGAAGCATGTTTGCCTGCTAATCAAGTACTAGTCACTATAAATGGTCGCTCTGCCACTGATGGATCATGCCTGAAATCCTAGCTACTGGAGAGGCTGAGATCTGAGGATGGTAGTTTGAAGCCAGCTGGAGCAGGAAAGTTCATGACACTCTTTTGCTGTTGTTATAGTTGGTCATGAGGCTGGAATTCAGAGCCTGAGCTCTTTTGCTCAAGGCTAGCATTCTATCTCTTTGAGCCATATCTCTACTTCTGGTTTTCTGGTGGTTGGGAGAAAAGAGTTTCACAGACTTTCCTTCCCTGGGCAGGCTTCAAATTGTGATTCTCAGATCTCCTGAGAATCTCCTGAGTAGCTAGGATTACACACATGAGTCTCCAGCTCTTAGACTCACGGGATTCTTTATTTCCAGTTAGCCACCAAAATGCCAGAAGTGGAGCTGTGGCTCAAGTGGTATAGTGCCAGCCTTGAGGATAAAAGTTCAAGAACAGTGCCCAGGCCTTGACACACACACAGACACAGGCATTGTGTGTGTGTGTGTGTGCGTGTGTGTGAAAGAGAGAGAGAGACAGACAGGCATACAGAGACAGAAATAGAGAGACAGAGACAGACAGACAGTGTAAGCTTAAAAAGATGAATTACACTTTGCCAGGGATCCATGCAGATATCCAGGTACAGAGAACAAAGAAGTTTATTGCTGGGAAAGGGGGGCCGGCAAGACTCCTTCTTACAAGGGAGGAATAAGAAGAAGCACCTGCTATTGTCTGGGGTGACCTATATAACCTAGGAGGTTTAGGAGGGGCTAGAAGGGGCTAGGAGGCGGAGACTCTGGTGTGGACATGTGGGCCAGGGGCTTCATCATGGCAGACTAGGATTTATGGCTGCTATCCAAATAGTGGATAAGGGTCCTGTCCTTATCCACTGCCCAGATCTGAAGGTCACTCTAAGGGGTTCCTGTTGCCTTATATGGTGGTAGCTGGCCCAGAGAAGTGCCATCCCAAGGTAAAGGGGGTTGATAGTTGATGATTTACTGCCTTTACTACAAGGACCTGGTGTTGCTTAGGAAGGGAGCATGCTAAGCTGTGGAGGAGGGAAGGAGTGGACTAAGCTATGGGAAGGGAGCTCATTTCACTAACAGACAGACAGACAGACAGACGGTGACTTTGTGACTGTTTCCTGATCTTTTCTATGCTTACTAAAATAGAGGGGACAGTCTCAGTATCTCTAAGAAGCCTGTCTGTAAACAATTCCATGAATCTATGAGATTAAAGTGTTTAGAACTGGATCATTAGAACTGAACTACTTTCCATTTCTTGGTATCCTTTTGAATGGATCTATTACATCTCTTCTCTCTGAATCAACAGTTTCAGAATTTATGACCAAAGGTGACAGTAAATCTAGAATCCTACGATCGAAAGCTTCTGAGCCCAGGAGCACCCACCTTGAGTAGCAGGACAGTACCAAGCAAGCCCATCTTGTGATTGCAAGCAGAATCGTTTGGCTACCATGACTGTTCACTCACCTGCTGAAAAGTGCCACCCAACTGTCTTCCTTCCACACTAAGGAACAAATTCATGATCATGGAAGCAGGAGAACGCTGCTTTTTTCTTCCTCATTTAGTAATTCTCATTCCAGGTGGCAGCAAGAAATATTCTCGCCCTCTTTATGCTCTAGCTTGGAAAAATAAATAAATGTGCCTAGAAATTCCTCACTCTCCTCATTCTGCATCCAAGCCCTGTAGAATCAATCTCGCCACCCCACATCCCACTGAAATCAATGGAATATGCGCCTGAATTCATTTCCATGAGACTTGGCGCTGTAAAAATAATTGGATTGCACTGCACTCTACCATTCCTTTCAGGAAACAGAGAAAATGTGCCTTTGCTAGCAGGTGGGGGTGACAACTTGCCTAAGTGCGGGTGGGCTGCACCCTGTGTTTTCCATATTGTCTTGTCAAGAGGAGCTATTATCAAGTCCCAAATGAGTCTGGCAGGAGTACCCTCAATGAGGTGTTTAAAACTGCCTTCCCTGGTGAGAATGAAAACACTTCTTTTGTTCCCATCTTTAAAATTAACTGCATAGTATTACCACCACCAATGAGGTGTTTAACATCAAAATCGCCTTCCCTGGTGAGAAGAAAAACACTTACTTTGTTTCCTTCCTTAAAATTAATTGGGGTTTTAAAAAACTCATCCTTATTCAACCAGCAGTTGAATAGAAGAAAAAGAAGATGGGATTTTTTTTTACAATGTTTTCTTGGGTTAGCTCATCAGTGGTTTTCAGCAAGCTCTGCTTAAATCACTCGCTGCAAACGTTTCTGCCCACTTTATTTTACGCCTCCACCCCTGTATTGTAGCATTGGCCTCAAGCATGTGGCCCTTGGCAGGAAGTTAATTAATAGATACTTACTAGAATGAAGGAATGACTATGTCGACCTAGATATTCTTTTATTAGCGTGCATTTTTTTCCACAAGCCTACTCTCTACTTGTGCTATGAGGGTAAAGAAATGGCTTGATAAAAATGAAAATTGCTGGGCACTGATGGCTCATGCCCATAATCCTAGCTACTCCTAGCATCTGAGATATGAGGATCACAGTTTGAAATCAACCTCAGCAGGCAAGTCTGTGGGACTTATTTCCACATACATACACAGAGAGAGGGGGTTGGGGGGAGGCGGTTGGACATCTTGGTTCAAGCCCAGACTGGGTAAAAGCAGGAGACCCTATTAAAACCAAACTAAAACTGGAACACTGGTGGCTCAGGCCTGAAATTCTAGCTATTCAGGAGGCTGAGTTCTGAAGACTGCAGTTCAAACCCAGCCAGGCAGCAATTAACCACCAAAAAGTTGTGGAGCTGTGGCACAAGTGATGAATGCTAGCCTTGAGCAAAAACAAAACAAAACAAAACAAAAACCCAAACAAACATAGAGAGAGCTCCCAGGCCCCGAGTTCAAGCCCCAGGATAGCACAAAGAAAAAATTAACTAAAGCAAAAAGAGCTAAGGAGATGGCTTAGTGGTAAGGCATTTGCAAAGCCCTGAATTTAACCCCCAGCACTGCCAAAAACATAACAAATGTTTCTAGTATTAACATCTGAGAGGGCTTTGATAGATGGCTAAAGGTGCGCCTTTCTCCCTTCCAGGGAGATTCAGATCCAGCCCTATTATAACAGTCAGCCTCACCTTCATCTTTGTTACATTGAGTATTCTGTGCTCACTGCCTCTTGCCTGCAGTAGAATGCTAAAGGCAAAAGATGCCAAGTCTTACTTTTTCCTTTTCAAGATCTAGGTTAGGCAACAATCAGTCATTCATCATTAGTGTAATATTCATCCAAATAGATGAAGAATCAATCTACTTCATCTCCAGAAAGGAAATTCTCCCAAACAACCGATTATGGAAAGGAACAGAAGGAACCAAGAGTTAGACTGATTTGTTTCCCCTGTCCTGACTATTTTACCTCCAAGGCTGAGTTGCTTGGATGGGAGTGGGGGCACAGAAGAAGGGAAAGGCAAAGATGGGGAAAGAAGAAAACCCTAAAAAGTTTGAGGGCATCATTGAGCAAAATGGCTCATACTCCATTGCCTGTAGAATCTAGAATCATTACAACATCCCTTCCTCCTGCATGGCAAACTGCATGGCATGTCTGGGCAGGTGGACCTGAAGTAGCCTAACAGAGCATTCCCAGAAGGTACAGTGAGCGATGGAATGCTCAGCTGTGCCTAAGAGAGGCATGATGAAGGCCTCTATGCACAATAAGGCTGATACAGCATAGACTAAAAATAGATCCCTGCCTTCACCCTTTTTGCCTCATTACCACATCAACTACCTGGGATGGATACTCACAGTTGTAGAGAAGGAAGTAAAACCCTGTGCTTTCTGAGACTGTTCTCATCCCTTGGTAGGACAAACTCTTAAAATAGAAAATAAAGGCAATCACAGAAAGATAGTGACAATACAACTGTCCCAGATATGGCCAAAGAAACCTAAAACACATTTCTAAAGCTCATTTGTTGAAAGTAAACGTTATGTACATAAGGTGGTTTCTTCGCAACAATTCATGGTGAGGCAGAGTCAATGTGGGAAAATGGGACATGTCAAGCAGGAGCCAAGAATTCAGGATACACAGTACATTTAGAAAATAGCCTGATTAAAAGCACACAGGCATTACTTTCTTGCTTTGAGCTTCATACTCTGGCACTGAGCTGCAACACATAGCAAAAAAGCAGTTCCTCCCCCTGTCCTGGCCCTCTTGTCCAAATGATTACTACATTCTGAGAACTGAGTAAAAATAAGTTACTATGAGCAAAAGAATATTTGGTCAGGGGCTAGGAAGTTGGCTCAGTGGTAGAACGCTTGCCTTGCATGCCTGAGGCCCTGGGTTCGATTCCTCAGCACCATATAAGCAAAAAGAAAAAAGCCGGAAGTGGTGCTGTGGCTCAAGTGGTAGGGCACTAGCCTTGAGCTGAAGAGCTGAGGGACAGTGTTCAGGCCCCACAACCAGACCAAAAAAAAAAAAAAAAAGAATATTTGGTAAGATGACTCTTGATCACAGAAGTGTTTGCAAAGAAGGAAATTAATTATCTTAAGGAAGGACACCTGGCTGAAACACAGCAGCTGATAAAACCGTCCTTTGTTTAATGGGATGCTCAAGGAAAATAGACAGCTATTTCACAGTGATCCAACTTAGTCGACTGACTAGACTGGATATCTCTCTGCCCAACTGATAATGCCAAAGCAGCATGACAGCAAAGGAGTGAATGTACCAGGTGTCCAGATCAAAGGTGAGCACTTACCCTAATATGTATTTAAGACAAACTCCCAACTCACAATTTTACCACAAATGCCCTGATGTCCGAGTGCTCTTGTATTTGCACCAGTGTCTAGGTGTGTATTATCTTCTGTTGCTTTGCTCTACAAATAAACTTTCTTGATTTTTACCTTGATGTGTCTGTCCTAAAATTCTTTTTAGTGGCAATTCACAAAGCCAGAATCCAAGGCCAAGAAAAGGCCTACGGCCACAAAGTTCTAAACAGTAGACATAGAATTCAAACTCAGGAGTCTGTCTTCCTAAAAAAGATATCCCTAACCACTAAGACACAAGCTGTCTTTTCACTTGGATTCTCAGTTTCTTCAGGAACGTTCCTTTCTACTAACAGGACTACTCAAACTCCCAAGACAACCACACATTCATGTACTGGAGCTCTGGGAACAAATAAATACAACTTGATGATCCTTCTTGCTCCTAATTTCCAGATGGTCTGACAATTGATTATTCCTGTTGTAATCCTAGTGCCTAGACTCAGGTGTTAGCTCAGTTTCTATTCCTATTTTAGTCCCCATACCTTCTGAGTTCATTAAAACCGATGACTAGTCAAACTCCACCCACAAGCAATGACATGACAGGAGACAAAGTCCTAGGCCAGAAGTCAGCAAAACTACTGTAGTACTCATTTCTTATTCTACCATTAACTGTTTGACCTTGAGCAATCATTTAGCTACTCTGTGGCTTGTTTTTCTCATTTACAAAGTAGATATAATTCTCTAAGGTCCTTTTTTCTACTGCTGACTTTCCAGGGCTCTAAAGAGTCAAGGTTTCCTAAATTCATTATCTTGTAGAAATTGAATTGCAATTCTCCAAATGCTAGCTCTTCTTTGATCTGCCCAAATTTAAACCTCACATATTCTGGGATAAGACATTGTTATAGAGTTTCAAAAGAATGGGAAAATAAAGCATAATACTTCATTTTATCAGCATTATGAGAAACACGAATACTGAACAGAAGTTGTTTCCAGTAAGACTAAAAATCCGAGCTAGGGGCCAGTGGCTCACGCCTGTAATCCTAGCTACTCAGGAAGCTGAGATCGGAGGATCGAGGTTCAAAGCCAGCCTGGACAGGAAAGTCTGTGAGACTCTTATCTCCAATAAACCACTAGAAAACCGAAAGTGGCACTATGGCTCAAGCGGTATAGTGCTCGCCTTGAGCTGAAGAACGCAAGAACAGCGCCCAAGCCCAGAGTTCAAGCCCACCGACTGACAAAAAAGAGAGACTAAAAATTCAACTTTGGCTAACATGCAGAGATCTAATAGTCCTTCTAGCAGTAGCACCTCATGTAAATTGTCTCTTGTTATTTGAAACTGCTGTTATCCTTTCTTTAGACGCTTTTCTGGAATTTGGTTATTCTTCTGTTCATAATGTTGTTTCTATGTCCTTGAGTGTAAATTCTTGCTTATTTTATTTTCCTTTACCATACTCAGCCTGCTTAGATATTTTATCATTCCTAGGGTAGGAACTTGACTCAAGACTTGTACAATTAGATATTTCCCTGGCCAGTGTTTATTTAAGGTATGGCTACATAACCTGACAGATCTAGTGACTTCTTACTGAACCTCAGGACACAGGCAGAGACACTGAAAAAAAAAATCCACAAGAAAAAGCACAAACTTGGCACTCACAAGACACAGCCCCATTTTTTGGCTTTTTGGTGGTTAACTGGAGGTAAGAATCTCATGGACTTTCCTGCCTAGGCTGGATTCAACCAATAATCCTCAGATCTCAACCCCCTGAGTACCTGACACAGGAGTATTGTTACAGGAGTGAGCCACTTGGGCCCAGCAGCTGCTAAGATTTTTACTGAATTTCTTCAGATACTTGATACAGCGGCAGTATAAATAAATATGCTTCCAATTATAGTAGAAAATTTAGTCTTTTGAAATGAAGAAAATTCAGTCACCTGCTGTTGGAAACTCTGTTCAGAGGTGGTGATGGTTAAGAGTGGTTCCCTTTTCTCTTCAGCTCTGGTTTTTCTTTGGGGGCAGTGATAGAGACTTAGGCATCAATTCTAGCATATCGCTAAGCTTCCTTATATTGGTTTCATGGCAGGAGCAATCCAGTCTCCTAGCATAAGCAACACATGGTCACTGACCACTTCGGCCAGTTTGAGGGTTCTTTCTTAATGACTTGGCACCATCTGGTTGAAAGGAACTGCCTCCTCCTTGGCTGATGTGGCTGTCTGACTTCTCCCCATCCCCCAAGACTCATCAACCAGGGACCATGATTTCTGAAAGGCTCTTCACCATTCAACTATTTGCTGAAAACGTTTTAGATTTTCTCTAGGTCCTGAGGGGGTGGTGATGGTGGTGGTGGTGGTGTGTGTGTGTGTGTCCACTTGCATTGGGAAGGGTGAGAGGAAGGGGGCAGCATGGTCAGTTATCACAGCTGTAAAAGGCCCTCTCTATGCTCATTTCTTCTAGAACCAATCCATGCTAATTCAGGGTCCACTACACAGGCTCCCTTCTTCCAGAAGTTCAGGCAGAGCCCAATCCTTTTAGTAGCTCACAAAATCTATATAGCAACTTGTATGAGCCAGCACCCCCATCTTACCCCTACTTATCACCTTTGTTCTTCTGTCTTTTCTCTCCAAATCTCTTCCCAGTCCAGCATTTTTTTTTTTCTTAACTATTTGGTGGTGCTGGGGATCAAACACAGGAGCTTTCACCTGCTAGGAAAGTGCTTTATCACTGAGCCCAGAACATTCAACAATAAATATGAATGCCATTCTCAACTTTGTGGTCCATGATCTATGCCTGGAATTTCTATAAACAAAGCCAAGTTTTGGTGAATCAAAAAGAAAAATGTGTATTTCCTGTTAAGCATCTGTCTTTCAAATTTGAAGCACTTGTTAACTAAAATTTAAGCCAGGTTATGACAGTGCTGTGACTGGCTACTTCAGTGATTGAGGCAGATGAATAGCCAATTCAAAGTCAGCTTGGGCAACTCAGGGAGATACATCTTGCACACACACACAAATTCTTTTGGAAATATGCACTCAATTTGTTCTTCCTTCAAGACAAATGACATTCATCAGAAGGCTACAGGACAAAGTAATAATTGGTTTAAAATTTTAATGATAAATGATAAATACCTATTAAATGATTCTTTCATTAGAAAGGCTTTGCCACAAAGAATTTATGAAAGGAAGACAAAGGACAAAGGGTGACACAATGCAACAGCGATACTCACAAGACACTATGTTGGAAATGAACTTTACAACTTTGCAGGGAGGAGAGTTGGGGGGAAGCGGGAGAAAATGATGGAGGGGGTAACACTGTTGGACAAGAAATATACTCATTACTGTACTTATGTAACTGTAATCCCTCTGTATATCACCTTTACCATAAAATTTTTTACCATAGAATTTTTTTAAAAAACCAAAAAAAAAAGAATTTATGAAAGGAAAAACCAGTTTTTGCATCTTTGAAATAAGTCAATTTTTTGCAATCCTTTCATCTCTCTTCGTTTGAGGCAATTATTAAAATAAAAGGTCAAAATAGCAAAACCAAGAGCAAAATCTCAAGCTACAAAAGCTTTGTCTTTATAGTTTGAGCAGGGGCAGGAAAAAGGGCAATACTGTTTTCAGAGGATAGCCAAACTTTGATTGTTCTATCATGGATATAAATTAGGTGTTTTTTTTTTTCCCCTGGGTTAATCTTATTTTTGGGAGAGGGGGATGGTCTGGTCATAGGACTTGAATTCAGAGTCTGGGCGCTGTCCCTGAGCTGCTATTTAAAAAAATTTTTGCTCGTTTAGTTCTCTACCGCTTGAAGCTACAGCTCCACTTCGTTTTTTTAAGTGATTAATTGGAGATGTCTCACATCACAGCTTTTCCTGCCTGGGCACCAGGAGTCTCATACCTTAGCCTCCTGAGTAGGATTACCTGAGTGAGCCACCAGCGCCGGGCTTCTTAGTTAATTTTATTGTTATCACGAGTTACCCTTTTTTTTCCCCTTTGTTCTGACTTATGCATCTTCAAATCAAAGTATATTTCTTTGAAAGAATTTCACCATATACCATGTCTCTCTTACTAAGCTATTAAGTGTACTGTTTAATCTTGGCGTAGACGGGTGCTTGGACTTGGAAACCTTAGACATAAAAGGAGCTCGCAGTTATAAAGCTGTTTTTTTAGGGTTAGTTCTGTAAAATGGTTAAACAAAAAACAAAAACTAAACTAAACAGGGGGAAAAACAACCCTAAGAGGAAGAGGTTTGTGGAGGAAGAGACGAGCAGGACTTTAGTCCAGCCGAAGCCAACGGTGTCATTCAAGGGAATACGATATGCAGACGCAGAACCTTCTCGGTGCCCAGTGCGGTGTCCACGCCGCCGAGAGGAGCCAGGTCTTGTCTCGCGTGTCGGTCCGCGGCGCCGGTGCGGGGGGGGACGCACCCCGGCGCCCCTTTACCTTTGCACACGGCCACCTAACAGGGGCCCCGACGGCCGCGGAACGCGCGGCTACTCCGTGTTCCGAGCTTTTGTTTACTCCGGCAGCGTCGTCGGGCGGAGCGGCCCAGGCCAGGCCGCGTGGCCTAGCGGCGACCCCGGGTGCGCCGGGCCCGGGCGGGGCGAGGGCGGCCGCAGCGGACGGCTTCACAAAGCCAAGCCACAACGCCGCCGCGGCGCCCGCCGCAGGCTCCGGCCGCGAGCTGGGACCGCCCGTCCTCGGGGGTGGGGGGGCGGAGAAGGAGGAGGACCAAGGGGGACGCGGGGCGGGAAGCGCCGCGCACCCGCCTCCCCTCCCGGCATCCCTTCCGCGGCTCGGCGCCGCGAAGCATCCTGGGAGGAACGGCTCGCACCGGAAGTCCGCGCGTGCGTGCGGCGGCGGCGACGACGAGGTTATAAAAGCGCAGCCGCCGGCGGCAGGCGGAAGTGGGCGGTTCGGCTGCTCCGGGCGCTGTTGTTGGGGCCTCTGGAGGGGCGTTCTCCGGACGGCCGCCGCTGTAGGCCGTGGTGACAGGGCCGTTGGCCTCGGCGCACCCTGCTCCTGCCGGTGCCGCGTCCGCTCCCTCGCGCCCTCCCTTCCCGTCCTGCAGGCCCAACATGGCGCAGGAGGTGTCGGAGTACCTGAGCCAGAACCCGCGGGCGGCCGCCTGGGTGGAGGCCCTGCGCTGCGAGGGCGAGACGGACAAACACTGGCGCCACCGCCGCGAGTTTCTGCTCCGCAACGCCGGAGACCTGGCCCCCGCCGGCGGCGCGGGCCCTGGGGCTGACGAGGCGGCGGACGCCGAGGGCGGGACCCGCCAGCGGCAGCTGCAGCAGCTCATCTCGTTTTCCATGGCCTGGGCAAACCATGTCTTCCTCGGGTGCCGGTGAGTGAGGTCGCGCCCCGGCCTCAGCCCTCGGAGCGGGAGCCCTCGGCGCTCCCGGGCCCGGCCCGGCCCCGGGCAAGGGGAAGCTGTGAAGCGCGGGAATCGGCGGCACCCACCGCCCGCTCCGGGAGGCGGGGGGGAAAGGCCACCCTGCGAGCAGTCTGCGGGGTTAGCCGAGCGGCTGCAGACGGAGTCGGCGTGAAGCTGCAAAAGGCGTCTGCCGTGGACGCTGGATTTAAAGGCCGAGAAGCCCTGACCCACCGGCATTTGTTGGTGGGATTCCAGGAAACCATTCTTGGCGCTTGGCTTACGCTTGCTTAATGGCAAACCAGGAAATGCAGTTACTCTGTTTTTTTTTTTTTTTGCTTTCGTTTTTGCACATTACAAGAAAGAGTTTACGCGGGGCAGGGGGACCCACACATTTTATCAAAGCGATTTTTTGTTTCTTTTTCAGGTATCCTCAAAAAGTTATGGATAAAATTCTTAGTATGGCTGAAGGCATCAAAGTGACAGATGCTCCAATCCATACAACAAGAGACGAACTGGTTGCCAAGGTGAAGAAAAGAGGGATATCGAGTAGCAATGGTTAGCAGATCATAGATGTGAACATACTTAGGAGTTTAGAAAATAAGTTTGATGTAATTAGGAATTGTTACTACTAATATTTTTTAACAAGTCAAAGTTTGTAAAATGTTATTAATCAAGTTCGAATGTTAAACTGTGTGTGTATGTGTTTTAGGCTCTGCATTTGAGTAGATTTTTGAAGTGTTACTGTCTGATGCTGTTAATTTAACATTAGAAATTGATGTTGTTTAACACTGGTATAAGAAACGAATGAAGTTATTCTACTTTTAAAGGAAACAAACTACTAGTCCCAAAATACTTTTTGCCTTATGCCTTTATTTTAATGAATGTCTTTTCAGCGATCTGTATTGAGATATTCCTAGTAAAATCTCTGTTTTTCCTTCTTTTTAGAAGGGGTAGAGGAGCCATCCAAAAAACGAGTCATAGAAGGAAAAAGTAATTCCGCAGCTGAGCGAGATCATGGAAAAGTTTCTGCCAAAACAGAACGTTCATCAGCTCAGCAGGAAAACAGTTCAAGTCCGGGTTCATCTGCCAAATCAGAGAGTAGTGGAAGTTCAGCTTGGAGCTCTGCCACCTCCAGTCAGCGGAGCTCTACGAATGATGGAGATCGAGATCGCTCTGTTGCCAGCAAAAGTGGGAGCAACATTTCCTCTCAGGTAACAGCAGCAGGTTCTGGAAAAGCTTCTGGTTCCGGAAAAGCTGAACCAGAAGCTCTAGATAAACACAGTTCAGCATCATTTGTTTCTTCGTTGTTGAAATCCAGTGTGAATAGTCACGGGACCCAGTCATCTGATTCCAGACAGCAAAGTGGATCACCTAAAAAAAGTGCTTTGGAAGGCTCATCACTCTCGGTCTCTCAGAGCAGCGCAGAGATTGAGGTGCCCCTTTTGGGTTCCTCTGGAAGTTCAGAAGTAGAATTGCCGTTATTGTCTTCTAAACCTAGTTCAGAGACAGTGTCAAGTGGGTTAACTTCCAAAACTAGTTCAGAGGCAAGTGTTTCATTATCAGTTTCTAAAAACAGTTCCTCAACAGGTACATCATTACTAACTCCCAAGAGCAGCTCAACAAATCCATCACTGCTAACCTCTAAAAGCACTTCCCAGGTAGCTGCATCACTGTTAGCTTCCAAAAGCAGCTCCCAGACCAGTGGATCTCTGATTTCCAAAAGCACTTCCTTAGCAAGTGTGTCCCAGCTAGCCTCTAAGAGCAGTACTCAGAGTAGCAGCTCACAATTGCCTTCTAAAAGTACTTCACAGTTAAGTGAGAGTTCAGTCAAATTCACTTGTTGCAAGTTAACCAATGAAGATGTCAAACAGAAGCAGCCCTTTTTCAATAGACTGTATAAAACAGTTGCTTGGAAGTTAGTAGCAGTTGGTGGCTTTAGTCCCAATGTGAACCATGGAGAGCTCCTAAATGCAGCTATTGAGGCCCTGAAAGCAACACTGGATGTCTTTTTTGTCCCATTAAAAGAACTGGCAGATCTGCCTCAAAATAAGAGCTCGCAAGAAAGTATTGTTTGTGAATTAAGATGTAAGTCTGTGTATTTGGGCACTGGCTGTGGAAAAAGCAAAGAAAATGCAAAAGCAGTGGCATCAAGAGAAGCACTGAAGTTATTTCTCAAGAAAAAGGTGGTGGTAAAAATATGTAAAAGGAAATACAGAGGCAGTGAAATAGAAGATCTAGTACTCCTTGATGAAGAATCAAGACCTATTAACTTACCTCCAGCATTAAAACATCCTCAAGAATTAGTATAATATGTCCAAAATGTCACTGCTTACAGTATCTGGTATTTGAAGAGAAAAACTGGCTTACTTTTGTACAATATAAAACACAGGCTTTCACAAATTTTGTATTGCTTTTTTCCAGTTTTGCAGAAAATTTACATTCTAGTTGTCTTCACAAAAGTAGAAATTGTAAATAATTTGTGAATGACAGTATACATTAAAAGGTATGTATTAACAGCATACCAGTATGTTGTTTTGTTTGCTGAAGAAAATACTGTCTTCTATTTTTAATGACACATTAGGTACGATATATAGTTCTGTAGAATCTTAAAATTTTTGTAATACTTTCAATTTGGTGAAAATGTATTAAGTTGTCTACTACGCTTTTTTTCTAGCTGAATAAACCACATCAAAGAAAAGGGGACCACAGTATTTGAATGTCTGAAAGTCTGTACAACTTGATTTTAAGAATGTTGCCCATAATGTTGAACATGTCTGTTAAATAAAAGAAAAATAGTTGCATCAGACTATTTTTATGAGAAGTTGTAAGCATTTTTAAGATAGAAAGCAGTGTAAAGTACTTGTTATTTTATTCTGAAGTTTAAAATTCACCATGATTTTCATGCTGATTCTTTAAGCTGATTAATTTATGTTTTGAGGTAAAAATTCAATTTACACTTTTTCTTAATGACATAAATGTGGGTTTCTATATTAAGCATATTTTGTGACTACTGTTAACAGATTGATTTGTTTAGATATTAAATGCTTTAAGCTATTTTACCTTTCAAGAAGTTGTGTTTTTTTTTACTCCCTAAGTCAGATCCAATTCTTGAAAATTGGCTACCAACCACTAGTCAAAGCAGATTGCAACCAAGTAAGTTTTATTTTTTATGGATAGGGAAGTAACAGTTCTGAAATCTAGAATGAGGTGGTTTTTGTGACTCAAATCCTGAGAATAATACTGAGAAAGCTATTGAGAGCCATGTTCAGTTCCTTAGTGGATTGAATTTAATTATATCTGTTAGTAATGAAGTGGAATTTTGTTTGTCCTAGGAGATTCTGACTAATTATTTTAGTATTCTGTTTTCAAACCCTGGCTTACGATATTTGGGTATATTTGTGGCCTTTGGCTTTCTAGATAAGTGTTAGTAGATGCTATATACTGAACAATAATGGTGGTGATGTACCAAAAAAAGAACCTTTATGGGCCAGTTGTATTAGCATCATAAGTAACACAATTTATGTAAAGTGTATGGAAGTTATTTCTATTCTAGGAATAATCGATGAGAATGTTTTGGTTCTAAGGATATTTTATTGTGTACCAGAGCTAAAAAAATCCATATTCTGTAAATGTATTCTGATGTATTATAGGGAGCAATAACATGAATATATTACAAAGCACTTTTAATTCCCTTGTCTTGGGATATGTATTTTGTGAGACAATACTTATTAGAAAAGTGGGCCAAAGTACTAGAATAAATAAGTTTTTGAAATAAATCTTAGGTGACTTGTTAATTTTCTAAAACGGTTTGTTTTATGTTGATATAGGGGTTATTGAAAATACTTTAGATTAATCTTCCTGGCAAAAGAGCAAATTAAGCATTTGTGGTAATTTGTTGTAATCTGACTTAAGAGAAATCCGTATTACATAATTCCTTAGGTACAGTCTCCCAATAGTGTGGTACAAAAAACAGTCTTTGGGGACTGTTCTTGGTTCTCTTGATAAACATGGAAACTTGGAATTGAATAAAATAGGAGTAATGTGTCCTGTGTAGGGCTGTGAAAATGAAATGAGAGACTACCTAACATAGTACAGGTATATTATAGTTTAATATATATTTAAGTATTCACACTTCCTCCTAAGGCTTACAGTAGCTATTCTCATTTGGGTAATTTTGAATAGGAAGAAAATGAAACAGGTAATTTGCTTAAAGAATTCCTAGTCTGTGTTTTACTTCAGAACCCAAACCTGTAAGTCTTCTCTTGTCTTTTTACCAGATGAACAAGTTGCTGAGAAACCACATCAATAGTTTTTTCAAAAAATCAAAAACCAGTTATACTATCTTTCCAAATCCCCTTGAAATAAATCACTGCAGAAATTCTGTTGATTTGGAGTGGCGGGGGGGGGAATACTAGGTTTTAACTTAGGACCTTAGCCTTGATCAGTTGGCTCTCCACTAGAACTATACCTCTAGCTCAGCTTTTTGCTGGTTATTTTAGGGATGGAGTCCAGTGTACTCTCCTGCTCAGACTGCATTTGAACCATGATCCTGTAGGTCTCAGCCTCCTCAGTAGCTGGGGTTACAGGCATGAGACACTGACACCTGGAAGAATTTTTTTGTGTTACTGGCTTTTAACCTTTGGGTTTTGTGTTTGCCAGACAAGTGCTTTCCCACTTGAGCCACTCCTCTAGTCCAACTTTTTGCTGATTATTTTGAGGATGTAGTGGGCATTTCTGATCAGGCTGGCTTTGAGCCAAGAGCCTTGGAGAAGTTAGATGGCCCTGGCACTGACTAAAAAGACCAAAAAAAAAAACAAAACAAAAAAACCCCTCAGTAAACTTTAAACTTTAAGGGGCTGGAAGTATAGTTCAGTGGTGGAATGTTTGCTTGGCATTCCTTGGTGTGATCCTGAGCATTCCCCCCCCCAAAAAAAAAATTGGAAGGTATTTTTAGATGTATTTGTATAATTTGGGACAGTGATATAGTCAGTAATGAATGTTTGAAACATATGTAATGACCCCTGTCTCATTGTTGATAACCTAAGGAAAAAATGGTTCTCATGGAATAACAACCAAGTTTCAGAGAAGCATTTTTACTTTTGTTACCAGTGTGCCCTGATAGCAGAGCATACATACAGATGGAGTTAACACATGCTCAACAACCTGTAGTTTGGAAACCAATATAGTTTACAATGCTTACGTGCACTTTTCTCATATTACTGAATACACATAAGAAAGAAATGAGATAAAATAAGGACACTAATTTTTTTAAGGACATTATTTTGAAATATCTTTTCCTATGTGATTTACATTTGCAAGCAAACATTGTGCTATTATGTCTCCTATATAAGGTAGGAATCTTTAATTGTACAAAGGAGTTGCCATTAAGTAAAGCAGTTTATGAATGTAATGTGTCTTGATCAATGCAGCCTGGAAAAATGTGAAGATAAAAGAAGCAGGTATTTCAGCCATGGGTCCTGACCACTGTAGTGTGAATTTTGCCTGTGTCCAATAACACTGAGGTAGAAGAATGAATTAGTAAGTCTGGTGTTTTTATATGCTGGCTATAATCAAACTGTTTATTAGGACTCTAAGAAACCAAAGCAAAGACAGCTTAAAAATACTGTGGCATCAGGATCCTAAGTCCAGAGCTACTTAGTTGTACAGCACCAGGGAGAGCCATTTACAAGAGTGCTACTTGGAGTTGTAGAACAAAACAGTCCTTTTTGGAGTCCTTGAAATTGTCTAAAGTTATTAGGAAACATTTTTAAAGCAATTTGAAATGGTGCTTCTATGAGGCATGTTCATTAAGGTATAGGATCTGCTAAAATTATTTGCTAAAGCAGGAGACTATTCATACTTGGGACACAAATTACTTTGCCCAACACATTCTTGTACAGGAGGAATTATTTCAAGATTAGCCTAAAATCAAGTCGTATGAGAATAAGGCTATATGAGTTGTGGGTTTGTTTTCCTATTCACACATGGGGAAAGTTCAGGAATTAGGCAGATAAAGATTGAGCTCACATAGAATAAAATTTGAATGCCAGCTCTGTGTTCTCTACAAGTAGAAAATGTCCCTTAATTACATATGGAATGATACAACTACTTAAAGATAATATTTTCAAATCATTTGAAGTAACAATGTAGCTAATGATCCTATTAAGCTCTTAAAATTATATTGTTATCTTTAAATAATTGTGTAAAGGAGTTCCTGTTCAACAAATCATTTTGTAAGTACAACACATCTTGTTGTTATCCCTTTCTCTATTTTCAAAACTAATGGCTGGAGCCAACTGCAACAGCTTTGAGATATTTCATGTTTTCCTAATGTATGAATTTTATCCTGTTGACAGGTAAGGACACTGGGGAAAAAAATAATTTCAAAAAAATTAAAAGCCATTGTTAGACTTAAAAATCATTTTTATTTAGGAGCAAGAGTTTTTCATTAAATAAACAGTTTGCTAGTGTTTAAAACAAAAAGAATACTTTCCAAGTGGGAGATTATGGGCATAATATAAACATTTTAAGAGTAACCAAAATCTATTTAAAAAGAAGACACATACAAAACAAATCATACAGTGACATCTTGATAAATATAAAAGGAAAAGTCAGGGCTGGGAATGTAGCTTAGTGGTAGAGTGCTTGCCTAGCATGCATGAAGCCCTGGGTTCATTTCCTCAGTACCACATAAACAGAAGTGACACTGGTTCAAGTGATAGGATACTATGTTTGAGTAAAAGAAGCTCAGTGCCCAGGACAGTTCCCAAGCCCTGAGTTCAAGCTCTAGGACTAGGAAAAAAAAAAAAGAGAAACCACAAATTAAGACAAAACTAACACAAAGCATATCTATCTCAAAAAATAATTTTCAGATCAAACCTCAAAGCACAATACAACCATGCCCAGGAAACAAAAGTATGCAGATAGTTTGAAAATAAGATTGCATGAATATAGCAATAAAAGTAAAAAGTATCAGAAGAGATAATGGGTGTAAGATGCAACACTGCCTTGCAAATAGCAAGTATGTTGGTAAGATGCAACACTGCCTTGCAAATAGCAAGTATGTTGACAAGTCACACCAAAAAGAGCAGGAATTGGATTCATGCTATCAGATAAGGTAGAACTAACTTATGAAGAACGCCACTTCACAATGGTAAAAGGCATAATTCACAGTATAGATCTAACAGTTATGAATAAACACCAAAAAGTAGAGAACTGACATTTAACATGAAAAAGAGTTAGGAAGACCTGAAATACAGATGTATGTTGTTGATGCTCAGTCACTTCCCATGGTCCACGGCATATCAATTGGACAGAAAACAAAGCTAAACAGGCTGTAATACAATTAATTAAACATATGTGCAAATATATGAAGTATTTGTGGCAAGTCTCAAATGAAATATAATTGTAGTTACGAGATTAGAAACTAACCACTCAAATCTGGCATAAGGGTTGTTTTGAAGGTGTGGGGGAGGTGAGGTGTTAAGTTGCCTGGACTAGTTTGCAACTCATAATCTCCCAAAACTTCAGCCTCCGCAATAGCTGCGCTTATAGGCATATGCCATTGTACCAAGCTTGGCATCTGGAAATTTCAAAACATTTTAAAACTAACAAAAATAGAAGATACTGCATTTTTAATGTATGGGATATAGCTTAAGTAATGCTTAGATTCTAAGTCAAAATAAGAAACGAACTAGCAGTTCAAGGGAAACAAAAACCTCTGGGCACTGGTGGTTCGCATCTGTAATACTAGCTACACATGAGACCAAGATTGGGAGGAATGTGGTTCTATGTCAGCCTGTGGAGAAAAGTGAAATTTGCCAACATGGACATGTGGGTCTGGCAGCGTTTTACTGTGGTTGGTGTCCAGGAAATTGTATATGAACCTTCCTTCATAATCTCCTGGGTTGTTTTTTGGTATTGTTTGGCGGGGGGTTGTTTGTGTGGTGTTTTTGCCAGTAATAGGTCTTAAGGCTCACACTTGCTGGGCTTTTTCACTTACAGCTGGCATTTAACCATTGGAATCATGCTCCATTTACAGCTTTTTGCTGGTTCATTAGAGTCTCATGGATTTTTCTGCCTGGGCTGACTTTGAAATGGGATCCTTAGAGTTCAGCCTCCTGAGCAGTTAGGACTACAAGACTGAGCCACTGACACCTTGCAGGAAGTGATTCTTGATGATGAGACTTGGGAATATCGAAGTGTTTTGTATCCGTTTGTTGTTCAGAGAACCATCTAGCAATTTTGTAGGTATGCTTATATTAGGGTTTCAACTCAGGGTCTTGTCTTCTTGCTCAGCTCTTGTTCACATATGACATTCTACCTACTTGAGCCATGTCTCCAGTTCTGCTTTTTTGACTTGCTAACTGGAGGTGAGTCCTCTGGTTTTGTCTGCCTGGCTTGACTTTGAACCAAGATCTTCAGATCTCAGCTTCCTAATAACTAGGATTACAGGAGTGAGAAACCTGTGCCCAGTCCACCTAGCAATTTGAAGTATTTGATGTCTTTATAATTTAAGTCATTCTTGATTTCTAGATTTCAAAGACTTTGGCTTTGTTTGGGAAGGTTGGTCTTTGGCCAGTCCTAGGGCTTGAACTCAGGGCCTAGGCACTGACCCTAAGCTTTTGCTCAAGACTAGTACTCATCACTTGAGCCACAGCTCCACTTCTGGATTTTTGTGGTTAATTGGAGATAAAAGTCTCACAAACTTTCCTACCCAGGCTGGCTTTAAATCAGAATCCTCAGATCTCAGACTCCTGAGTAGCTAGTTTGAGAAGGACCAATTTCAAATTTATTCCATTTGTGTTGCTCTGTAATAGCTTGTCTGACACTTCTTTGCCTCTCTTCTACTACCCACCCCAACACTAAAGAAAAATAAGGTGCATCCTAGCTACAGTAATGACTTGTGAACTTTTTATTTTCTTCTTTTGTGAAAAGAATTGAGTTTGTACTTCATTTATTTTCTATGAATGACAGTAAGTCATTAAGGCCATTCCCTGTTCATAGATGCAGGTTAAAAGCTACTTAATTGAGTGGCTTCCAATCACTTTCCTGGAGTCCAGTTCTCTGAAAGATTTGGTAGGTGGCATGTTTTTCTAGGGAAAGCTACACTTGCTTGCTGCTTTCCTGGACGTCCCCACTGCTCTGAGAACATTGCCTGTGCTCAGAAATGCAGAGCAGATCCTATATTGCCTGGTAGGTCTGTGCATGTACACTGACGACACTGGCATACAGCTACAAAGAGCTGTATTTATGAACTTTTTTAATCCTAAAAAGGACCCTTGTCAGTAACTTTGATAGTACTTACCAATAACAACAAAATATGAGTTCTATCATAATTTTTTTTCTTACACTGCAGATAAAAAAGTTTTCTATCTAACAATTCTAGAACTCATATCTATATCCACTCTGGTCATCACCTTTGGGTCTCCTATGCCAATCTGGTTTTGGGGCAGAACCACTCCAACACAGAAAACACTGGAACAGAACAAGTTTAGGAATTCCAGTAACTGGCTCCTTCCTTATCAATATTGGAGTTTCCTATGTCTTTGGACATAAAAGGCATAATAGTCTGAAGAACACAGCCTTGAATAGATCTAAACATTTTAAATTTTCAAATCTACACCTAAATATTTTCTGCTACTATCAGACAGTTGATGAATAAAAATAAACCTGGAAAGAACATGGAGAGTTTAAAACTGACCCCGACTGACCCCAGCCTGATGGCTTACATCCTTCAGGTCTCCATTCTGAACATACATCCCAAGAGAACCTTCTTTGGCCATATCATTCAATAAAATATTTCTTATCTAACCACATTATCTTTAAGCTCTCTCTCCTCTCCCCCCTCTTTTTATCTCTCTGCTGGTACTGGGGTTTGAACTCAGGGTTTCTTGCTCATTTAGTTCATTTGGACTAGTTGAACAAGTACCTAGGAGGATGTGGGAAAGTATTTTGATAACAGGAATGAGATATTTGGATTACAAAGGAAGAAAAATTTTAGGAAGATCATGTTAGAATAGAAAATCTGGAAATGAAAAAAAAATCTGGAAATGTTTCCCATGCTACCTGGTAGAACTGCAGAGCAAAATGTGTTTCCTTCCATTCCAACACACTGGCAAGATTTTCTTCATTTTTTTAAGGAAGAGAAAATTTGTATCTGTAGTCAGGTAGTTCATTCTAGGTAAGATTCACTGCATACTCCCTGGACAAATTCTAACTGCTTTAAATGTACAATGAGTGAGAATTTCACTGTAAGAGTTGACTTTTAAAAAAATTTTTTTTCACAGCAAGTTCAATATTTAAAAATAAATCTCGAAAAATATCTATTTACAGAACAGGAAGAGGGGCGTGTGCAAAAGAGTTGACTTATAGTGCGAGCTTTTCTAGGTTAACAAGCTGTAAGAACACAGGCAAACATTTTTATTTCAAATTAACCTAAAGAGATAGTTTTGTACAACCAATATAAACACAAGTATCATTATAAAGAAGCAAATTCTTTTTAATTTCAAAAATAATGGATAAAGCCTTGTATGATTCTTAGTACTGAAGAAAAAAGAGAAAAGGGGGATAGATAGGAGAAAAAATTTTAGAAAAAAAAGGTATTAGTTTTAAATAGGGAAGGAACTCTAACAATATGCATATTATATATCATGCATCATATATCATTATTGTTTTACATAGTAGAAGTTTTCAATAAGACTTCTGTGGAAACTCAGGTAAGTTTTGTAAAGGAAGGAAAACCTTTTCTACCTGTATTTTGACATCTTTCAACATGCTCATTGTAGGGAAAGAGCATTACACAAATAGGCTCTAGGTTCCCACAGCACAGGACTGACTGGCAGGGGAAGTTTTTCAATAAGGAGATAGTTTGGCCACCAGAGGGCAGCATAAGAGCACTGATTTCTTGGTGGAGAATACATTTTAAAAGAAGGAAAAAGCAGATACTGACTTACTCAATTTAAGTATTAGTACCAAACACTTAAGTTCACATTCACTGGAGGACAGAATGTCAGTAACTGGTGTCAAAAGCTGCCTGCTTCCAAGTTTCAACAAACGTTACATTTTTCTCTTCTTTCTCACTTCTGTTCACCATTCTTATTATGGTTGATCATTTCCTAAGTGGAACAAACAAAGTGTCAGCCAGGCAGCGGTGGCTCACACCTGTAATCCTCGCAACTGGGGAGGCTGAGATCTAAGGATCACAATTCAAAGCCAGCCTAGGCATAAAAGTCTGTGAAACTTATCTCTAATAAAAATGACCAGAAAAACCACAAGTGGAATGGTGGCTTAATTGGTAGCCTTGAGCAAAAAAATCTCAGGGACAGTGCACAGGCCTTGAGTTCAAGCTCCAGGTCCAGCACACTAAGAAGCATCATTAATCCTTATACACATAACTTCACATTTTTCTTTTGCCAGCGTCATTGCTGGAAGTTATTTTCTCTCTTGGCCTACAAACCTAAATTATTTATCACTTGATCATTTACAAAAAGAGCATAGACTCCTGATTTTACCCATTATCATCTCTTCTTGCAGAACTCAAAAGATTCTAGGCCACCATCATAGCTCTTGGCTATTGGGCCTGTTTTCCCTTTCTCAAACCCATAAAGTCTTTCCTGAAGGCTTGGATCCTGGCTGTATCCTCCATCTGCAGTTTGTAAAGATTCTTCCTTGTCCTTCTGCTCTCATAGTAAGTGCAACTTTCTAGAATGAATATCCTTTGTGGCCATTTGACATTTGACCTTTCAATAAAAGGAATTTTCAACACTATCCTCATCTACTTTGAATGATATTCACATTTCCCACAACAGTACATGATCATGCATTGTTTTTATCTCACTTATGAGTATGGTTAGTTTTCATGGTCTTTATAAATTCTGATTATCTTAATGTTTTTTCCGGAAATGGTTCTTTTCAGTAAACCAGGAGGAAATTGTCCTAAATACTCTACAATACAGTGTGCATTTAATATTGCTGAAAATGAGATGGAAAAAGTAAGAATATTACCATTTGGGGGGGTAATAATCCAATTTTTAGCCATGCTAGCTAGGCAGGTGCTTTTCCTCTTGAGCCACATCTTCAGACTTCTCAGAGTTTTTTTTTTTTGTATCACGTTATGTTTAATGTTAAACACAAATAGAAAAAGCTAAAGTAAGTTGGGCATTGGTGGCTCATGCTTGTAATCCTAGCTACTCAGGAGGCTGAGTTCTGAGGATCATGGTTTGAAGCCAACCCCTGGCAGGAAAGTCTGTGAGACTCTTATCTCCAATTAACCCCCAGAAAACCAGAAGTGGCACTGTGGCTCAAAGTGGTAGAGCACTAGCCTTGAATGCAAAAGCTCAGGGCCAGCACCTAGGCACCCAGGCATCCAAGCACGCGCGCGCATGCATGCGCACGCGCAAACACACGCGCACACACACAAAGTAATGAGTCTTCCTAGTAATCACAAAATTAAGAACCATCAGAAACTCTACAACCTTGTGGTTTATCTTTTTTCTTTCCCTTTATTCAACTTCTATTGATTGGACACTGCATAGAACTCAACAGATAGGGTTTCTGAAGAAAAATAACTTGAGAGCATAGTAGTGGAAAAGGTAAAAGGTATAGTACCATGACTTCTACCTGAGGTTTTCTGCTCAAGGGTAATACTCTATCACTTAAGCCACAGATTCACTTATGGCTTTTTGTTGGTTAACTGGAGATAAGAGTCTCATGGGGCTGGGAAGGTGGCTCAGTGGTAGAGTGCTTACCTTGAGCTGAAGAGCTGAGGGACAGCGCCCAGGCCCAGAGCTCAGGCCCCATGACTGGCAAAAAAAAAAAAAAAAAAAAAAAGTCTCATGGATTTTCCTGCCTAGCCTGGTTTCAAACACCAATTCTCAAATCTCAGCCTCCAGAGTAGCTAGGATTACAGGTGTAAATCACCAGTTCCAGGCCTGCTACTAAGACTTTTAACACTTTCTCCCTATATTTTTTTTTAATCCCACTTCAGGATACTAATTAGAAAATTGCTGTGAAAGGATTTAAGAGCTTAGCACTGTGCCAAGCTTCAAATCTTCAGATTATATACATTGGACTATTAAAAGGCAATTGTTCAGTTTACTGATTACCTGTAAAACACTTGAGATGACCCAACTATCATTAATTTGGCAGCTATAATGACAGAATACCTTGGTATCCTTAAAAAAAAAAACTACACTAATGGGTATAGCTATTACAAGGCTGAATAACTTTCTATCAACAATTTACTGTTAAGTAAAAATTTAAGTTTCACAAGGAAAAATCAGATGAGATTTTCAATTTTGAACATCCAGTATAAATCTCTTCCCTAAATTTTAATCCTTTTGCCTGTTTTTAGGAAATATAATTGCATAATTCAAACTCCTTCAATACTGTGACCTACTTCCCCCTTGCTGTTATAAATGGCTCACGTAACTATGGTAACCATCTAGGGAAACTGAATGTTTTTCTGGTCAGCATTATGCAAAGCGCATTCATTATATGTATTATTTTTTCCTCTTTGTAATAACCAAGGGGATAATATGTTTGCTATTTTCTTGGTGATGGGAATGTTTTATTACACAAAATTTCTTCCTGAACCAAGGGGATAATATGTTTGCTATTTTCTTGGTGATGGGAATGTTTTATTACACAAAATTTCTTCCTGACAATAATCTTAGCTATTCACAGTCCTTTCATTAAAAGGTTTTAGAACTATCTTTTGCTAACAGTTACACTAAATGCTACCAGAACAGAGAACTCCAGGTTTTAGTGCTGTTCCTGAGCTTTTTGCTCAAGGCTAGCATTCTCCCACTAGAGATAAGTATCTCATGGACTTGCCTGCACAGGCTGTCTTTGAACCATGATTCTCAGATCTCAGCCTCCTGAGTAGCTAGGATTACAGGCATGAGCCACCAATGTCTGGCCCCTACATTAATTTTAAATATGAACTGTCTACCATAAAAAAAGCCTGATATTGCTTAGATTTCTAGTTTTCCAAGTAGAGAATCTGGAATTTTCTTAACTTTGCCCTTTAATCCAAGTAAGCATTTCCTCAAAGGAAGAAAACTGCAAAATGGAATTACATCTTGGAAATATACTTAGATATTGAGAACTTATCTTCAGTTTGTAGTGACTTTGATTTTTTTTTACTTTTTTTATTAATTGCTGTAATATTAGCTGTACTTAAGTAATAAAGTATTTAAATTCTTTTAAAATAAGCTAAATGGAGATTTAGACTAGGATTTTTTTAAAGTTTCCTTTTGTACTAATAAAATTAACGTTTTCTGGCTTTTATCAGGATAATTTAAAATGCTTCACTGAACAAATTAGTCTAATTAATACAAACTTCTAGATCATTACAGATTTACATTAAATACAACTAAATTTCCACTATCAATTGGTGATCTTTTAATGTGAAAATTCATTTAAAGTGCTTTTCTTTTTCACTTATTTAGTGCTAGCACTAGGGTTTGACCTCAGAGCCTGGACACTGTCCCTTAGCTTTTTCACTCAAGGGTTGGCATTCTACCACTTGATTCACAGCTCTACTTCTGGCTTCTTGCTGGTTAGACATAAGAATCTCACGGATATTCTTGCCTGGGCTCACTGTGAACTGTGATCCTCAGATATTGGACTGTATAGCTAGGATTACAGGCTTGATCCACCGGTGCTCAGCTCCAAGTGACTGTCTTGAATTTTCTCATTTTATAATGGTGTTTTAAAACTATTCAAATATTTTCCTTAGAAAAACACTGCTATTTGTTTCAATGAATAAAACAGAAAATTAACTTCTTACTGCTAAAGAAAAGACTTCACTTAACCAAACAAAATATATGGAACTTGTTTTCACCGGATTAAACAACTCAAATATACTAAGATTAAATGAGACAAGAGAAAAAGTTTGGTTTGGATACTAAATGATAGTAAAGAATTATGGGGTTAGAGTTATGGTAATGTGGGAGTTTTGGGGGGTTTTTTGTTTTTTTTTTTTTGTCGGTCATGGGGGCTTGAACTCTGGACCTGGTCGCTGTCCCTCAGCTCTTCAGCTCAAGGCGAGCACTCTACCACTTGAGCCACAGCACCACTTTCAGTTTTCTAGTGGTTTATTGGAGATAAGAGTCTCATGACAGTCTTTCCTGCCCAGGCTGGCTTTGAACCGCGATCCTCAGATCTCAGCCTCCTGAGTAGCTAGGATTACAGGCGTGAGCCACCAGCGCCCGGCTTGGATGTTTAA
>NW_012267220.1:14572090-14582242 GCF_000151885.1 Dipodomys ordii
TTTTTCTTTTTGCTTATGTGGTGCTGGGGAATCAAACCCAGGGCCTCAGGCATGCAAGGCAAGCGCTCTACCACTGAGCCACCTTCCCAGCCCCTGCAAAGTTTTATATATTTATTAGCTTTATACACTTTTGTGCTTGGTGTTCAGATAGGACTTTTTTCACTAGTTCTTAAATTTTTCTGGTCTGGGGATGTAATGCATTAGTATTTAATGTTACAAATTATATAGAGGCAATCACATTTCTCCCCACCGGTTAAGAGATACTTTCAGAGATTATTGAATCAAATACAAAAATTTTATTTCAAAAAAAGGATTAGGAATAGAAAAAAATCACAAATGAGTGGAGTATTTGTTACAGAAAATGGTTAGCCTTTGAACTACTAAAACTTAATACATAATTTCAAGTGCTTTTCATGCAGCCTGTTGAAAGTGCTTAAATGGTACAAGCAGATACAGTCTGTATATAAAGTCTAAGGTTTCTTAACCACTTGAATTATTTTTTTAAACACATAGAAATGGTAGCTTCCTCTCAAGTTTTCTGTGGAGATTAAATGATAAAATATTTACCACATGATAGGGGCTGAGTAAATGTTGATTTCCTTTCTTCTCTCACTACATAATTTAGATACCTTTGAAATGTGAATTTTTATCTCATACAGTATGTGCAAGTATGCTGTATGGCTTTTATATTCTGAATCATTATTAGAAAATATTTGAAATGAAGTTTGTCTTTTCTTTTCCTCTTTTTGGCAGACCTTGTGCTTGCCAGGCTAGTGCTCTAGTACTTACGTCTTATTTCCAGCCATTTTCTTCACTGTTTATTTTTTAAATAGGGTCCCTCCTTTTGGTGGTTGCTGAGATCACAAGTGTCTGCTTCAGTATCCAGCTTCCCCCTCTGTAGACACAGAATCTCCCAGACTTTTCTGGAACTGTGATCTTCCCAATCTCAGCCTCCAACCTAGCTTGGGATGGTGTGTCAGCACCACTGCACCCACAATCCTTCCCATCTTATCTTCTTAAGTGGCTGGGATTACATGCATCATCCACCAGCGTGTAAATTTAAAAAAAAAATTTTGTAACAGTAAAATAATGCCATTTTTTTCTGGACAACAGTTAGGTTCTCAGGAAATCCACTTGTATGCCTAGCGGAGCAAATGCTATAGACAGCCTTATTTGACAATATGTTGTGCAAGTATGAATACTCTCAACTGTGGTGGCACAGTTGCCCATCCAGTATGAGAACCTGCAGTATTCAGGGAGGAGCTAACTCCTAAGAGTTGTATTAAATATTTGTTACCTTACTTTAAGACAGATCCAGTGTATGCATTTTACTCAAATATTTAACATTTCTGTGTTTTGTAGTAAATAACATCGGAATATATAAGAGAGTGGTAGGCAGGCAGCAATAATGGAGTGTAGAAATGGTGTGTTATGTGGCGTGATAAATTAATGTTTATTTTCCCACCTCTTCTAAGACAGAACTCTTTCAAGCAGCATATTTTGTAAGGACAAGAAATAGCTCTTATGTATTCTTTTGAGCTGGGCACCAGTGGCTCACGTCTGTAATCCTAGCTACTCAGGAGCCTGAGATCAGAGGATTGCGGTTCAAAGCCTGTGAGACTCATCTCCAATAAAACACTCAGAAGACTGGAAGTGGTACAGTGGCTCAAGTGGTAGAGCACTAGCCTTGAGTTTGTAGAGCTGAGGAACAGCGTTCAGGCCCAGAGTTCAAGCCCTATGACCAACAAAAGTATTCTTTGGTGACATCCGAAATTATATTTTCAGGTTTTCTTTTTCTGTTGTTCTGAGACAGGTCTATGTACTTCTGGCTGGCCTTGAACTCTTGATCCTCCAACCTATACCACCCAAATAATTCTGCCTAACAAGTGCTGGAATTACAAGCATGCACCATCATAGTAGGTCGGTGCAATTTCAGATTTTTGCATGCTTTCTAGTGACTCAGCTATTTTATGTTATTTAAATAAGTGTCCTATTTGCTATGCAATTGAATCAGCAGTTTCAAAAAGTTTAGAATCAACTGCTGAATTATCTACAAAGGCAGAACGATCCAGTGCTGATTATACTGTAATTTTATAGTAGCTCGGTCAGGTGGTGCCAGAAACAATAGACCTACTTTGGAAATAGTTTTAAATTTTGGAAATTCCCCTGTGACCCTAAAATAAAAGAACCAATAAAACTAAGATGATAGGAAGCTAAGAGTTGCTGATGTTTGCCTTTTCTAAGATTGTCCAAGGGTACCATGGTGAAAGTGAAGGTTATCAGGTCTCTCTAGAGAGATCAAGTCATTGAACTGTAAACGGAGTTGGACTGTCATCTGTAATCTAGTCTTAGAACCTCTTCAAGTTTTAGGGTTGGAGTTCAGCATGTCAGATTTGTGTATGGGTTGTTAGAAAGTTTGAGTGGTATATGGGCAGTAAATAAGAAACCTAGTAGACTCTAAAGTGGCCTTAAGTATTCCTGCGTATATAAAATACTGTTGATTATTAATTTATTGAATTATCTTTTTAATATACATAGTTTTAAAGTTTTGCGTTTTTTTTTCTAAGTGCACATTCGTACTGTGTAATGTCTTTGTATGGAGAATAAAGGTTTTCTATTACTGGGGTTTGAACACAGAGCCTCATGTTTGCTAGACTGCCACTCTCCTACTTGAGCCATGCCTCCAGGCGTACTTTTTTGCTGGTTATTTTGGAATTGGAGTCTAGCAAACTTTGCTGTCTGGACTAGCCTTAAATTATGATCCTTCGGATCTCAGCCTCCTAAGTAGCTAGGATTACTACAGCTGTGTGCCATTGGCTTAGCAATGGGTTTTTTTTTTTTGTTTTTCTGTGCCAGTCCTGGGGCTTGAACTCGGGGCCTGGGTGTGGCCCCAGGAGCCTTTTGTTTTCTCCAGCTCAGTGTGCTTTGCCACAGCTCCACTTCCAGCTTTTTGGTGGTTAATTGGAGATAAGATTCTCACAGACTTTCCTGCCTGGGCTGGCTTCAAACTTCAATCCTGAGGATCCAGGGTTATAGGTGTGAGCTACCTAGCAGCCAGCAAACAGTCAAGTTTGTAATGTGCACATACTAGAGAGGAATGTGGTTTGGTGCTTTGAGTTAGTTGTAACTTAATGTTATATGTGCTAATACACATGTTCTTTTCCTTTTCCTCTTTTTAGAAACATTAAAGGAAATTGATGATGTCTATGAAAAATACAAGAAAGAAGATGATTCAAACCAGAAAAAACGCCTACAGCAGCATCTCCAGAGAGCATTAATCAATAGTCAAGAATTGGGAGATGAAAAAATTCAGATTGTCACACAAATGCTTGAATTGGTGGAAAATCGAGCAAGACAAATGGAGTTACATTCACAGTGTTTCCAAGATCCTGCTGACAGTGAAAGAGCCTCAGATAAAACAAAGATGGATTCTAACCAACCAGAAAGATCTTCAAGAAGACCCCGCAGACAGCGAACCAGTGAAAGCCGTGATTTGTGTCATATGACAAATGGGATTGAAGATTGTGATGATCAGCCACCTAAAGAAAAGAAATCCAAGTCAGCCAAGAAAAAGAAACGCTCTAAGGCCAAGCAGGAAAGAGAAACTTCACCTGTTGAATTTGCAATAGATCCCAATGAACCTACATACTGTTTATGTAACCAAGTGTCTTATGGGGAAATGATAGGCTGTGACAATGAACAGTGTCCGATTGAATGGTTTCACTTTTCATGTGTTTCACTTACCTATAAACCAAAGGGGAAATGGTATTGCCCAAAGTGCAGGGGAGATAATGAGAAAACTATGGACAAAAGTACAGAAAAGACAAAAAAGGAAAGAAGATCGAGGTAGTAAAGGCCATCCATATTTTAAAGGGTTATTTGTCTTTTATATAATTGGTTTACTTTCAGAAAATGTTTTAGGGTAAATGCATACGACTATGCAATAATTTTTAATCATTAGTATTAATGGTGTATTAAAAGTTGTTGTACTTTGTCTGTGACCTTAATTTTCTGCACTGAATTACCAAATATTTTAAACCAGGTAGTCTTTAGATCACCTGATGAAAGGACCAGGGAACCAGGAGAGATTTATGTGGATATTATACAGATTTCACAAACCATGCCTATTTCATTCTCACTTTAAACACCAGTGCTATTTTTGGGGGTAAACAAAAGTTTTGCTAACAGTTTAGTTCTATGTGCTTAAAAAATTTAGAGATAGCTGGATTTCTCTGAAAGTATTGAATAATCTTGGGTAATTTAAATATGACACTGTTCCTCTTTAGAGCTGCTTTTTGCCTAGCCCCATTTATACATATACTTGTTACTCTCTAGTCTTCCAGAAATTTACGGAACTAGAGATAAAAATAATTTGGGATCCAAGTGGAATAATGTGCTCTTATTAGAGTATTTGCTGCTGTCTTTTCCTTAGTAGCATTTTGATATACCGCTAGCCCATTTGTAAATGCCTTCCTGCTTCTCAAAATAGATACATTTAATCTAGGGCTTAAGAAGTTTTGTGTTTTGTTGGTTTAATTGGGACAGGTGAGTAGTTAGGATACCAAAAATGTTGCCATTGGTTAATATTGGCAAAATCTGGATTATTTACTATCATGGTTCAAGGTTGAACAATTTAAAAAATGCATCTTAATAGCTTTGTTAGGGAATTTGGTTCATTTCTGTCCCAATCAGTGACTATACATTATTTTAATTAATAGTGTATTTACCTTCTTAACTTTCTGGTATTGGTGCTGTTTGATGTTTTCATGTTTAATGAACTAATTTCATTATAACAATGCAATTAATAATGTATTTTGTAAATTCAATTGCAAGATTCTAATATTTTAAGGGTAAACATTCTAATTGATATATATGTCCATATGTCTGGAGCAGTTTTGGTTGAAAGGGGCAGTATAGCTTGGCTAGTCCTTTAAATCCTATGTAACATTCTTTTATTTCTCATATCATTTTAATCTGATGACCTTGATTCTTTTTGATTAACATGTGAAATGTCCTATCTTACTTGGAAAAAAAATGTTTTTTTCTCTTCTAGCCTTCCTGTGTGACTTTGAGGCACATCATTTTACCTTGTCTGAGTGTCAAGTCATTTACTTATAAAATGAATTGGCTTAACTATCTCCAAGGTTCTTTTGAATTAGAATTGTGCTGTAGTGAAGGATCTTAATAATGAAATGGTTTTTCTCTTTTGTTTATGTTGTCCATTCTGCAGTCTGAAGAGAAAGGTGAGCTTGACAGTTGGATAAATGCACAATATTAAGTTCTGTCTTAAGGATATTTTAATTGGTGATTAGAGCTAGTTGGTGATGTTATTTCTTAAGCAAGAAATAATAGTATGATTAAGAATTAATTTATATCAAGTTGTAAAGAACCCTTTTCCTTCTTGAGAAGGTAGCATTTTGTTTCACTGATAAAGGGGTTTTTCCTAGAGTGAGCTATTTAACTGACACCACTAAAAAGCAGTGTTGAGGCCAAGCCCCCCAAATCCTTCAGGTGTGACTTCTATAGAAGTTACCGGTTTTTTATATATCAATTTGTCTCAGCATATGGAAGGGAAAAAAAAAACAACAACTAACCGAAATGCCCAAGTTTGATTTCCACTTTGATATGCAAACAAACCTGGAATATCCTGGAAGATATGCTCCTAATGTTTTTAACAGCTTTGTTTTTATGAATTTCCTTTAGTTTTCTGCAGCATATGGGAAATAGAAGTCTTAAATTCATATAACATTACAATGGAGAGTTCTTTCTTTTCTCATTTACCATATCATATCATAGTTACCATCTTATAGCTATATTCCAGCGGTTTATCTCACATTGGAATTACCTCAGGGGTTTCAAAAACCATGGATACCTGTACCCTAACTTCAGCAATTGTGACATAGTTCATTTGGAATGTGATTTATTCATTAGAAATTCTAAACCCTGCTGGGCTCTGGTGGTTCACGCCTGTAATCCTCCTAGCTATTCAGGAGACTGAGATCTGAGGATCACAGTTCAAAGCCAGCCCAGGCAGGAAAGTCTGTGAGACTCTCATCTCCAATTAACCGCCAGAAAACTGGAAGTGGCTCTAACTGGAAGTGGCTCTGTGGCTCAAGTGGTAGAGCGTTTGCCTTGAGCTGATAGAGCTGAGAGACAGTGTCCAGGCCCAGAGTTCAAGCCCCATGACTGACACCCCCTTTTCCCCCCAAAAAGAAATTCTAAACCTTCATTCTAATGTACAGATCCCCATTCTAGAGTATAGAAATATTTCAGAACCACTGCCCCATTTTGAAAACTTTGGAAACTGCTAATGGATTCTCAACATCCAGATTTGTGTAACTGTAGCACATATAAGTGTAGATACATACACAACAGTTTATCTCCTACCTCTGCAGTTCTATGGTCAATACTTGAATACTCCCATTCTTAAGTGCAATGTGCACCAGGAACTGTTTAACCTGGGTGTGGTATTAAAAGAAAAAGCCCCTGCTTGTGGCCCTTATATCTTGGTGAACAAATCAAGCACATATAATCTCAGGTGACTTTAAGTGCTGAAATGCAAGTAAAATAGAGTATATAGATGGAGAATGAAATGGGGGTGAGTATTAAATATGATGAAAGAATATCCTAGAACAGAAATAAAGAAATGAAATAGGCATAAAGCTTTTGGGGTGGGAGGAGTAGAACAAACTTGAAGCAGAGTGTTAGAGCACATTGTGGAAAGTGTAGGCTCAGGGAAGCCATGAAAAATGGGGCAAGCCATTGAAGGGTTGGGAGCCATGATCAGATTTGAAGGTCATAGCTGATACTGTTTATAGTATTATGGGCAGCATAGATGGAAATAGGGAAACAGAAGACTCAGAAATCTGCACCAGAAAATACTGGTGGCTTAAATTATGGTGGTTAGAAACGGAAATGATGTGTAATGATAGCTCTCTGTTTTAAAAACATAGCCACCAGGACTTAGGCCCAGGAATTAGAAAGTAAAGTGATGACAACTTAGGTTTTTGGCCTGAGGGGAAAATAAGGTTTTTGTTCTGTGCATGTTTTGAGATGCCTCCAATTTCTAGGAGAATACCATGGAATTGAGGGAAGAGAGAGGCAATAACCACTGAAGAGTCTGCCTATCAATGGTGATGAAGTCATATGATTGAATTCGTGCTTCTCCAAGTTTCTATGCACAAGTCATCTCAATTTGTTGAAAAATGCAGATTCTGATTCAACAGATATGGTATGGGCCCTGAGATTCTACGTTTCTAACAAATGTGCTGCTGATCAGAACTGCATTTTGAGTAGCAACCAGGTATATAGAAAGGAGTTAGCCCTAGATACTGCAACCCCTATAATAGAGAAGAACCAGCAAAGGAGCTTTTTGAGAACCCTTAATGAAAACCAAAAAATGATTCAACCGAAACAGAAGAAAGGGCTTCAGAAAGTGAATCATCTGCCAGATGCCAGTGGCTCATGCCTATAATTCTAACTACTCAGGAGGGCTGAGCTCTAGGGATGACGATTCATAGGTTTATGAAACTTCTCTCTGGCCAACCACCAAAAAAGGTGAAGGTGGAGCTGTGGCTTCAAGTGGTAGAGCACTAGACTTGAGCATGAAAGCTCAAGGACAGCAAATGTACAGCCCCTGAATTCAAGCCCCAGGAAGCCCTGGGACTGGTATGCACACCAAACAGGAAATCAACTCATTCATGAACACACATTAGCGGGGTCATTGTTGAGTTTAGAGAGCTGCAATTTTGGAGGATGAAGGACTGCTTGCAGAGTTAGAATAGTGACAGCAATTACTGTGTGTTATAAGCTCTTAATGTAAAAGATGGCAGTAGTTCACTTATCCACTTACTCATACTGTTTCTGCACTTGCAAGGCATTGTCTTAGGTACTGGATATAAAACAGCAACGAAAGACAATAAGCTGACCTGCTAGTGCTTAGGCCATGGAGTGTATGGGAGTAAATGCAGATAGGTTATTAACTTTAGTACTGGGAACATGAGATTGTACTCTCTAATACCTTCCACTTTGCTGGGGAAAAGATGGTGGAAGTCTGTAGGAATTAGAGGTGTGTGTAAAATGCCACTTAGGGAATTGAATCCCCCAGGAATACCAGTCAGAAGTATAGTGCAGTCAAGCTAGACATTTTGGTCATAACTTGAAATAAGCTAATAGCTCATTCTCTTCACTGGATACAGGTATTTAAAAAAAAAAGAAAGATAAACATTTAAAATTACTTCAGCTTTCAAAATCTCTCAAAGCCAGAAAAATTCCATCTCTTAGTTCTCTATGTATGTACAGAGGTGGCTTCTCTGAGAGCTTTATGGTCATTATCCTTCATGGAGCAGATTGGAACTCAAATCTGTAAGGAGCTGTTGGCATAAAAGAGCTAGGCAGCGCTTCCCCTCTTGATAAAGTTCAAGAGTTTTGGTAGTGTTTGTTGTTTGGAATTACCTTTACCATGATTGCTTAACTATACATCAGAGAAACCATGATTTCTAACCCTTGCTATTGCCGCAGGGAGATGCTTGGGCGGGAATCAGGACTGTCTGAGCTAGGTCAGGTCACTGTCCTCCCTGGCCTGTATTTTGTTGAGATGAAAAATGACAGTACAATGATATCCTAAAATGGCTATTGCTTTTGTTTCTGAATGAGGAGGCTGAGGGAAAGGTCTTGATCACAAATATAGTTTATAAAATATCTTTCAATTCATGTAAATGATTACTAGACTTTTTTTTTTTTTTTTTAATGTAGAGCTTGGACGCAACCTCAAGCTCTTGCTTGGCTTTTTTGCTCAAGTCTGGTTGGTGCTCTACTACTGGAATCATGGCCATTTCTGGATTTGTTTACCAAGGCTAGCATTGAACCTCAGTCCTCAGATCTCAGCCTCCTGAGTAGCAATCATTATAGGCATGAAGGCATGACTGGCCAGTTTCTACATCTTAAAGTCAAATTTTCTAAACATTAGATACGATGGAAAAATTGGAAGAGATTTGACCACAAACGTAACATTATAATCATATTTTGAAATATTACTTTTTAAATCAACTCACCTTTTTATTGGCTTATGTTAACTTTCTGATGTAACATTTTTAAAAGGAAGTATATTATTTTATACATAGAAAATCAGTACTACTTTTATGCATAGATTGCAGATTACCTTAAACTATAATGAAAATAAAACAGTGATACTAAATTCTGGCCAGCTAGTATTTCCTGTGAAAACTGAGAGTAGTCTACCCTTTACTAGAAAGCATGATTAGTAAATTATCTAAAGGATTTAAATTATCAAAAGGATATAAAAATAATTTTCTTGAATACTTCCTTACCATCCTACTCATTTTAAGAAACACAGCAACAGAAAGCTAACCACTGAAGTTTTTGTTTTTGTTTTTTACTATCTCAGTATAAAAACTACTATTTCTGAATTTAAAGTTGTATTTATACCCTTAAGACTTTGGTAAGCATTACTGACCAGCATCATGTCTGTTAGTTTTATAGTAACTGATCAGAAGCTACTGTCTGACCCATAGAATTGCTAGTCTCGTCTGGCCTGATCTAGAATTAAAAAAAAAAAAAAAAAAAAAAAAGTCCCTTCAGTGCCTTTTCTTTGACTGGGAAGAGAATTCCTGGATCAAATTTGTCATAGCACTGCTTTTGGGTCCATCATTCCAGACCTGAAGCAAATCTTGAGAGTTATGCAGATAACTTCCCGATTTATCATTCTCTAGCATAAAATTGTTTGATGATTACAAAGCAGTTTCAATTACCCTGCACATAGATAATAAATCCATATCTTCTCTAAGCAGTGAAAGAGTGAGTTTTTTTTAGTACCATAGGGTATTTTGGTAGCTTGGATAGTTGTGCACCTGTCAGCAGTAAAGTATTCGTTGAGATGTCAAGAGTATTGGGTAAGTTTGACCTGTTTTCTTAACTAGGTCCTTAAATCTTTTTTGGCATATGAGAAGGTATGAACTCATATTTAATGTCTTCATCCTATAACACAGCACCATGCTGTTTTATATAGGGATATCCTTAAATTCTGCTTCAGTATGGAGGGACCTTTAAATGCCTCTGTACTTCTAATTGTCTTTTTTTTTTTTTTTTGGTGGTGGGGGGGCTTGATCCTCTTAATTATGCTTCATGCAAAGC
>NW_012267220.1:14582292-14583685 GCF_000151885.1 Dipodomys ordii
AGCCTCCCCGCTGCACGCTGGGTGGCGTAGTTCCCGAGACCCTCACTCCGGGTTGTTCAACCACCCCGCTGCTCCTTTTAAGGCTCGCAAGGGGCCGCGCTTGACCCGCCTGATGAGGATACAAGTCGGTCACACCGAGCCGCGAGGACAGAACCAAGGTTTCCTCCTCTCCGTGGGAAGGGCGGACGCGAGAAGCCCATCGCCTGTCCTCTCAGGTCCCATTCAGACACTGGGCGAAGGGGCGGGCGCAGCCGTGCTTCCCCTTTAAGAGGAGGCGGGGCGCCGCTGCCGTTTGGCCTCTCTGTGCACCTCCCCCTCACTCGCCCAGGGCTGACGGACCAATCGCCCGGGCGGCGGCGGGAAGGCGGGAGAATGCGAACCCTTCGGTAGGGCGGTAGGGGCGGGACCCCTGCCTTATTAGGAGTGAGGCCTGCGCAGGCGCAGACGCGACCGCCGCGGAGGGGCGGGGCCAGCGGGCTGAGAGAGTCTGTCGGACAGGCACGGAGGGTGGCGGAGCGGAGAGTCGCCAAGCGAGCGGGCTTGTCATGGGGATCCGGGCTAGTAGGCGGCGCGAGTAGCATCTGGGGACTCCGAGAAGGGCAGGAAGTGTCCGCTCCGGGGACCACCGCCAGCTCGGCGGGGGGCTGCGGGGGGGGGATCCCCGCTGCCGTGGTCCTGGGGACCGGGAGGCGGAGAGAGGAGGGAGTCCTGGTGTCGCCCCGCCCCCGGGCTGGTTACGGCGGGGGCGGGGAGTGAGGGCTGCCTTCGGGGGGGAGTGGAGATCGGGGGACTCGGCGGTGCCCTCCGGAGCGGCGGCCGTGTCCCCGCGGCGCCGGGCCGCCGAGCGGAGCGCCGCGGCTGCTGCATGCGCGGCTGCTGGATGCGGAGGCGGCGGCGGCGGCGGCGGCGAGGATGTTAGGGCAGCAGCAGCAGCAACTGTACCCGCCGGCCGCGCTCCTCACCGGGGAGCGGAGCCGGCTGCTCACCTGCTACGTGCAGGACTACCTCGAGTGCGTGGAGTCGCTGCCCCACGACATGCAGAGGAACGTGTCCGTGCTGCGAGAGCTGGACAACAAATATCAAGGTAAGGGACCGGGCGCGGGGCGCAGGGCGGGGGGGGGGGAGGCCCGGGAGGTGACTCCGCCGCTCCCGGGATCTGCGGGCCTCGAGCTGCTCCGGCCCTCGGCCGGCCCCGGGAAGTGCCACTCTCCGTCCCTCCCGTGACACCCACCCTCCCATCCCCCGCTCCCGAGCGTGCAAGCGGGACGACGAGGAGGGTGGAGACCCGAGTCGTGGCCCTTCCTTTTCCCGGCTGCGCTCCGGAGGACTTGGAAGGGGGTTCGGGGTGTGTGCGCGCGCGCACGCGTGTAGGGGTGTGTGTGTGTGTGTGTGT
>NW_012267220.1:14595990-14610516 GCF_000151885.1 Dipodomys ordii
CTTGAGCCACAGTGCCACTTCTGGCTTTTTTTCTTTTTTGCTTATGTGGTGCTGGGGAATCGAACCCAGGGCCTCATGCATGCAAGGCAAGCGCTGTACCACTGAGCCACCTTCCCAGCCCCTTCTAATTGTCTTTAAACAATTTTTTTGTTCTTCAAAAAATGCTTAGTAGTGTGTATCCCTCTTTATATTGAGTCAGCAAGGCATTTGCATCTAGCTTAGGAATAAATAGGACTGTAAGAGAGGATCTAGTGTTAGAGGTTCCATGTGTGGGTTTTTTTTTTTCTTAGGTAGATTGGTGTGTGTGTGTGTGGGGGGGGGGGTGTTCTACTCTGTTCTTGACTGCTTACATGCAGCATTTTGCTACATCCTTTGACCAGCAAAATGCAATGACTTTGACCAGGCCTTCTTTACATACTACACTAACCTTGGAAACTTGCCATGGAGAAGACTGCATAAGCCAGCTGGCTCATTTTCTTTCCATGTGTTCATAGTTTAGATAACAGTATGGAATCCTCACCTCAGTGGGAAGTAATGAGTTTGGTTCTATGTAAAGGATATGAATGAATGTCAAAAGGGAGCGTATAGCATTTCTAACTTTTTTTGTTTCTTTTGCCAGTCCTGGGGCTTGAACTCAGGTCCTGGGCACTGTCCCTAAATCTCTGTGCTCAAGGCTAGTGCTCTAGCACTTGAGCCATGGCGCCACTTCTGGCTTTTTCTGTTTATGTGGTACTAAGGAATCGAACCCAGGGCTTCATGCATGTAAGGCAAGCACTCTACTGCTAAGCTACATTCCCAGCCTGTATTTTGCATGTGCACACACACCTTCCTGAGATATTAACACAAATCACCTTAAGTAGCAGAAATTTTCCTCTGTTCATTGGAGTACATTTCATTTTTTGGGTTAAAAAGGTTCACTTTGCCATTTTGAAAAAAGTAAATTCTCACAGAGTAATTGTAAAGCACTGTAGCCAAAAGAAAAAAAAAAGTGGGGATTAAGACAGTTTTCAGTTTTGACAACAAAAAGTTTATAAGACTATAATTCATGGCATTGAGTGTTCCAGGGAATAACTTCTGCATCCATTCTTTAGTTACTTGATAATTCTCACAAAATTTAAAGGTGTAATTTAAAGGAATTGACAGTCCGGCCCCTCTCTACTTTTACAATGACAAGGAAACTTTACCATAGCTAGTTGAGAGAGAGGTATTTAAGTACTCCCTAAGTGTGTTACATTAAAATTAATCTTTAATTAGACTTCTCTTCCCATTAGTAATATGCTTAATTGTCTGGAATTGGGAGATTAAATTTCATTATTTTAGGTTAATAAGAATTGAGTTGGGGACCTCAGTACAGGGTTTCTGTTTAAAGAAAGGTAGATTTCTGTGCATGTTTATATGGAGAACTAAAGTAGATGATTTTGATTTGTTTTTTTACCAGAGTCTTTCATGTTTGTTTTACTTGTTATTCTCCATGAGATCTCTCCTACCAAGAGAGAAAAGGGGAAAAATACAAAAGAGAATTTTACCATACATAGTCATTTGTAAATAATCCCTAGCCACAAATTGAATGTTATTCGTTTCCTTGATATATTTTCCCACATAGACCTGCCTTGTCTTGACTTTTGACATTGATATGATAAAGGAAGTATAGCTAGGATTGCAGAATCATGTCACATGGAACTATAAGAACATTCCTGTGATAGTCAACATCCTCTTGCCTGGAGTGAGGTCATGCCCCAAACCAACATGTTCTATGGGTCCTAGGATGCTCAGCCCAGGAAAGCTGTGATGCTTTGCATATTATATCCCTCCTCTGAGGGATTCAAAAGTATGTATTTATGTTAGCATTCTGAGAAACACCACCACATTTCTCCCTGTTAAAAAGCTGAGAGAAGTAGAGTGAAACAAGATTGTGCCAAAGCATCCAAATATATGGGATAATCATGAACTAGGGAATTACACTCAAGTTCCTCACTTTTCTATATCCTCAGTATTATCGTCTTAGCACTTTGACCATTATTTAACAGTATTAGTCCAGAGATAAGGATCTTTATCTTCTTTCTGATCATTAGATCCTTATACTCAATTAGGTGTACATGTTTAAAAGTATAAGTCTGCCACAACAAATTACAATAAGCATGTTGTGTTCTACAAGCTCCACTTTGAAAATAATGTAACTTGCTAGCTTCTTGATTGCGAGATATCAGACATATAGTTCTGGGTAACCTTTGTAGCTGATCAGGGAAACTTTTTTTTTTTTTTTTGTCGGTCATGGAACTCTGGCCCTGGGCACTGTCCCTCAGCTCTTCAGCTCAAGGTTTACACTCTACCACTTGAGCCACAGCACCACTTATCAGAGAAACTTTTGATGACACCACTGTGAAGAGGAATTATGATGACAAGAAACACATGATAATGATGTCTTAGTTCAAGCCACATTTTATTATAACCATATGGGTCAACTAGCTGATTGTGACAAGCGACCTCTGGGCAGCAATTCCACATTCCCAGTGAGCTCTGAAGTTTACTAGAATTCAATGTAATGTTCTTTTAGCTTTAGAACCTATAAAGGCCAACTAAATGATTTTCCTCACAGTCTCATTGTTATTTCATAGTAATGAATATAATCTGTTCCTGTAAAATGCATTTACTGGAAAGTCAGAATTGCTAAATGAATGTCATGGTCAGAAGTTTCTGGGAAAGGGTAGAAAAATAGCAACTGGAGCTAGAACTAGCATTTGAGCTGTGTATGAGGCATAGGGCCTCTAGAGAAAAGGGGTAGCTGCCTTATCCAAGGATTGTAATTCCAGATGGAGTTCCAGATTCTGGTAGAGTTCCAGATTCGTCATTTCTAGCACAGGTTAGTGATTTTTAGGTTTAGCTGATTCTTACTTCTTACTTCGGATCTTTGGGAAGATTAAATTCATCCTAGAACTAAATAATTTAAGCTAAAGCAGTATGTGATGCACTGGTATCTATATTCTGAAAGAGGCTTCATGTCTATCTCTACACATTGGTTTGTTAAAGCTACATGAAGAAGAGTTGAATGTTTATTCCAAGACAGTAAGGCATTAAGGCCAAATGAGAATGTCATACAAAGGGAGAATTTCCCTTTCCATAACCGTCTCAGTTTACAAAAGAAAGCAAGGCTTTCACCCTGGTATGCATTACCTCTAGTTCTGGAAATGGCTGTACATTCTGAAACAACGAAAACCAACTATTTGCTCTCTTTGCTTCATTACCATCTCATTGCTGTGTCAAAAAAAAAAAAAAAAACCAAGCCATTTAGTTGCCTGAAGGATTTTTCACAGTTTTCAGTGGCATACTGGACTTGGAAAGGGCCTCACAGATGTTAAGTACATACTTACCACTGAGTTACACCCCACCTCCTGCTTGTGGTTTTAAAAGCACCACAAGGAACATTTGAAATACTGATAATTGGGAAATCTTTTTTCAAAGCACTATATAATTCACCGTAAGTAGTCTGTCATGATTCTAAGTAAGTTTTATTTATTTTTAGTTATTATCTTCATGATGTTTTAATCAAGTGTGAACTAATAATGATAGTATTCAATTCAGAAGAAAGGAACTTATACATCATTTGATTACAAAGAAGTAGAACAGGATAATCAAAAGGCTTTTAAGATTAAAAATATATCAGTACCATTTAGTGGGAGAGAGAAGTTGAAAGGAAACAAAATTTTAGAAAAAAGTAATGTTAAAAAATTTTACTTGTAGGTATGTTAAAATTGAATGGTATAGCATTTATATTTCATTGAATATCTCTGATATAATTTTTAATGTTTTGCTTTATTATTAAATGGACAGTATAACACCAGAAAGCAGAGTCTCTGAAATCATGCAAGCTTACGATAAAACATTTTAGAAGTGTGAGAGAATGTATGTAGTTTTTAGGATATATAAGAGCAAAAACAATAGAAATTGTTGACACAGTCAACACTTTCTGGCCTTAAACACTATTTGGCCTTAATTCTTCTCTTCACCTTGAATGATCTGTCTGAGCTCACCATTCACTTGTGTGGTGTTGTGTTGCAACTTCTGAAATCTTTACCTTCCACCCATAGATAGATAAACAAATGCTCCATTTTTATCCTCAATCCTCTGACTAATTCCCTATGTCCTAGTTCATCCCTTCCTCCCTGCTGACCGAGCTAGCAAGGTCTCCAGCACTAGCAAAGCCTTCAAAATACTTCTCCAACTTCACCAGCCATTCTTCTAGGTTGCCCTTGCCCGACCTATTTCCCTGGCCTCCACACTCAGCCCTTGCCCGCCAACACTCTCCCCTCCCTTATCCTTTTCTTCTGTTGGAATCTAACTCCCAGCTTACTCAGCAGTTGCAGCCTGAGAGCTGGAAATGGGCTCAAGTGGACACAAATGTGCGGACGATGACACTTGTCTTCAGTTCATGACAAATGTCTTACAGGCAGGCTTTTACAGCTGCCTGGCCACCCTACATTTTCTTAGTCAACTTTTGTTTTTATTTTTAACTCTCTGAGACCACTATTGGGCTTTCACGCCTTTCTTGAACTCCTCAGCCCTTCTTCCTTCATACTCACAAGGTGATTAATTCTGTTTAAGAAACAAAGTTCACCAGAACTTCTGTGGTTGGTGGATAAGTGGCTGGCTGGTCTTCGGGCCCTCCCTTCGCTTGCACGCAGGAACTTCATTCTTGCTGCTATTTCTTCTGCCTAAATCCAGTTTTGCTTTCCACTGGGCAGTCTCATTGCTATGTAATGTTACGTTTACCCATCTTGACAAGGTGACAAGAACCCCCACATTACCAAGCTAACTTTTATCCCTTTTCTGGAGAAACCTCAAAAAGATGGTCTATTTTTCTCTCTACTTTCCTGCTGTTCCATCTGAAATGGTACTCCACTAAAACTGTCTTTCCAGGATCAAATGTGACTGTCAATTCTGTCATTATGTGTCTCTGCTAACATTTGACACAAATGATCGCTCTTTCTAAAAAAAATTTTTTTTTCCACTTGGCCTCTAGGGTACAAAAAACAAAGTACATTTGCTCTTGACAGACTGTTTCTCACTCTGTTCTGATGGCTCTGCATCATCCTCCAAGTACCAGAGTGTCCTGGGCTAAGCTTTCAGAAATCTGTACCGTCCTCCGTGGCTCCCTGCGGAATCTCTTCTTCTCTGGCGGCTTTAAGTGCCTTTCATACTAAGATGATTCCTAAAGGCTTATCAGTAATCCAGACCTCTCAGCCAGACTTACATACTCAGATTGTGAGCTGATGGTCCTCTGTTCACATACACAAACCCAGTGCGTTTCTTATGTTGTTGTTGTTTTATCACACAGGCTAAAAAATCTTGAAGTCACCTTTGACTTCTTTTTACTCTTGCACTCCCAATTTGTCTGCAAATTCTGTCACTTTGTCCTTCAAAATATATCTGGCAGCCTGTTGCTCTAAGGTTACTTGTCTCCTGTCTACCATGGCTGCTTGAATTTGATTGCCTACAAATTAGCTAGGGATTCTACCAAATCAGTCTCTCTACGAAGTCCACCAGTGGCCTGTTTCATAGAGAAATCCAGTGGCTCCAGTTAGACATCTCCCAGCTCTTTTAGAACTCCCCTCTTGCTAATTCTGTTCCAGTCCTATTGGCCACCTTGTTATCAAGCACAACCTGCATGCTCAGGCCACTGGCCTTTGCCCTTATTCTTCCTTTTGTCTACAGTGGTCTTGTCTCAGAGTTCCATTTCACTTGCTCCCTCTATGGTGCAGTTCTAGCATGCCCTGGAATCCTGTGGCACATCTTATCTTCTTCCTTTAAGTTAGGAGGAAAGCCATAATTTATAAACTCTGAACAAAGGAGTGTTTACCTGAACTGCACCTCTCCGAGAATTTTAATGTTGCCAGCCCAGCTACAGTAATAATAATCCAAACAAATTGTATTTGTACAGGTTTGAGATAGATACAGAGAGACAAAAATAGAAAAGAACTCCACTGAAAAGGGTAAATTTTCAAGGGCATGTGATCTATCCATTTACCTTTTTTTTTTTTTAAGAGACCTTTGATTGTCTCCTCTAACTACACTGTAAGCTCCTTGAGAGCAGGAACAAAGTACTTTTTCACAGCTGTATACTCAGTGCCTTGGACAATACTTATACACAGTATACTCTTAATAAATAGTTTTTGAATGAGTATCATGGTATGTTTGTTAATCCATTCAGGGTATTTGGTCTTTAAGCATATCATCTTTTCTCACTAGGCTTTCCTGTTTTCTTAGAATAAAGATGTTAAGTGGCCCAAGGTCTTGCACATATAACTGAATAACACTGAATGATTCAGATAGGAAATCTGCTCCTCGAGTATCATGGGAGAATTTAGCTGTGGTGCCGTTTCTTTCCATTTAAAGGCTGATTCATTTAGTTCAAATGAAGAAAAATTTCAAACACTTTTGGTTCCAACACAAGAAGTAAAATTTTATATACAATAGGAAAAGTGAAGATTTAATTTTAATAACAATTCATCAAGGAATGGTACCTAATATAATCTAATAATACAGACATGAAATGGAGAGTCAACCATCACAAAATACAAATTGACTAGTGGGTTGTTTGATCTGAGTAAAGAAAAGCAAGATTGAACTTTTACTTGCATCCTACTAGGATCTCAAAATCAAATTTAACAGATTCTGAAATAGTCATCTACCTGTAGATTGCTACTTATCCAAAGGGAAAGGTAAATGTTCAGTTTTGTTTTGTTTGAGACCAGGGTCTAGCTATTGACCATGAACTACTTTTTTGCTCAAGGCTAGTGCTCAACAACTTGAGTCACAGTTCCACTTCCATATTTGTTTTTTTTTTTTTTGAACAGAAGATAAGAGTCTCACCACCCGGTGTGGTGGCTCATGCCTGTAATCCTAGCTATTCAGGAGGCTGAGATCTGAGGATTATGGTTCAAAGCCAGCCCAAGCAGGAAGTTCCGTGGGACTTTTTTTTTTGGTCGTGAGGCTTGAACTCTGGGCCTGGGCACTGTCCCTCAGCTCTTCAGCTCAAGGCTAGTGCTCTACCACTTGAGCCACAGCGCCACTTCTGGTTTTCTGATAGTTAATTGGAGATAAAAGTCTCATGGACTTTCCTGCCCAGGCTGGCTTTGAACCGGATCCTCAGATCTCAGCCTCCTGAGTAGCTAGAATTATAGGCACCCAGTAAATGGTCATATTTTTACCCTTCATTTTTTGTGTTGCCTTGTAGATAACTATCTCCTGTTATCCAGAGACTAAAACTGTATTATTTTAAGCAGGGAGGGCTTCTCCCAGGGCTGGCTCCATCCAAGTTCAGCTGCTCTCTCCTTTAAAGTGCTGTTTTCCATCTAAAGTAGTAAAGATAAGCAAACAAATGGTCAAGGTCACAGGTAAGTTAAATGCTCAAAATGCTATTTTCCAAGAAGATATTGATTGTCCACAGTCTTACATGAGTCAGAGAATGGGAGATGTACAAATAGAGATGACTATATCTTTTTTTTTTTCTGTCCTGGGGCTTGAACTCAGGGCCTAAGTGATGTCCCTTAGCTTGTTTTGCTCAAGGCCAGTGCTCTACAACTTGAGCCACACGTTTTCTGAGTAGTTCATTGGAAATAAGAGTCTCACAGGGACTTTCCTGTCCAAGCTGGTTAGGATTATAGGTGTGAGCCACAGTGTTCAGAGTGATTGCACTATTAATGGAACTTAAAATGTAGGGATTCTGCTTCCTGACTGTAATTCTCTGAAGACTGAATTTTTTTTTTGTCAGTCATGGGGCTTGAACTCAGGGCTTGGGCATAATCCCTGAGCTCTTCTGCTCAAGGCTAGTGCTCTACCACTTTGGGCCACAGCACCATTTCTGGTTTTCTGGTGGTTAATTAGAGATAAAAGTCTCACAGCGACTTTTCAGCCCAATCCTCAGATCTCAGCTTTCTGAGTAGTTAGGATTACAGGCATTAGCCACTGGCACAGGCTTCTGAAGATAATTTTGCAACAGGTGAAAACAAAGTTATTATTGGTTCACTCATCACAGTGAGTTAAACAGACTCTACAAAGAGAACTTAACTTTCTGCTTGCTGGATTCCAATATTAGGTAGTTTTCTCTTCCTGTTTTGGTGTGCTGTGAAGTACTTTGAACTTTTCAGGCTATAAAGAGTTGGGAAATTGGAAAACAACACTTCTGGATTAGATCCCATGTTAAACATGTGACACAGACTCACAACCAACAAATTCAAGTGGGAGGGAAATACATGAATCATGTTGGGCACTTTTTTGCTCTCTTTAACAGCTGGTATTCTTATGAACTCGCATGTTGGTGGTAAGACAATCTTAGTAAGTTTTGCTTTTTGGTTTTTGTTTTCATTCCTCTCAAAATGCCTCCCATTCTCCTTAACTTTCATTGTACTTCACAGTGTTGTCATTGCTATAGACTATCTGATTTTGCTTAATTGGAAACACTTGTTGTCTTGGTTGTTGGCTTTTGTTTTGTTTTCTTCTTTGGTCCCTTGAGTCTCTCTTCTTCATCTGCCTCTTTATCTGATATTCCATCTCATTCTGTTGTTCTCCACCCATTCCTTCTTGTGAGAGCATGCTCACTCTTAAGGCTTTGACCATCACCTTACAAATCTATATCACCACCTTGTGACCCTGACATCCACACTCTCTCAATCTAGCTTGCACTAGCTGATCCCTATTGGATGGCCTGGTATCAGTTCACATCTTCAATGCATCTTTTCTCTGATCATCCAGATCTCTTTGAATTTCCATGTCAGAAAGTTTTACCCACGTCATTTTCTCCTTTTCACCTGCTACTATTCAGTATTACTGCAGTTCCATAAGACATCATCATCATCATCCTCATCCTCATCCTCATCTTGTGAATATGAAGTTCTAGAGAGCCAATAGATTCTTTACTAACAGAAGGAAAGAAATTTGGCACATGGGAGAAATTGCAGCAGCAGAAGTGAGGAGATACAGCTTGAGAATGGGGGGAATGGTTAATAGTCCCTTCAACAGGCTCCAAAGTAGAGCAGCATATCTCTGTCTCATCACACTTACTTTCCTCTTTTATTTTCACTCACTTTGCATCTTTTAGGAAATGTTGCTTTTTGGTATCCTCTGTGTCAGGGGAGAAATACATCATTCCATCCTCAATGTAGAAAGCATCCAGATGCCGTTACATTATTTAGTTGGCACTGTATGGAAGCATTGCTTAGAGAGAGAGTTTGGTGCCAGAAAGTACTTTGCAATGTATCATCTTTTAGACATCAATGATGTGTGTTTCTGCTGTGGCCTTAATGCGTCCTGTAGGTTTCCAATTCTTACTGTAAACTGCAGGAGCTTTCTGCAAGGGATCCAGAGGCTGCTGTTTCTCCCAGTCTAGGTTTTGGGAGATAACATGGCAGTAGAGAGAAAATGGACCTGGTGATTTCCAGCTCTGCAGATTCCTCAGTACTGGGCAATGTCAAATCAGCACTTGTTTTTCCTTTATAGTTCCAGTAAGAGTTTACTCTTCTATAGGATCAAAGAAAGATACCTTCTATCAGCTGTGCCAACTCTAGGCCTGCAAGTCATGGAATCATTGTCCATTGTAGGTTCTCACACTCAGCGGCAACAGCCAAGTTTTGTGGTTCCTGGAATATAAACAGCAATAGCTGGGACACCTGGAAGACCACAGCTAGCAAGTACCCTGTCTTTGCAGGCATTCTCCTTATTTTCCTTTCTTTTAATAGTATTGGTCCTATGATGACTCACACCTATAATCTTAGCATTCACGAGGCTGAGAAAGGAAGATTTTAAGTTCAAGGATAGCTTAGGCTGCACAGATCCTGTCTCAAAAAAAGTATTTCTATTTGAAAGTCTTCCCTTTATTACGTGATATAAAATTTTAATGTATTTGATATTCAATTGTAAATAATATATGATTAGTAGAGCTCAATACTAACTTAGATGTCATCCATCTGATATCATTCGGATTGGACCAGAGTGTTTTAGGGTAACCTGGGGCATACCATGTAGACCTTTGCGGGATAGGTTAGGTAATAGTCTTAGAGCTGTCTGGAGAGAATGTTGTTGAGAGGTGAGAAATGGTTGGAATCCAGGCAGAAATCTGGGAAAAGGAGCAAGGAATGTCTGTGTGGTTCAGCTTCTTCTAGATTTTCCTGTTCATCCAGACTGCCAACTGGAAAGGTGCATCTTTATCTACCTTCCACAATACAATAGAGGCCTGTGCTATGGAACTGCCTGGAACCAAGCAGATAATGAGTCTAATCCAAGGAACAAGATCACCTGGCTACAGTTAAAACTTTATGCTGTCCATCAGCTTAATAATTCTAAAGCTGGCCTTTAGTTCTGCATTTGTCCATGTCCTACTGCTTTATGATTAATTCAAGGTTATTCACTCCCTAACACTTCCACACCTAGTTAATAATTAGTCCTCAATAAACAGTTGTTGAGCAACAAAAGAACATTTCCATTGTACAAATTCTCCTCATTCCACTTCATTTGGCTCCATCCAAGATAGAACCCATTGGAGCTGGGAAGGTGGCTCAGTGGTAGAGCGTTTGCCTTGCATGCATGAGGCCCTGGGTTCAATTCCTGAGCACCACATAAGCAAAAAGAAAAAAGCTAGAAGTGGCGCTGTGGCTCAAGTGGTAGAGCGCTAGCCTTGAGCTGAAGAGCTGAGGGACAGCACCTAAGCCCAGAGTTCAGGCCCTACGATCAGACCAAAAAAAAAAAAAAAGATAGAACCCATTTGTGTTCAGCAGTCTCAAAAGCAAGGTGGTAAGCTGCAGCCTAGAACAGACTCTGGGAGAAAAAAACCAGATGACCTCCTCACCAGATTTCTCACACACATCCTTGTTCGAGAAGTCAAGGCCTCTGACACAGGGAAGATAAGGTAAGGGCAGGACTTTCCCTAAAGAGTACATCATTCTCCTTCTAATGTCAGCGTATTCTACTCAATCAACAGATATATAACTCCAGAATAACTTTTACTCCTTCACTTTTTAAAACTTGCTTTCATTTTAGAAAAAAAAATCCTTTGATTTCATTTAGGATAAAACATTTATGCTGGGTACTGGTGCCTCACTCCTGTAATCCTAGCTATTCAGGAGGCTGATATCTGAAGATCTTGGTTCAAAGCCAGCCTGGGCAGGAAAGTCTGTGAGACTCTAATCTCCAATATACCACTCACAAAATCAGAAGTGTCACAGAGGCTCAAGTGGTAGAGTGCTAGCTTTGAGCTGAAGAGCTGAGGGACAGCGTTCAGGCCCCATGACTGACAAAAAAAAATAAAAAATGATAAAATGTTTCTAATTTTCCATGTCCTTTAAGGAGAATCCAGTAAACACCAGGAAATTTTTACTAGGCAGTTTTATTTAAATGTATTTTATTGTAAAGATGCTTTACAGAGGGGTTACAGATACTCCAGTAAGGGAATGAGTACATTTCCTGTGGAGCATTGTTACCCCCTCCATTTTCTCCCACTATCCCCTCCCTCCCCCAAGTTATAAAGATCATTTCCAACATAGTGTCTTGTAGGTGTCGTTATTGCGATGAGTCATCCTGTGTCCTTGTTTCAGGGTTTTGTTATTCCCCTTTACTAGGCAGTTTTTGAAAACTTTTTATTTTGTAACTTTAGCTCATTTCTTTCTTCCTTTTTTTTTTTTTTTTGGCCAGTCCTGGGGCTTGAACTCAGTTCCTGGACACTGTCCCTGAGCTTCGTTTGCTCATCATTTGAGCCACAGCACTACTTCTGGTTTTTCTGTGTATGTGGTACTGAGGAATTGAACCCAGGGCTTCATGCATGTAAGGTCAGCACTCTACCACTAAGGCCACAGTCCCAGCCCTTTTTCATCTTTCTTATTTCAAGGATTCCACAACACTGAAGCCATACAAGGACTGAGCAGAGGAAGAGAAGAGTGGCTAGAGAGGCTCACCTATTCTGAGTAATCTATCCATAGGCTTTTAGCAGGCTCATCTACTGATACAGTAAGCTTCATTCTAACACCTTTATCTCAAAAATGCTACTTAACTGGACCAAGCACATATTTGAGGATCCTCAATAGAAAGACCCCACTTGATGTAGGTAGGTACTTAGTGATACAAACTTTTGTTTTTTTCCTCTATTTAACATGATCAATTCACTACCTCCATTCAATAAAACATGACAGTCCTGGCCTTTAAATTCTCACTTCTCAAGAGATTTAAAATTTCCAACATGGAATTTTGAAATTATTACATGGTCCTTGTTGAAATTTGAACAGGGAGATCTAGGGTTCAGGGATCATGAAAGGGTCAAATATTTACCTACTTGATAAAAAGGATTCTTGGAGGAACTGGGAATTTGATTTATTTGTATGGTAACAAGGTATCACCATTAACATTACTGATTTGTTTCAAAGGGAAATGTCCCAGATCTGTGGAGTGATCTGGTTGTCAGCATCCATCAAACCAATCATTACTAATAGTGGACTAGTTTAATGTACCTTGGGCTGTGGTGCAATCAGAGATATCCAATATGACCTATGAGTATTTTTTTTGCCAGTAATGTTGGCTTTATGTCAACTCAAACTCCTCTAGGCCTAATATCTAGACTAGATAAAACAAGCTAAGTTGCAACATAAGAAAACTATCAGAAAAGTCTGGACTATGAGATAACTGACATGGATCTGTAATAGTCAATGCTTTTTTGGGGAGTGGGGGGAAAGGGAAAGAGGAAGGGCTATTTGAAGTTTAAAAAGCAAGAGAACACAAAACCCATTTGTAAAATTAAAAGAAAAGGTGTTAGGGTGTGTCCAAAGGGGTAGGGCACTTGAGACTCCAGCAAGCTTGAGACTCTGAGTTCAATCCCCATTACCAGTAACATCCCCCCCCCCACCCCTACGGCCGCCATGTTTCCAACCTTTTTAAAGCAGTATTGTTACAAAGAATGCTCTAACATGACCTCCATTCTGCTTTCCAGTTTTTTTTTTAGTTTTCTGGTCCAGAAACCTCTTGACTACATATGACACGTGCATCACCTTTATAATAATAAAAATATTTAATTAATAAAAAGGAAACCATGTAACTGGTGGAAGCAAAGGAGGGCTACTTGAATGAGACAGGTGGTCTCCCCAGCCAGGATAAGGACTTAGCATTTTGATTTAAGATGAGGACATGTGTTGGGGCTTGGTGGCATTACCTTGGGTTGGGCCTGTAGAAACCATGCAGTGTCGTTCTGCATGAGTTGCCCTGATGCTAACCCCCAGAATTCTTGGCTTCCCTACTCATCTAGAAACATTTGGTTGCACTATTTCTAATAGGAGCTAGCTGGATGACTCTCTCTAGTGCTTTTCTCTAAGCGCCCCCCACCCCTCACTTCAGAGGAAGGGAAACATAAGAAAAATTTCACAGAAGGTTCAAATTTGTGTTCCCCTTGTTTGGCTCTATCCCAAAATAGATTGCCACAATGAGAAAATGACTCTAGCTCTGAGAAAAACATATCGTAGGCTGTAGAAGAGAGCTAATTAGTATTTGCTGCTTGTAGTCCAATTCTCTTATACCACATATCCTTCCAAAATGTTTCCTGAAATGCAACTTCATTAATATGGCATTATTATGGAATTTAATGAAGTGGAGAGACATGAAGAATTCATAGAAGCAACCCAACTTACTCAAGGAAGATGGGTCACGCTCCCAATTTCTTTGTGCCTACCACTTTGGGTTAATCAAAATCCCCTCATGTTGCTGCTCATATTTTGCCACAACTAGCTGCATTGCAGTTACAAAATAGTTAGCCATCCTAAGTGCCACTTATAGCTTGTAATTTCCTCCCTCATCTCCCTATGTTGTCCCAGGAGGATTTTATTTATTTATTTGTTTGTTAGCTGGCATTGTTTTAGGTAAGATTGTCAGAGATTAAAAAAAAAATCCTGGGGAGCGGGAAATACATTCATCCATCAGAATCCATAGGGACTTGTTCCAGGCTTCCTGCAGATCCCTAAATCTTCTTGCCACATGCTTTATATAAAATGGCATAGTATTTAGGCTAAGAACACTAAATCTGTAAAGGAATGAGGACAGATGGATATTTCACTGGGATGTTACTAAGAGCTCTGTGGGCTGGGAGGATGTAGAAGGTTGTGGAAAGTAAGGATTACAAAAGTTTGTTGTTTATTCGCATTCGTTGTAGCCCCAAGGATCAGGATCCATGTGCAACTAACATCCCTTCCTAAAGAATATTTATGTCTTGCTGGGGGTTAACAACTATCATCTTGACACTTAAGAGACTGAGATCTGAGAATCTTGGTTCAAAGCCAGCTTGGGCAGACAAACCTTTAGAAAAGGTTGTATGATTAAGTACTAGACTGTCAGCAGTGAGTGAAAAAGAATTCAAGGCCCTGAGTTCAAGCCCCAGTATGGTTTCCAAAAGAAGAAGAAGAAGCAGAAGGAGAAGGAGAAGGAGAAGGAGAAGGAGAAGGAGAAGAAGAAGAAGAAGAAGAAGAAGAAGAAGAAGAAGAAGAAGAAGAAGAAGAAGAAGAAGAA
>NW_012267220.1:14610566-14623444 GCF_000151885.1 Dipodomys ordii
GAAGAAGACGAAGAAGACGAAGAAGAAGAAGAGGAGGAGGAGGAAGAAGAAGAAGAGGAAGAAGGAGAAGGAGAAGGAGAAGAGGAGGAGGAGGAGGAGGAGGAGAAAGGGAAGAAGAATGAAGGAAAGAAAGAAAGAGAGAAAGAGAAAGGAAGGAAGGAAGAAAGAAAGAAAGAACCTTCATGTTTTGCTGCATGTAAAAAGTATAGAGCACATGCTCTTTCTGAGTTGTAGTTCCTCAGGTGATTTCAGCTTAACAGACTCAAACACCAACCTGGTGTATTCTGGAATGGTCTCTTGTTGCTTTGCAGACTTGGACAGGTCCTTGGTCCTATAGCAAGTTCCTTTTCTCTTGTCTTTGAAATGTGGAACCGAACAAATGATCTCTGTAGCCCTTTCTTTCACTTTGAGCATTCTATGAATATCTACACATGCTGACAAAGTATCTTTTCACCTTTCTATCAAGGGAGCTTGTTTCCATCTGCATTGCTCATGGAATTTCATTTCAAAGTCAGGCTGAGAGCTTCATTTTAGAGCTTAGCCCATTGAACTCCACCAGCGTCACACCCAGGGGGTTTATGGATTTGCTGGCACTTAGATTCACACTTCTGCAGCTTCCCCAAGAACCACAGGCCTGCACTTGCCAGTCCGCCTGGACCGAACCAGAATCTGAATATTCATTCCGCTTTTGGGAACCAACACGTGGGAAATATGAATGCTTCCTTCAGAGAGAACTTTCCCCCCTTTTAGAAACAGCTTTTCAAACAAGATTCTAGATTCTGTGCTCTGAGACAAAAGAAACCATATTTCCAAGTGCTGCATAAAATCACTGCCTTATCAGAAGCAAAGAAAACAAAAGTATTCATTTAAGAGAAGAGTAAGAATCAAGACAGTTTAATTCCTGCTGCAGCTCCAGGCATTAGCTCTAGCAAATGGAGAACACTGTGTCCTCACACTAACTCAAGGCCGTGGCCACACGGATGCTGTTCCATCCCTTCAGAGCTTGCTGGATTAGAGCAGAATTTTAGGCACTTTACCTCTGACCCTTCTAGAACTATCTAGAACATTAATTCCAAATGTTGAAGGTGCGCCATCCCTGCTAAAGCCATATCAAATAGCTAAACACAAGATCTCTGCGACCAAGAAGGGCAATTTCACAGTAACCACAGCCTGGCCTCTTATCTTTTAACTCTCTGTTCCCCAGGATAATGTAGAGTAGATGAGAACTCTCTCGAGCAGAGGAGATCTTCCCATGAGCAGAGGAGATCTTCCCATAGGCTTTTTAAATAAAGGCATTTGGTCCAGAATCCCCTCTCTCAACTGAGGATTGAGCCCAGAGCTTTGTGCCTGGTAGGGTAGATGCTCTACCACTTGAATCATGCACTCAGACCTTTGCTTTTATTTCTGAGATGCCATTAACTTTGCTTAGGCTGGCCTCAAACTTATAGTCTTCCTGCCTCTACTTTTAAATAGTTAGCATTACCTATTTGTGTGAGTGAGTCACCAGGCCTAGTTGGTATAGCATCTTGTTCTAGTTTTCCTGGGGTTTGTTGTCTAAAGTCTAACAAATTAAGGTAACAACTGGCTCCTATGTTCTATGCCGTGTTCTCTGCCACCTCTTCTCTTAAGTCTTTCCGGATGGGATGATTGGGAAGCATGGAAAGCCTCAAGAGGATTTATTCTAGTATAAATATGGCTAATTAGGGTAAATCTCTGGTTAGCTTTCCAAGAGGCAAGATTAGCTTTCAGAAGTGCAATTCAGCCCTCCTGCAGCGGCTTCCTCCTTGCAGATCACAACTACCCAGGTTATGACTGGTGTGTGTGTGTGTGTGTGCACATACACATTCATGCGCATGCATGCATGTATATTTTGCTAGGGATTAAGAATGACTGTGCAAGCCAGGCAAGGGTTTTAACACTGAGCTACATTGCCAGTCCCAGTGATAATTGTCCTTGACAAGGTCCTTGACCGGACCTTGGTATTCTGAATGATCCTTTCCCTAAGTAGTCTCCAGCTCCTCTCCTTGTCAGTAAAGACCTACATGAATAAATACATGTCCAATTCTTTCCATCTCTGGGTACTCCCATGGTCTGTGGACTTCAGAAATCTAAATCTGGGATGATATTTCAGTTTCTTTTCACCAACATCACTGAAAGCACCCTTTTCACATTCAAAGAAACGATAAGCCAAACCAGCCAGTTTTTTGTACAGAACTGATTCTTAGACCAGGATAGAGACCAAAGCCTTGTTTTCGGCATCAAACATTAGGTTGTTGCTCTGCTACATCACGGATGGTGAACACAGCATGCATTATAAATTAGGTACTAATTATATGGTTGATTTCATTATCCCCTTTCTGAAAACATGCAGTGTGTCCCAAATAATTAGCACTTAATTATGTTCCCATATTGTTTCCTAATTGTTCCATGTGTTGGCTTTTACTCTCCAACCAAACTACATGTTTCTGGAAGGCAGAGATGGAGACTTAAGTGTCTTTGAAATCCCAACGGAGCAATCCTTATTCATCCTAATTAACACTGTCCCTGTCACTGGCACATAAGGTGTGTTAAACAAGAGATGATAGGGTGCATATCAACAAATTTGAATTCCTTGGGAAAAGACTAGGCCAAGCAATAGTAAGTGTTAAAAAGAATGTCCTTTAATAAATCTATTTATCATCTAGTGCCCCCACAGAACAGGGGGTCCTGTCTGTCTATGTCACCACCACACTTCAGCTCCTAGTTCAGATTACCAATGGCAGGAATGATAGGACTCTTTAATTATGAGTTAGCAAAGGAATTTCTTGAACTTCTATGAATGCCAGGTCTTGTGCTAGGAGATGAAGATACAGAGATGAAGCTTATTGTCTAAGAAGGAGGATAGATGACAGAATTGAAAACAATTACCATAACACATAAAGATGTTTGATGATATTAAATTTCAGTTGGGCACTGGTGGTTCACACCTGCAATTCTAGCTACTCAGGAGGCTGAGATCTGAGGAGCCTGATTCAAAGCCAGCCAACGCAGGAAAGTCCAAGCGATTGTTATCTCCAATAACCACTCAGAAAAAGCCAGAAGTGCTGCTGTGGCTCAAGTGGTAGAATGCTTGCCTTGAGGAAAAGAAGCTCAGGGTAGCATACAGACCCTGAGTTCAAGCCCGAGCATCAGAAAAAAAAAAAGTTAAGTTTTGTTTTGTAGTGTTGAGCCTTATATACATACATTAGGCAAGCACTGTATCAGTGAGCTACATCCACCATCCTGAAAAGGATAATAGAATTCTCTCAAGTGCTCTTGGGACCAAAGAAGGAAGCAGCTGTCTAGAAGAGTAGTCAGGGAAACTTCCCAGTAGAACACACACACACACACACACACACACACACACACACACACTTGATGAGTTTTGAAGGAAGATTAGGAATTTTCCAGGTAGAAGCCCAGTGTGGTTGTGCATATCTGTAATCCCAGCGCTCAGAAGGTAGAAGCACAATGCTCTCTATTTCAATGCCATATTGAGTTAAGTAGTTGCTCACAATGAGAAACTTTATCTTTTTAGTGTGACAGGCTGATTAGAAGCATGGAGAAAATGCCTCATGATAATACTACAAGGAGCAGGGAATAAATAGGCACATCCGTATTTTAATTTATGAGGTACAATCTCCTTCCAGTGCTAAAAGCTTCTTCTCCATTTCACCTCTAGTAGAGACGGCATATCTTCCCTCTCTGACAAAGTATTCAGGAAGCTCATGAAAAAAAATCCCAAGGGTAAATATGAGATGATAAGGAACACTATGGCCTTATAAAGCTGTGCACCAAGTGGGATTAATGGAAGTCTCTTGACTATGTGAATTCATCACAACCATCAGCCTGGCTACAGCAAGGCGCTAAATCCAATCCTAGTTCAGGATCCTTACCACTACCCTTCCCCCGCCCCCCACTATGTTCCACTGTCAGTTTTACTCCTTACTGACACTTTCTTTAGCTGTATTTATCACATTAAGCAGTTTATAATCATAAATCTGTTCTTCTAGCTTGTTAAATTTAATGACAGAGTAGAGAAAGGATACATTTTGTAACCAGACAGATTGGATCCAACCAGGCTCTACCACTTACAACAACTGTATGTTTCTTAGCTATTCCAAAATTTACATTTTGAGCTATGAAAACAGAGATATTCCTATCTACTTCCCAAGAGGAAAAAACCCCCACAATTCTAGCCTAGCTGACATACAAATATTTATATATATATATACATATATATACAGATATACATATACGTACATAATACATACGCACACACATACACATACACATAGGGTTCTCTTACACTGAAACCTTAATAACAAATAGCAAATACCACAAGGCTGGTGACATGGCAATGATGATGGTTATGAAGCTCTCCTGTGTCCGAGTTCTGTGCTAGAAACCTGTCATTGATTGCTATTCTCTGTTGAACTCAAAATTAACATTTCAGGCTCCTTGCCCGACCCTCGCCCTTTCTTTCCATTGTGCTATACAAATCTTAGTTTTGTATAAAAGCCAGAGATTTTCTGAGGCTCAGCTAAGCTCACAGTGCTGATGAAAGCCCTCATCTTCTAGACCATCTTGTAATTACAAAGCCTCTTATCTGCACAACTGGGTTCATTCTGAAGCACTCTCTCCATTATCTCCGTCTCTGATGAAGGGGTTTTGACTGCTCTGCAGTGTGTATCAGATGGAGAGATTAACCCCTCACTTCCCAGTATCTTGTTAGCTCTTCAACCATCTGTACAGTAGGAAAATTCAGATCTCTTCCCAGCTGCCTACCTGAGGTCTGCCCAGGTCCCCCCATGGTCAAGAACATACTTCCACCCACACCCACCGCTGATTCTCTTTCTGTATGCACTGCTTATTCATTTTGTCCTAATACAAGAAATTCTTTCATTACTTTCTTTCATCTAAATCCCATTCTTCTTTAAAGGTCAAGTTCAGAATCCATAAGACTTCCCAAGGCTAACCAAACTCTCAAAAGTACATGATTAATATTTGTTTTGCTTTAAAAATTACCCTTTTAAAGTAAATAGGTCATAGTCCCCCAGACACTACAGACTATAATAACCCAATCTTCTATTACTTTTGTTGTTTCTCCTCATCTCTGCCTCTCGGACACAGTTCAATTATTTAAAAAGTACTGAAATGTATTACTGTTACAATGATCTTTGGGCCTGCTGACTATCACAAAAGCTCCTAGACACTAAAAGATTTCAAGTCAGTGTGAAAAGAACGTTTGCTTAAGTCCTGTATTTTGCTCATTTTATTTTGTTTGAAAATTCATTAAAAAAAAATCCAGCTCAGCCAGTTGCTGGTGGTTCATACCTGTAATCCTAGCTACTCAGGAGGCTAAAATCTGAAGATGGCAAATCAAAGCCAGCCCAGGCAGGGAAGGCCTTGAGACTCTTCTCTCCAATAAACCACCAGAAAACTGGAAGTGGTGCTGTGGCTCAAGTGGTAGAACACTAGCCTTGAGCTGAAGAGCTGAGGGACAGCGTCTAGGCCCAGAGTTCAAGCCCCATAACCGACAAAAAAAATAAAATAAATAAAAATAAAAATCCAGCTCAAGAAGATTCCAGGAATTTGCAATTGAAGCTACAAAGCAAATTAATATAACATTATAATGTAGGTAGTTTTGTAACCATGTCATGCACGAGGGAGATATTTGTACAGTTCAGTCTGAGTATAAATTTTTCCCTTTTGGAGCTTCTCATAACGGTATATCTGAATGAACATCTTGTACAAATGAAAGAAGGGCATTCGGACATCTGCCATCACTTAAGTCACAACTAGCATTAATTTCATATTTTTAAAAAACTATATAATTCTAAGTGCAAATAAGTTATATGTGTCATTTATTTCTATTTATTTATTTATTTGTGTCAGTATAGGGGCTTGAATTCAGGGCTTGGGCTCTGTCTCTGACCTTCTTTTGCTTAAGGCCAGTACCCTACATGAGCCACACAGCACTACTTTTGGCTTTTTCTGGGTAGTTTATTGGGGGTAAGCGTCTCATGGACTTTCTTGTCCTGCTGGCTTCAAATCACAGTCCTCAGATCTCAGCCTCCTGAGTAGCTAGGATTACAAGTGTGAGCCATTGGTGCCTACCTTTCCTTTTTGTTTGTTTGTTGAGACAGAGTCTCATTAGGTAAGACCAGGCTGGCCGCAACCCCTAGTTTGAGAAAACATGATTTAAAAAAAACTTAAAGCCTTTGAATGAAAATATCTCATGTAAATGATCACTGTAGGTTTTCTCTTTAAAGCTGCTATTTTAAAAGGAATGATCACTTATATAAAAGTAAAAAAAATTAAAATTACAAATATCTTGACATCTATGATTCTCAGCATAAAGAACTTCTTAACTTGAAAAGAGACAGCTAAACACAAACTACGGTAGAGGAAAAATAGTAGATGAAAAGAAGTAACAATGACATGTGTCTTTTGTTATTTCTTTTCCAGTGTCATACCATAAGAAACAGTGAACCTGGGATTGCAAACAATTAAGACATGGCCAGGCTTCAAAGGGAATTTCAAAAACATCCATCTTTTGTCAAGTGCAAGAGCAGAATATTCTAAGACAATTCTCAATCCTGATTGATACTTAGAAGAGATCATGAAGAGTACTTACGTGGGCTGTGGCCTGTTTACTTTATTTTTTTAAAGCTAAAAACAAAAGTGTGGTTCAAAAATTGAGTTTCAGGAAGTCAAGTTAGCAAAGCCAATTTCTGTCTTAAGACTGTTTCTGTCTCTGTTCTATTTTGATTTTATTGTGGGTTAAAAAGTAAATTATTTACCATAACATTTTGTTACCATAGCTAAGTAACATTTTTCCAGCACTGAATGCTGTTGGTATTTGCTGCTAGGTAGGTTAATGTTCTCTTCGGTGGGTTAGTGTTCTCTTTCCAGGCTGTGATTTGGCCATACGGGCCCTCAAGGCAGCCAACTCTCATGTGGGCCTCAAACAACCATCTCTCCTCCTTCCCTCAACCCTCAGCCCCAGGCTTCCTGGAAGTTCCTCTAACTTGTCTTCACTTTGGTCAGTGGGCTATGCTGTCCCTGCCAGGACACCCTCTCTGTGTTATTGGCCTATTGGGTCACAAGACCATTATTGCACTTGTGGACTCTTAATCCAAGTGTGGATTGACAAGTCATATGTTGGCTTCCTTGAACACAGTGGACAGGAGAGGCAGGCTCAAAATGGCAGGAAGAAATAGTCCCTTGAGGCTAGAGTTTGAGATTGGAGCGTGAAACTTGTGGACTACCAGGACTTAGCTTTGAGTTGAGCATCCTCAGCTGGAGCTTGTCATCCTTTATCAGGGTTTTATCTAAGCTACCTTAAGTTATCCAAGCCAGCTGAGAGTTGGCTCATTAGCTTGGAAGCATGTCAAACAGAATTTGCCATTCCTCTGTTTTTTGTTTCATTCAGTCCCTCAAAGAATCTAGTTTCTACTTAAAATTTTGGCTCCTCTGGTTATTAGATATCAGAATTCTTTTAAAAAAAATTTTTAGGGGCTGGGAAGGTGGCTCAGTGGTAGAGCGCTTGCCTTGCATGCATGAGGCCCTGGGTTCGATTCCTCAGCACCACATAAGCAAAAAGCAAAAAGCCGGAAGTGGCACTGTGGCTCAAGTGGTAGAGCGCTAGCCTTGAGCTGAAGAGCTGAGAGACAGCGCCCAGGCCCAGAGTTCAGGCCTCATGACTGGCCAAAAAAAAAAAAAAATTTTTATGTGAAAATGATAAAGACAGAGGGATTGCAGTTGCAAAGAGTACGTTTCCCTTTGGATAATATCACCCCTTTCCTCACTCTCTCCCTCCCATTCTGCCCACAAGTTGTATAGTTCATTTTCCACACAGTGTCCAGTAAGTACCATTGCTGCATTTGTTCACCCTTTGTCCCTCCATTTCTGTGCCTCTCCTTACAAGCCCCAAGACATATAGACAAACAAGACAAAGAGAACAAAAACAGCAGAAAAGAAAAAAAAAACACCTCCTCTTGTTTCCACTTCCTGGAGTTCATTTTGGTATTGTTTTGTGTGATCAGGATTCCATAGTACCTTGTTCTAAGCTCTGTCCCCATTCTGCAGGCTCCGAGATCTCTGCATTTCACAGCTCTGCCATGGCATCAACCAATACCAAAGATAACCACACCCAAATAGGTGACACTGGCCTATCATCTGTTCTCAGCTCTAGATCTTGTCTATATTTTTACTTCTCCACTTGGATTTCTCAAGCTTAACATGTCCAAGGCTGAATTTGTTGTCATCATGAGTAAAACTGGTTCTCTTCCAACGCTATTTTAGTGAATGGAACCAGCGGGCACGCACACAAGCAGCAGCCCAGGTGTTGTCCTAACTATGGCTGTCTTGACTTTCCAAACTCAGTACAACCCGATTCCTCTCATTTAATCCTTAACAAAGTCTTGGAGTTTCCTTCACTGTCACACTCGAGTCTGAGCAACTTGTATGGATCTTCAGTGAAAGCAGATAGCACTCTGGTTGTAAGGTATATTAACTAGGTAGGTTTCATTAGGTAGCCAACAAAGAGAACACCACGTGCTATTCAGGCAGGAAAAGAAGTTTATTTACTGAACTGCTGCACCCACCCTGCTTGATAGAGAGGCACGTTGGAAAAAGGGCTGACCCACCCCCTAGGCCAGGACTTATCTAGGCCAGAAACAGGAAGTGGTGTGGCCAGGTGGGAGAAAGGTGTGGCCACACTGGATCTGGGCGTGATCTAGCAGGAGGGGAAGGTGACTGCTTCCAGGTGTACCAGTTTCCTAGGTAACAGATACTGGGTAGAAACTTAGTCAAGAGGTGGGGAGGTATCTGCACTGGGCCTGTATGGTTACACTGGTTTCTTCAGGTTCTCTCCCTTCTTTTTTTATTGTTGTGGGGCCTGAACTCTGGGCCTGATTGCTGTTCCTCAGCTCTTCAGCTCGAGGCAAGTGCTCTACACTTAAGTCACAGCACCACTTCTGGTTTTCTGGTGGTTTATTGGAGTCTCACAGACTTCCCTGCCTGGGCTGGCTTTGAACCTTGATCCTCAGATCTCAGACTCCTGAATAGCTAGGATTACAGGCATGAGGGCACTCGGTAGGTTCCCTGCTTTCTACCTTCAAGTTTAAATGGCACCAGTGCTCAGGGATACATTTGATAATGACTCATGGAAAAACAATAGAGTTGTTGCCTAAAGACAATACATTATGAGCAAAATTGAAAATTTATTATATTTAAATTCTGACACGACTACATTTTACTTGTTACATTCTGGATGATTGACATTTTAAAAATTCAATGTGTAATGGATAATAATACAAGTATTCCTGGAAAAAAATTAAAATAGACCGAACATAGTACATGGATGCTTTTTTAAAAAGGCTATAAGTATCAACAAAAATTGATTGCAAAATTTTATTTTACATAAACTTAAATTAAAACTAAGAGAAAAGTAAATACTATCTGAAAACAAATGGAAACCTAATCCAAATCTGATTCAAATGAGGAACTATGAGTCTTTAAAGCTTCCTCATCAAGCAAAACAATCACAATACACAATTAACACAATGGAACTGGCTCAGCATATCACAAAGTATTGTCAGGGAAAGAGGTCACCCAAAGTGTAAGAGTTGTTTTTTGTTTTGTCGATCATGGGGCTTGAACTCTTTTGTTCAAGGTTAGTGCTGTACCACTTTGAATCACAACTTCACTTCTGGTTTTCTGGTGGTTAAATGGAGATTAGAGTCTCCTGGATTTTCCTGCCTGGCCTGGGTTTGAACTGTAATCCTCAGTTCTCAGCCTTCTGAGTAGCTAGGATTCAGGTGTGAGCTACCAGCACCTGGCTGTAGGAGGAGTTTTAACAAAGAGAAATTTCTCTCAGCAAAGTAGCCCAGCAGTGCAAAGCTTTTGTCTATCAGAAACAACTGCTTGGTTGTGGGCTGCACAGGAGTAACCATGACAACAGCATCTGTATATGCTAGCTGATGTAGTTCAAGGTCAAATTCTGCATTTGTCAAAAGGCCTCATCCTGTTCCTCTGCACAAAGTTGTCATTGAACAGCAGCCAAAATCTGAGGCCCCCTCAGCCTTGAAGCTGTTGGCCAAATGGCCATGCTAGCTTTCCTCCCATGTCCTGCCAGCACTTGTTTCCCACATGAGATCCTCCATTCTGGAAAGCAGGCTGCTGGGGCTAGAGATGGACTGAGTGACCAAGAGATCCTTCCACTTTAGCCCTCTGTCATTGGGTGCCTCCTGGATCCTGCAGTAGGCCTCAGTTTTAAATAAGGCTTTGAATGGCGCTTTTGTTCTGCCTTCTTTTCTATTTGTTGATTATAATTTTCGTTTATCTTTTTGTTGGTTTAGTTATATGGATAGTTAGTAGAAAAGCAACCAACTGGGCAGTTGTGGCCTGTAGAACTTGTGTCTGTGTCAAGATAAGCCGACAAACTCAAACCTGCCTGATAACAAAAAAGAGGCAATGGAATAAAAATAAAGAGGTAGTAAAAAGGACAAAAGAATGAAGAAATAAGGATGGAAATCTAAATCTTCAGCACCAACACGGTTAGCCCAATGAGCTCCCTTCCCATAGCGTAACACACTCCTCTCCTTCCCCGTTCCACAGTTCAGCATGCTCCTTTTCTAGGCAGCTCTAGGCCCATGTAGTAAAGGCAGTAAACAATCAGCCCCCAACCCCGCTTTACCTTGAGATGGCACTCCTCTGGGGCAGCTGACACCAAATAAAAGCCCCTTAGAGTGACCTTCAGGTCTGGGCGTCTGAAGGGCCGCGTATCTATTACTTGGACAACAGCCATAAATCCTAACCCACCATGATGAAGCCCCTGGTCCACACGTCCACACTTAGGGACTCCACCTCCTGGCTCCTTCTAGCCCCTTCTAGCCTCAGTAGGTTATATAGGTCACCTCAGGCCAAACTCTGTAAATAAGGAAGATGGGCCAAGATGCAGAGACAGGCTAAACTGCCATCTTTCCCATAACACATCTATGCCACGTGCTCTTTCTCTGTCTTATTTCTTTTCCAGTAAACTTTCCCATCACCTTTATTTATGATTGCATCTTGCCTGAATTATTCTCTTGCCAGACGAAAGGACTGAGGTGGTCTAGTTGCTTTAACTTGCTGGTAACATACTCAGCGCATTGAACCAGAAGGTAGTGATTAAGCTCATCTTTTTCTGACTTGGTTGCAGTACCTCTTATTTTTAACTCTTTGGTTTAGGGTTTATTGTACACAACAAGCCATAGTGATTTACTACTTGTTTTTTTATTGCTAGTCCTGGGGTTTGAACTCAGGGCCTGGGCACTGTCCCTGAGCTTCTTTTTGCTTAAGGTTAGTTAGTACTCTACCACTTGAGCCACAGTGCCACTTCCAGCTTTTTTGTTTATGTGGTACTAAGGAATTGAACCTAGGGCTTCATTCATGCTAGGCAAACACTCTACCACTAAGCCACATTCCAAGGCCCTTACTAGTTGTTTGTTTGTTTTTGGGGGGGTCCGGTCGTGGAGCCTGAACTCTGGGCCTGGGCGCTGTCCCTCAGCTCTTCAGCTCAAGGCTGGCGCTCTACCACTTGAGCCACAATGCCACTTCCGGCTTTTTTCTTTTTGCTTATGTGGTGCTGAGGAATCGAACCCAGGGCCTCAGGCATGCAAGGCAAACGCTATCAATGAGCCACCTTCCCAGCCCCCACTAGTTGTTTTTATAAATAAAGTTTTATTTATAATTCACTAGTGAGTTTATATTCTCGGGCTGCTTGGGTTCTACAGCAATAGAGCTGAGTATTGTAAACAAGACTGCATGGCTCATAAAGTCTCAAATATTTACTAGCTGACCCTTTACAGAAAAAGGCTGCCCATTCCAGATAAGCATTTGAACTTAGTAAATTCTGTCTTCAGGAGATGTTTACTATTTCACATTTACTTGCAAGATTCTGGCTTGACCTTTGTGCTATTGGCAAAGATTGTATTCCAATTTATTAACCATACAATGTACTATTGTAATTTTTCTTTACAAAATTATTCTCTAAGAGATTTTTTTCTAAGAGATTTTTATTTTTACTTTTTTTTCTAGTCCTGGAGCTTGAACTCAGGGCCTGGGCATTGTTCCTGAGCTTCATTTGTTCAAAATTAACATTCCACCTCTTGAGCCACAGTACCACTTCCGGCTTTTTCTGTTTATGTGGTACTGAGGAATCCAACATAGGACAGGGCTTCATGCATGCTAGACAAGCACTCTACCACTAGGTCACATTCCCAGCCCCTTTTCTAAGAGATTTTTGTTTTTTTTTTGTCATGGGGCTTGAACTCTGGGCCTGAGCGCTGTCCCTGAGCTCTTTAGCTCAAGACTAGCACTCTACCACTTGAGCCACAGTGCTACTTCCAGTTTTCTGGTGGTTTATTGGATGTAAGAGTCTTATGGACTTTCCTGCCTGGGCTGGCTTTGAACCGTGATCCTCAGATTTTAGCCTCCTTAGTAGCTAGGATTACAGACCTGAGCCACTAGAGCCAGGCTTTAAGAGATTTTTAAAGTACAAAATGTTTGTGGGTTTCTTGGTTAATAATACAGATTTTTAATGATTTCCAATAAAGTTTTCCAATAAAGTTTTCTGTCATGTTTAGCTTTGTTCCTCTGTACTTGGGTTTTCTTTCTCTAGTTGTTTTCTCCAATCAACCATTTGGTTTTGATGTGTTCTGTTGTAGCTTTTTTTTCTAAAAAATGGTTTCTTGTGTATTTGAGTTTTGTTGTTTCTTTCTTTCTTTCTTTCTTTCTTTCTTTCTTTCTTTCTTTCTTTCTTTCTTTCTTTCTTTCTTTCTTTCTTTCTTTCTTTCTTTCTTTCTTTCTTT
>NW_012267220.1:14623494-14638841 GCF_000151885.1 Dipodomys ordii
CTTTCTTTCTTTCTTTCTTTCTTTCTTTCTTTCTTTCTTTCTTTCTTTCTTTCTTTCTTTCTTTCTTTCTTTCTTTCTTTCTTTTTGTCAGTCCTGGGACCTGGGCACTGTCCTTGAGCTTCTTTTGCTCCAGGCTAGCACTCTACCATTTGAGCCACAGCACTACTTCTAGATTTTTCTGTGTATGTGGTACTGAGGAATCGCACCCAGGGTTTCATGCATGCTAGGCAAGCACTCTACCACTAAGCCACCTTCCCAGCTAGTTTTATTGAATTTCTTAAGCCTGTGGATTTGTTTTGTAGTTTGCACTGTATCTGGAACAATTTCAGGTACTGTTTACTCCAACAGCTTTTGTGAGCATCTACTCCCTAATCAAACCAAACTTCAGTTATACAATTATGCATATATATTAGGCTGACTGAAATGGCTCCATAGTTCATTTATATTTTGTTCTTTTTTTCCAGTTAAAAAAAAATTCTGGCCAGGCACTGGTGGCTCGGGCCTATAATCCTAGCTACTCAGATCTGAGGATCATGGTTCAAAGCCAGCCTGGCCAGGAAAGTCTGTGAGACTCCTATCTCCAATAAACTACCAGAAAACTGGAAGTGGCACTGTGGCTCCAGTGGTAGAGTGCTAGCCTTGAGCTGAAGAGCGCAGGGACAATGCCCAGGCCCAGAGTTCAAGCCCCATGACTGACAAAAAAAAAAAAAATTCTGTGTGTGCTTGAGTTGACTTGGAATAACTTATATTGCACTGTGTCACATTTCCTGATCTTGTCTTCTATATTTTCTACTCTGGTGTCCAGACTGGTCCTGAACTCCTAGACTTGAGTGATACTCTTGCTTTAGACTCTGAATAGGTGGGATTACAAGAATGTGCCACCACACCTGCTAAATTGGGGGGAAAAAAGATGGTTCCTATGTCTCTTATTAACATGCTCATGCTTTCCTTAACCCTCTTGAATAAATGGAATGTCATCATATTTACGATCTAAATGTCTTCATTTATTAACTCTACTATCTAACTCATTTCCCATCAACCCTTTCTTTTTCTCTGAATTCTAGCCATCTTTGTCTGAAATTCTCAGCTATCTCTTCACTCAAAAGCAGTGTCAGGCTCTCCTTATGTTCTCTCTATCTCCAAAATGCTGTCTAGAGCAGAAAATAAGGAAATCTGAGGCAAAATGTCTATTTTATCACTTAACTTTTTATTTTGAGATCTTCCAAACATACTCATCACCCAAAGAGAGTTTACCAATAATGAGTCACCATTAAATTCTTCCTGCACTTCCAATAATCTATGTGGTCTATTTCTTCTGTATGATTATTTTTTCTTGAGCGTATTAAAGCAAATTTTAGACAACACATGTCTTAGAACTATTTCAGTACGAATGTCTAAAGGAATTATTGATTACTAAAGACTTTAAAATATCACTTTGTTGTTTCTCACTGGAAAAGGGTAATTGATAATTATTCCTTAGTATAATCTAACTCTTAACTAGTATGTTGAATTGACCTTATTTCCCCTCCTCCCCCTGTCCGTGTTGGTACTGGAGCTTGAACTCAGAACCTCTTATTCTCATTTGGCTTTCACTTGAGCCCTGCCTCACTCTGGCTTTTTGCTGGTTAATTGGAGACAAATGTCTTAGATTTGTCTGCCTGGGTTAGCTTCAAACTGTGATTCTCAGCTGTCAGCTTCCTGAACAGCTAGCATGAACCATCAGCCTCCTTGTCTTATTTTATCTTAAAATTTCCTTTCTTTTTTCTCTTCCTTCCTTCCCTCCCTCCCTCCTTCCTTCCTTCCTTCCTTGATTCCTTCCTTCCTTCGTTCTTTCCCTCTCTCTCTCCCTCCCTCCCTCCCTTCCTCCCTCTTTCCCTCTCTCTCCCTCTCTCTCTTCTTCTCTCTCTCCCTCTCTCTTCCTTCCTTCCTTCCTTTCTTCCTTCCTTCCTTTCTTTCTTCCTTTCTTTCTTTCTTTCTGTTCTAGAGATTGAATCCAGTACTTGACACATACTAAGTAGAAACTCCACCACTGAGCTACATCCTTAATCCTCAAAATGCATTTTTATGGTCAGTGATCTGTCTGAACCATCATCTAAACAAGAACTTCAAAATATCCTAGGTTGCTGCCCTAAATCTTTCATCCAATCATAGACCTTTCCACATGCAATAGCATGTTAAAGAAAATAAATGATTTGTCTATAAAATTTCCCACAATCTTTATCTGCTATTTCCTTATATTGTCATTTAACTTGTGTACAAATCCTTGCATCTCCTTTAAAGTGGTAGAGCTAGAAGTCTAAGGGTAGAATCAGGCTCAGTTTTCCAAGCAACCATCCTTTATGTGAGGTACCATGTGCCTCTTCTGGCATCGCATACTGTACGGCACAAAGGCATGTCCTACTTTTAGAAGGGCCAGGACTGATTAAGTAAATGTCAGATAAGTGACACTAAGCCCTCCATTAAGATGTTCTCACAAATATCTAATGGCTTTGTCCTCCTTCAAAGGACAGTTTTATACTCAGATTATGACAAGCAGGGCTAGTGCTTTTAGGAACATTATGGCTGAAGTGATGTAGATTTCGTTATGGAAATATTCTTCATTCCAGCTTAGACACCATTTCTCCATAGCTTCTCTGTTCTTCACCCACATTCCTGCCCTTTAGAGTGTCCCCTAAAGGTCTATTAGCCTGTCATGTAGCAGCAATATTGTTCCAACAGAAGTTTGCATGAGGTTTTATGGGAGCCCCCTATAAGGAATTAGATTTTTAGTGTTAGAAATTATGGACAATAAAGTCTCGCCAGTCTGTCTATTTGTTAGTCTGTCTCTGTCTCTCTGTCTCACTCTCTCTCATTGTGTGTGTGTGTGGGGAATGTGTGCGTGCACATGTATGTGTGTGTCTGTGTGTATGTGTGTGAATAAGAGTGTTGCGAAAGACTATCTTTTAACTTGAAATAGTTCTAGTCTAATCTGGAGTAAATAATATCTGATTAAATCAAAGAAAGGACATTTACTATAGTTGGTAAATGGGTAATATAAACTTAACAACTGAATTTTTATTGTGAAACCAAAGGGACTGAGAAAAAAAATCTTTTTTTGTTGCTGTTGTTGGTCATGGGGTTGAACCCTGGGTCTGGGCACTGTCCCTAAGCTCTTCAGTTAAAGGTAAGCACTCTTCCACTTGAGCCACAGTGCCACTTCTGGTTTTCTGGTGGTTAATTGGAGTTAATAGTCTCACGGACTTTCCTGCCCAGGCTGGCTTTGAACTGAGATCCTTAGAAGCTGGGATTATAGGTGTGAGCCTCGGGTGCCTGGCTTGAGATAAAATCTTACTATGATTTTCAAGTTCATGAGAGTCTCAGGGTGGTTGAACTTTAAATATTTTCCAGAGGAGACCATGAATTAAAAAAAAATGAGAAGTTCAGCTATGGAAGATAATAGAATCTTAAGGACAAGGTTAGCCATAACTGTCTGTCTTCTCTTCTTTATAATGATCCATTATCTTTCAATGTCACATTAATAATAAATAGTCACAATGAGATAACATATCATACCCACAAGCATGGCTATTATGAAAAGGAGACATAATAAGTATTGGTAAACATGGAGAAATTGAAACACTCATATGCTGTTGATGAATACTCACCAGTGTTGTCAGATGATATATATACTCAAGAGAACTAGAAACATGTTCACACAAAAGCTCATACACAAGCTGGGTGCCAGTGGCTCACGCCTGTAAATCCTAGCTACTGAGGAGGCTGAGATCTGAGGATCATGGTTCAAAGCCAGCCTGGGTGGGAAAGTCTGTGAAACTCTTATCTCCACCTGAAAACCCGAAATGGCACTGTGACTCAAGTGGTAGAGCGCTGGGCTTGAGCTGAAGAGATGAGGGACAGCACCCAGACCCAGAGTTCAAGCCCCATAACTGACAAAAAAAAACCCAAACTCATACACAAATGTTCATAGCAGAATATTATTATTATTATTTTGGCTCCAGTTGTGGGCCTGAACTCTGGGCCTGGGCGCTGTCCCTCAGCTCTTCAGCTCAAGGCTAGCATTCTACCACTTGAGCCACAGTGCCACTTCGGGCTTTTTTCTTTTTGCTTATGTGGTGCTGAGGAATCGAACCCAGGGCCTCAGGCATGCAAGGCAAGCGCTCTACCACTGAGCCACCTTCCCAGTCCTTATTATTATTATTATTAATAATGATAATAGTAGTAGTAAAAGCATTTAAACAACCCAAGTATCTATTAACTATTGATACAGAATACTACATAGATGAGCCTTGATCTATTCTGCTTGATGAAAGAAACCATTCACAAAAGATTACATATGATGGGATTCCATTTATAGGAATTTTTGTGTGTGTGTGTGTCAGTCATGGGGCCTGAACTCTGGGCTTGGGTGCTGTCCCTCAGCTCTTCAGCTCAAGGCGAGCACTCTTCCACTTGAGCTACAGTGCCACTTTTGGTTTTCTAGTGGCTTATTGGAGATAAGAGTCTCATGGTCTTTCCTGCCAGGGCTGGCTTTGAACCACGATCCTCAGATCTCAGCCTCCTGAGTAGCTAGGATTACAGGCGTGAGCCACCGGCGCCCAGCTGGAAATTTTCAAAATAATCAAATCCTGAGTCCCAAGATAGATTGGTGGTCGTGCCGAGTGTGAAGAGCAGGGCAGATGGAGTGGAGGATGGGATGAATGCTGGTGGATGTGGAAATTTTTTGAGGGATGAGGAAATTATTTAAAATTAATTAGTGATGGCTATATAACTTTGTGCATATATGAAAAGCTACTGAATTAAATATTTTAAATGTTGTGTTGTGAATTATGTTTTAATAACTTTGTTATTAAAAAAAATAGAAGTGATTGCTGGTGGCTGGTAGCTCACGCCTGTCCTCCTAGCTTCTCTGGAGACTGAGATCTGAAGATTGTGGTTTAAAGCCAGTCAGGGCAGAAAGGACTCCTGTCTCCAATTACCCACTAAAACTCTTACCTTACCCTCTATTCTCCCTGTGAGACTCTTCTCCCCAATTAACCACTAAAAAGTCATAAGTGAAGCTGTAGCTCAAGTGGTAGAATATTAGCCTTGAGCAAAAGAAAACTCATAGACAACACCCGGGCCCTGAGTTCAAGCCCCATGACTGGCCCCTTTTTCCTTTTTTTCCTCCTTACAGTGCTTAGGTTCAAGCTCAAGGTCTTGTGTATACAGGCAAGCACACCACCTCTGATCTTATCCACAGACTCAGAATTGATTTCTAAGTCCTCTATTCTCTTTATCTTCTTATTTATTCTCAGCTTTCTCCAGTTAAAATTTTAATTTAAAGGGAGGGAGGGAGATGAAGAATTCATTGTATATGCCACAAAATTAAGAAAAGTAAAGGAAGGATGGGTGGAAGGGGGGGGGAGAGAACGTTGAAGGGGGTGACTGATCAAGATGCATTGTATTCATGAACTGCTTTGTTAAACAATACCTGCATTGTACAAGTGCTTAGAGATAACAATAAATTTAATTTAAACTAACAATGAAAGATTAATCTAACCTATGTAACTGGTTGAATAAACCCACTAAAATGAACAAATGAGATTAGAAAAATGTTCAATGAATAGAAGTTTAGATAAATAGTATTAAACCAATTCACTTTCTAAATTAAAAGTCAGGTACATAAAATCTCCTAAGTCATCTGAAAGTGAGTTATATGTCTAATTTTATGATCAATTAATAAAAAGAAGAAGGAACTGAAAGCTGTAGATATGAAGAGATGAGTGGAGACAGGAGCGAGTAGGGTTGCTAGAATCGCGGGGCTGTCGGTGTGAATTGAACCTGAAAATATCTCTTAAGATCTAATTAATCAGAGTGGAAGGAAAGAGAAGCTGTGAAAAATACCCCTCTTCCATTTTCAGTGAGAAAGCAGATTGTGCTACTAAGTAACTCAAGTTAGTGATCAATGGCATAATTTATCTGCATTGCAAGCTATGGAAAAGCGGAATTTCAAATGCAGAATATCAAACACTGTGTCATGAATTCAGGATGCAAACAGATTGGATTAATAAAAATAGAACAAACAAACAAAAGAAACAAAAGATTTTTTTTTGGTCTCTTGTAGGTCTAGAACTCTGGGCCTGGGCGCTGTCCCTGAGCTCTTTAGCTCAAGGATAGTGTTCTATGACTTGAGCCACAGCACCACTTCCAGCCTTTTCTGCTTATGTGGTGCTGAGGAATTGAACCCAGGGCCTCATGCATGCAAGGCAAGCACTCTACCACTGAGCCACCTTCCCAGCGCCCCCCCAAAGGTTTTAAAGGAAAAAGAAGTAGGCAAAAGTTTTCATAGAGGCAGAGCTGCTGGTTCATGAGCTCAGGACTGTTGCTAAGGCTTGGATAAGTCCCTCTGTTGGAAGCTAGGTCCCAGAGGTAGTGTTGGGAGATGGTGCCTTTATGAGATGATGAAGTCATTAAGAGGGATTAATGCTTTGCTCTGGGGGTGGGTTCTTGCTTTTATGGGCCTGGATTGTTCCCAAGTAGTTATACTGCGAGTTGTCACAATGACTTTGGCTTCTCACTTGCATGTATTCTTGCTATGTGATGCTATTCACAATGTCTGACACAGCCAAGGGCTTTACACTCTTAGACTTCCAGAGCCTCTTTCCTTTATAAAGTACTCAGTCTCAGGCATTTTGTTATAGTCACAGAAAGATAGCCAAGGAGGCTGAGTGGCATGCTGACTACCTTGGAGTACTCACCAGTGAGTACTAGTATGACTAGTACTAGTGAGAATAAAATGCCCTTTTAAAAAAATCCAGAAAGGATTCAAAAGAAAACCCCAAACCCAAACCACTAGAAGATGTTGATGCTTACCTAGCTGTTAACATAGAAACTTCCTGCCCTATTTGGCCTGTGATTGGGAAGCAAGATTTCACAAAATGGAGATTTTCTGAAAGAGAGTTAGATTCTCAGGTATTTCAAAAGCAATTTCAATCACTGCAATTTTCAATAGGAACATCAGGAACAAACACCACAGGACAGTCCATGAAGCAATATTCTCCATCTATGTCCTTTGAAGAATATTCTGACTCTAATACCATGGTGAACTTTCACAAGTGAGATGTCACTGGTGCTTTATATTTATTCTAGGTGAAGTTAAACCGAGAGCCCCAAATCCACACTGTCTTATGAACTCCATAGTCATTAGGATGTGAATGGTGAATTTAAATCATTATTTACTAATTCATTTTTGAATAGCTCTTCCACTGTTCTGATTAAAGACATATTTGAAGAACAACTTCCATCTCTTGAGCAAACTGGTCACAGATTATTTTAAACTATCTCAGGAGCCAGGCACTGGTGGCTCATACCCTAGCTACTCAGATGGTTGCAATCTCGAGGATCATGGTTCAAAGTCAACTGGGGCAGAAAAGTCCACCAGACTCCCTCTCCAATTAACCAGCACAAAGCTGGACTGGAGATGTGGCTCCAGTGGTAGAATGTCAGCTGTGAGGAAGAAAGCCAAGCAAGAATGTGAAGTCCTGAGTTCAAGCCCCAGTATCCACACTAAATAGAACTGAACAAAAAATTAAAAAAAACCCAACCAAACAACTGTCTCCTATATTCCTATCAAGTGCAGTCAGTACACGCCATCTTTAGTGAACAAGTTTCAATGAATTCTTCCTAATGACTCTGTGTGGCCCAAACAATAGCTCTGAATGAGAAGTCCAGGTTACTTTGGCAGTGCATTTTGTCGTTATGTTAGCATATTTTCATGTGAACCATCAGCCTGGCATGTTCAGCAGCTTCCACTCAGCATGTCACACTATGCAAGCCTCACGCACATTCCCGTCCTCATCCCCCTCCCGCCTTGTTGTAACAGCTTTCTTCAGATCTTCACTTCACATTTGACAAGATGTCAGGGAAGAACAAGCATCGTGTTACAGAACAGAAATCCAGGCTATTTATAACTTTGCCCTTTCCCATCCCAGTGCAGTACTAAGTGCGTGGCCTTTACTTGCAGTTAACGAACCCATATGTCCCACTGCTGAACTGAGATTCTTCTGACTTTTAGAATTAAATTACAATTTGTACTTAGCTATCAGTATCTGAAAACTCCAACGCAAAATCTGATACCTTTATCAAGAGCCAGCCTACCTACCGCACAACCCACCCATTTAAAGATGCAAAATTTTCTAATGCACACAACAGGCAGTACAGCGTAAAGCAATTTCCTGGGTCAATAGACCTACCTCTTCTGGAAATTTCATAGAAACCGGCCTTCCAATGTGTGATCTATTTTGGTTGGCTTATTTCACTTTAGAATAATGCTTTCAAAAATGTATTGAGATTGCCAGGCACCAGTTGCTCACACTTGTAATCTTAGCTACTCGAGAGGCTGAAATATGAGGATTGTGGTTCAAAGCCAGCCCAGGTAAGATGGTCCCTGGGACTCATCTCCAAAAATCCAGAAGTGGGGCTGTAGTTCAAATAACAGAGTGCTAGCCTTGAGTGAAAAAAGCTAAGTGACAGCACCTAGTCTTCTGAGTTCAAGCATCAGAACCGGCACACACACACACACACACACACACACACACACACACACACACACACACACACACACACACACACACACACACACACACACACACACAGAGTTCACCACATGCATCAATATTTCCTTTAATAGGCAAATAGTATTTCATATACTACAATAGATAAGTAATTATCAGGTGCTTCATATGCAATACAATTTTTTAAATAAGAAATAGCTGGTACTGATTTACCTGTAATCCCAGAACTTGAGAAGCTGAGGCTAGAGGATAGTAAATTCGAGACCAGTCTGAACTAAATGAGAGTCTTTTCCAAAAAAAAAGAGGGAAAAAATTGGCTGTCTGTTCCATGCGTTTTGCAGTGATTTTAAAATTATAGTTGATGTGTAATTCATGTGAATGTCCAGGTATGAGTTGTGAATACAGTCATGAATTATAGAAGAGATGGTATATTATTCAGGTTCTCTGGAGACTTTCCTTTGGATGTTTGCAACCATGACATATTCAACAACAATCTTCTCAATGACAGTGTTGCTGTCAATGCTGCTGCAGTTAAGTTGATATGATATTACCTGCTGGTGCTTCTCTGTTTAGATGCATCCTAAACAGCCAGGGCTTTCCAGCTTAGCTCAGATTAGATCCACTCTCTACATCCATGCCTTTCAAATGGCTTGGAGCATTCAGTCTCAGGCTTCAGGGACACCAAAGGTGGAAATGGGACCCCTCACGAAATGATGATGGCTGTCTGTCTATAAAGGACACCCTCTGGGTCTCATCTGCAAACATAACTTCAGCCAATTTTTGCAGGATCATGTTGCTTGTACTTTCAGAAACGATGCTAGGTTATTGCCCGAAGATTAGTATTTATTCTACTGGCTGGAGTAAACACAGTCTGTAGATGAACAGCATGAATTATTGTCAGAAAGCAGTGGTACCTCAAAGCAGTTACAGGCCTTATGAATAAAACATTGCAGCCCAGAGTATAGAGGAAAGCAGGGAATGTAGCTCTCAGATTCAGGCAGTGAATGTCCTAGAAACACAAGTGTTGTCTTTTCATGCTTGTTTAGCCAACATGACACCAAGCCACATGTCTGTTTACTCCACTGTAAAGGCAGATGGTGTAATAATAGTCAGAAAGGTGAATTAAAATAATGGCTGCAAAGCCAGGCCGCAGTGGCTCATGCGTATGATCCTATCTATACAGGAGGCTGAGATCTGAAGATAATGGTTAGCCACTTCATTAGGAAAATCTGTGAGGCTCTTTATCTCCAATTAACCACTAAAAATCTGAGAGTAGAGCTGTGGCTCAAGTGGTAGAATTGTAGCCATGAGTGAAAAAGCTAAGAGACACATACAGGCCCAATATTGGCACACACATACTTACCTATAAGCACGTACACCTATACACATACTTATAAAATATGCAAGAAATGGAAAATATGGAAGAAATCCTAAAAACTGTTAACTGAATCTGAGAACTCAAAAGATTCCAACTTGGCTTCCATCAATATCTATAGAAATCTCTGTTTCCAAAGAATTTCCCAGTACAACAATTATTGAGAGAGGTTCATGGATTTCATTAGACGTTGATATGTGTTCAATAAGCAGCTCAATTCAATATGGTGCCAGGGAAACCTAATGTATTGTATAGTGCTGATTCCTGTCCTCAAGAATTTCACACACAAGAGGATGGCAGAGTTAAACTTAGTATGGGACAAATGGGAGTTCTGGGGAAATATTTTTTCCAAGCCCCTTGTCTACAATTAATGAAGTAAAAACCGTTATTTACTGATGAAGATTCAGAATTATGACCAGAGAAGACAAACTAAAGCATTTTTCCATTAGTCATTTTTCTGTTATTCAAACCCTCCTTAGCACTTTCCAGTCATAACATCTTTGAGAGTTTTTTTAAATTGCTGTATTGTCCATTCCTATTTTCACAACTTCTATTAAGAGAAAAAGGTAGAAGCATGGCTAATTCTCAAAAGCTATGGCTCTTTAGACCTGGATATATAAATACTGAATTATAGAGTTTCTTGCTGCTGTCCTTTGCCAATATCTTTGATTTAATGCTGATTATATCACTACTCATGATACTGCATCAGCCACCAGCCTGGCTGTGAACATTGGCTTCTGAGGATGCTCTTCAAGGTGGTTTCTGTGCTTCGTTGGAGATAACTGTCTTAGTCTGTTTTTTTTTGTTGCTATAACAAAATATCTGAGGCTGGAGAATATAGAAAAAAAAAAAGAGGATTACTTAGTTCACAATTCTGGTGGCCCAAGAATTTAGGACAAACATCTGGTGATGGCCTGGAGACAAATGGTATCACAATGGCGGAAGTGTGTGTGTGTGTGTGTGTGTGTGTGTGTGTGTGAGAGAGAGAGAGAGAGAGAAGAGACAGAGAGACAGAGACAGAGAGACAGAGAGACAGAGGCAGAGGCAAAGGCCCAGACAGAGACAGGGAGAGAGAGCGCATAGTAGACCAGGAAGCACACTGATCAAAGAATCTGGCTAACTTTAATATAGATGAATATGAACATGTATATTATATGTATATGTCAACCTATTCTTGTGGGCATTTACTCATTGAATGAGAACAGTATTAAGAGGATGATGCCCTAATACCCTAATCACCTTGAGGCAAGCCATTCCTCATGAAGGTCCCATTACCTCCCAACATTACCACAGAACTTCTGGCATATGAACCTTCAGGGGACAAACCACACCCACACCACAGCCAGGAATACAATCTTACCCATGAGACCTGAGCATGCAGGAAAATAGAATAGTGGTTTACTTTCCTGTCAGCCTAACTTTCTTGTTTGGAATGTTACAGCTTGAGCATAGAGCAACAGTGCCTCCAAATATACATTCTCCCAGGCTCTTTACACTCCATCCTGCATCGTTAGAGAATGGCCTCTGATTGCAGAGGACACTCTGCCTTCCAGCTATCACCATGAGCACAGAAGATAGGTAAGGGGTTGCATTATTGCAAAAGGTGGGATATGGATGAGAAGGCGAAGAAGATATCAATCGGAAGGATATGGTGGATTGAATTGTTCCTAGGCATTGTGGAACATTGTCTCAACAATCTGTGGAGGAGGCAGTCATAAACATTTTGTGTGTGTGTGTGTGTGTGTGTCCTGGGGCTTGAACTCAGGGCCTGGGCACAGTCTCCTAGCTTATTTGCTCAAGGTTGGCACTCCACTACTTGAGTTAGAGCTCCATTTCTGGCATTTTAGTGGTTATTTGGAGATAACAGTTTCATAGACTTTCCTGCCCAGGCTGGCTTTAACCCTCAGATCTCAGTCTTAGATCTCAGTCTCCTGAGTAAGTAGGATTATAGGTGCATAAACACCTTTGGAGGACTCCTGACACATACAGGATCCCAGTGAGGAGAAGGGATGACGTCTCTAGTGACAGAGGTCAGAGGTGTTCAGTGTAGAAGATGCCTCCTATCTCTCCCGATGGCCCTCAGGTGCTCTTGCTGGGCAGTGGCAGCACAGTTTAGAAATAAACAAGAGAAAGCCAGAGATGATGGTATCATGGCTTTGTGACCTAGTCTTCTATAAATGGAATAGTAGTATGTACAATTCTCTGGGACTGGCTTTCTTCATGAAGCTTCATGTTTGATTTAATGCTCTATTGCTCCATCCCAAAACATCAATAAATTTATCTTTGCACCGGCAGCGTGCCGGACAATTCCAGCAGCTGCAGCCATCATAAAAAGCAAAGCCAGCTGAGCCCAGGTATAATGGTGCACATAGTTAATCTCAGCACTCAGGAGGTGAATGTGGGAGTGTTTCCAGTTTGAGGTCAGCCTAGGCTACATACTGAAATGCTATCTCAGCCCCCATTCCCCAAAAAGATATTCCAGGTCCTGGTGTGGGAGACAACTTGTTCCAGTCTGTAGCATTCATCCTAGCTGTCTGCACAATCATAGACTCTCTGGCTTGGAAATAGAGACAAGAAGTACAGATGATCCAGCAGCAAGCTTGGTCAATAAATTATTGCACACGAAAAGCACACACATGAACATTGCAATGGAGCATGTCAGGAAGTTATTAGAATTTGCAACACATGTGCAATCTTCATTTTTCTAAATGACTGGGACATGGCAAAGTAAATATCTACAGGCTTAGAAATTAAATTTAAAGGTCATTACATTCGATGTGAAAGAACACTATTTTTGTAAGAAGTCTCTAGTAAATTAGTTATTAATGAGAAAGCCAGTTTTACATTTTCCTTTTAAGTGAGTCATTGAATAGATAAGCAAGGATTTATAAATTATGTAAAAATCATGAAGCCAATTTCAAATGACCTCTATAAATTAGAGGAAATATTACAGAAAATGTTAAAATGGTCTATGTGGAAATTCACACTTAAAATCAAATTCAATTTCGTTAAAACTGGTTTTGTATGAAAAGAATGTTTTTAGAAAAATTCTGCAATTCATTTCTAGATGGACTAAAATTTATATTTCAAAATAGTTTTTTAGGAAGCCAAGATGTAAGAATCACAGTTTGAAGCCAGTCCAGTTTAACAAATCTGAGACTCTTATCTCAAATTAACCACCAAAAAGCCAGACATGGAGCTATGACTCAAGTGGTAGAGCACCAGCCTTGAGTGAAAAAACTAAGGGACAGTGTCTAGGCCTGAATTCAAGACCTAATACTGGTGCTCTGACCCCCATCCCGCCTCCACCCCACAAATCGGTAGATATTATCCTATTATTGCCACAAGTGCTCTTACCTGGGCAAAAATATCTGTTTCTGTTACTTCTACTTCAACATATTAAGAAGATCTGAGCCTATGCAACAAGTTAAAAAAAAAACATATGTGGACTGGACAGAAAGAAATAAAAGTCTTCTCATTGATTAGTGCACAATTGTTCTTACCTAAACGAAATTACAGAATATATATTCAAATTACTGAGAAGATTTAGATGTTTATGAATATTAGATAAATGTAGAAAGTCAATAATACATTAATCTGTTGTCAATGAGCAACTGGAACTTGAAATGTATACATAATACATTCTGGCATTTAAATACCTAGGTCGCTTAAGAACAAACTTAAAATTTACCTTAAGATTTACAAAAGGAGGACTGGGAAGGTAGCTCAGTGGTAGAGCGCTTGCCTTGCATGCATGAGGCCCTGGGTTCGATTCCTCATCACCACATAAGCAGAAAAATAAAAAGCCGGAAGTGGCACTGTGGCTCAAGTGGTAGAGCGCTAGCCTTGAGCTGAAGAGCTGAGGGACAGCACCCAGGCCCAGAGTTCAGGCCCCACGACCGGACCCCCCCCTCCAAAAAAAAAAGATTTACAAAAGGAGCTGTTATGGAAATGTTCCCAATATTTTTATGAATAATATCTCCAAACTGGAAAAAAGCCACCAGTGACCCTCCACCAATGATGGGTACACATAGTCTGTATCCATACAATGAAATATTACTCAGTAATTAAAAGGAACAAACTACAGGTACGTGTAACAACATGGGTGACTCTCAAAGGCTGTATACTGAGTGAAAGAAGCTAGACAGAAAGCATTGGATGTTGAATAATATTCTTCTCAATTATAATTCTAGGTGTTGCAAAACACTTTGGGAAATCTCTTCTTCAGGGACCAAAACAACTGGACGTAAAACAAAAGTAACTCTCAATTGCTTTAATTTTGGTTGCATTAATTCCACAATTCTCATACTCCTGTTACATAATTATGTGTAAGTCATATTCATAATGGTCTCTTAATTTTTAGTAATTTTTATCACTCAGAGGATCCTTATTAATTATTTTTCCCTAGGATGATCAATCATGGAAGAAAAACAAGGCTTTTAAAACCTATGAAATTAAATTGGATGGGAATTTCAAATAGTCACTCTCCCCCTTGCCCTGACATTCCAGATGGTGCCCATGGTTTGTGTTCATAGCTATGCAAAATGACAGATGTCAGGAAGCAAATATTTTCAGCATATTAATAAGAAGGAATGCAATGCTACCTTCTGTATTAGCAGCTATCATGCTGAAATCAAAATGCTGGTAGGAGCTGTGCTGTTGCAGAAGAGACTCATGCACTCTCTTGGGTGGATTTAGTGTCTGGATCGGGCCCTGGGAAATCGAAACCCTCAGTCTTCACCAGACAGTCTCTGAATGGCTTGGCTGTATTCCTTCCAGGATATAAGAGCAGAATGCATGATTAAATGTACCCATAAGATTAATAAGCACATTTATTTAGTCTTAGCATTAGAGCAAGAGGTAAGATACACAATTTTCCAAATATCTAAAGCTTATTTTTAAAGCACTGACATATTTATTTTTCAAATTTTAGGGCAATTTCTCTAAAATGTATACCATAGTTTACCTCTTTCTTCTTGTGGGTGACACAGGATGTATTTTCAGCTTCATCTTTACACCCTAAACCTAACTGTAGTTAGACTGAGTAGTTAATTTCGCTGTATAAAAAGGTAGTCTTCTGGATCAACATCGTGAAAATGGCAATACTTCCTAAGGCAATCTACAAATTCAATGCGATACCTATCAATATTCCAACCTCATTCCTCAAGGAAATAGAAGAGACAATCCAAAAATTCATATGGAACAATAAAAGACCCCGAATAGCAAAAACTCTCCTCAATGGAAAGAACACTGCTGGAGGAATATCAATACCAAATTTCAAACTCTTCTAAAAGGCCATAGTAATCAAAACAGCTTGGTACTGGCACCTCAGGACCAATGGAATAGAATTGAAAACCCAGAAATGAACCTACAGACCTATAGCCATCTAATCTTCGATAAGGGAGCTAAAAAAATAGAAT
>NW_012267220.1:14639561-14701417 GCF_000151885.1 Dipodomys ordii
CAAATGTTTACAAACAAGACCACACTAAAGCTACCAGCATGACTATGTTTATTGCAGCATTATTTACCATAGCTAAGATATGGAACCAATCCAGATGCCCCTCAGTAGATGAATGGATCAAGAAAATGTGGTATATATACACGATTCTATGCCTCCATCAGAAAGAATGACATTGCCCCATTTGTTAGGAAATGGAAAGACTTGGAACAAATTATATTAAGTGAAATAAGCCAGGCCCAAAGAAACATAGGTCCCATGGTTTCCCTTATTTACAATAACTAGTATATGTCTGAGTCAAGCAGAAAAGGTCAGATAAGTTGATGTTAGGGAAATGAACCCTAAGATATGTATTCAACTGTTTTTCTTTCATGTGATTGTTTCTAACACATTTATAATATTATTTCTTTGTGGCTTTGTATGTGCCTGCCCCACAGTATAACCCCTGCTTTCACTGTATTTGATGTTGTCATAATTTGTGGAGGAGAAGGGGAAAAACAAATCATTTAAATAGGGATACAGGTGGACCTGTTGCAACAATGAGACGTACAAGTCATTTTGTCCAAAACGAATTTTACAACTTTGGTGGCGGGGAGGAGAATTGGGTAGGGGGGAGGGGGAAGATGGGAAGAGATCGGAAGGGGAAACAAAGGAGGAGGCTACAATGCTTGATAAGAAATGTACTCATTATCTTGCCCGTGTAATTGTAACCCCTCTGTACAGTATTTTCACACACACACACACACACAAAGGTAGTCTTCTGGAGATTTTCAAGAAGAGTTGGTGAATTATTATTTTTCCCTCTAATATAGGCTTTCAACTAATAGGATAGTGCCCATCTATATTAAAGACAGTAATCTTCTTCACTGTTGACTTCATCCCTAAACACCATCACAAATATTCTCTCTCTATAAGGCCCAGACTAGGTCCGGGTCATATTAACACATAAAGTTAAACATCATGAAGATATATGAGACAGACTGGCTTAACGGAAGGGGAGATTTAAACCAAAGTATGTTGGTAATTACATGCAAGTTGATTGTATGCTGCAGGTGACAGAGGTTTACTGTGTCCAGCCTTCTCTTCACAATTTGACCACTTTCAAAGAGACTTGCACCTGTTGGAGGGGACTTATCACCTAGAGTGTCTAACTTCACTCCCAGGAGAGTGGGACTTAGTGTGTTGACTTACAGATCTATAAGTCCCAGCTGTTGCTCTCTCTTGGGTCTCCTCTGCAACCTGTTCATGCATACATGGTATTGTCTCAAATTGTAAAAGCATTGTTTTAGTTCTACCATCCTATTTTACCTAACATTTTGTGTGTGTGTGTGTGTGTGTGTGGTGTATGTATTTGCTAGTCCTGGGGCTTGAACTCATGTCCTGGATGTTGTTCCATTTTTTTCTTTTTTTGCTCAAAGCTAGCACTAACACTTGAGTCATAGCTCCACTTTCGTTTTTATCATGATTAATTGAAGGTAAGAACCTCATGGACTTTCCTGTGTAGGCTGGCTTTAAACCATGACCTTCAGATATCAGCCTCCTGAGTAGCTAAGATTACAGGCATGAGCCACCAGCACTTAGACTACCATGATTCATTTACCCTCCCAAGTGCACTCCTCTCTGTTCAAACCATGTTCCTAATAGAATGAAAAACTGGTATGAGTGGTGTTCAAGTGTTTCTGATGGTGGTGGCACCTTCAGTTCCAGAAGGTTAGCTCCCTCTACTGTTTCAGTAACAGAGATCATTACACAACAACAAAACTAAGAAATAATATTTAGTGAACTAAGTCAGAGCCAGAGAAACATAGGTTGCATGGCTTCCCTTGTGGTAGATAGAATGTATCTATAAATCTATAAGTAAGCACACTGGGTGGTATTCAAGCAGTTATAAATGAATTAATGGAAGTATAATAGACTCTATGGAGAGCACAAATAGTATTATTCTTGAGAAAGACTAAATCAAAGCCCAACAAAATAAATACCAGGAAATGATTTGCAGGTGGGGAAGGAGCAGGGGTAGAAGACTGAATGGGGGAAATGAATAGAATCCGGGCAAGATGAATTATATATACTACAGAATTGAGAAATATAAGGGAAGGGGTGAGTGGAGGGGGAGGTGAAGATGCTGAAGAATGGCACAGATCAATATACATTGTATACATAAATCGCTTTGTTGAATGGCAACTCCTTTGGACAGCTACTTAAGGGTAATAACAATGTTCAAAAAATAAAAGAGAAATACAAATAATGCTCAACAGAGAAATACAAAAATACAACAAAATAAACAGCAGCAACAACAACCAAAAAAAAAAACTGTAAGGACAGAAACTGATTTGGAGCTGGTAAACATATCACGCAAATTTAATTTTTGAAAGAAGCAATCTTCATATGAAAAGCAAAACCAAAGTATGGAATACAGTTTTCAAATACAGCTACTTAAAAAAAAAAAGAAACTACATCTTCCTTTTTACCATTACCATGAACATATTACTATAATGTGATCACATCCTATAATGTGATCATACTTATCTATGGCTTAAGGTTACTTATTTATTCTTCAACAAGTATTTATGGAATGATCATGATATACATAGGAAGAATTATTTTAATAATCATGATGGTTAATCTTATCCATTAACTTGATTGGATTAAGAAATGCCTAAAAGATGAGAAAAGTATACTTTTAGGTTTTTCTGTAAAGACATTCTAAAGACAATTGATACAGGAGACAGTAACTGAGGCGAAAGACCCATCCTGAATGTAACACAATCCGATTGGCTGGGGGCCCCAATAAAATACAAATGGAAAAGGAGGAAAACCTCATATATACTTTATTCTTCTGGAGTGACTTTGCTGAAATGGCCATGTGTAATGATTCCCGCCGCCCCCCCCCCCATAAAAAGAATATAAAATGTGAACTTAGAAACAGAACAAAATTACTAATGATTATTAAGAATGGGGCCATACTTGAAAGGTAGAATCTCCCTGTAGAAAACAAAAAAACTCAAGGCTAGTCATTAAAAGGAAAATTCCAAAGATAAAGACTTGAAGTAGATTAGTGAGTTAAACACCAGATTTCTGGGATTCAGTTAGTAGTAGTAAAGCAATCATTACTGGCCTGGGGGACTCTCCAGGCCAGGGGTGACGCAGAAGGTACAGTGACCCAAATAACTGGAATCAAGCCTGACCTCTGCAGAATCTGAGAAATAGCTAAAAGGAAACCAAGCGTAACTGCCTAATTCTCACTTCTGTACCCCCCAGCTTGCTTGCTCTGGCTTATTGCGAAAGTGCCACCTGCGTGTGGTTTGTGCCCTTAAATAAGCAGGTCTGCATTTTGGGACTGCATTCCCAAGCTCTGTGAGCTGGATGCAGAAGGCACCCGGCCTAATTGACCGAGTGTTGGGGTGTCCTGTTGGGAAATCAGGGTACTACACATGAACATCAGACTCTAGGTTCATTAGCCTTCAATACAGACTCAAACCAGAGACTTGGAGTTTTCAGCCTTGCACTGAGGCTTCATCATTGGTCACCTGGTTCTGAGGCTTCCAGTTTCTTAGGCTGAACTCAACAGGTTCTCTGGCCCTCCAAGTGCAGGCAGTTTCCAATCATGGACTATCTAGCCTCCACTCATATAAGCCAATCCGATACACCTCATATATATGAGTATAATGCATACATATGTATAAATATGTATATGTGTCTCTCTCTAGACATATATAAATATATGTATATGTATGTGCGTATATATATTTATATGTATATATATAAATATAATCATATGTAGGCTCTGCTCCTCATTCTCAATCCAAGGGGAGGGAGTGCTGAAAGTTTCAATCTTCTAATTACTAGATCTTTGTAGTACCAGCCCCAGCCAGAGACCATTTAGGGGCATTATCTAAAGTCATTAACATAAACTTAGGAGTCACTGGCCCATTAAAAATAACAAAAGACGTTCTACTATTCAGGAAATACCAAGGGTTTTGGATACTCAGTGTTAGGAACTGGAAACTAAGGCCGAATATATTTATTAAATTGTAATTCTAGAGACTAGAACTGTGTTAGTTGAGTAATCTCCATGTCTGTCTCTGGTTAAATGGCTATTATAACAGAACCCACTTACTAGGTTTCTTGGAAGGATTGGATGAATTAATAAAAATTACCTACTCAAGTAGGTGCTGAGAGGAGACTCGAGCTGGTACAGCTTCTTTCTAGGCTTTGCTTTTGTTTTAGGGATTTTAGGGAAAAAAACAAACAACCAAACAAGGTTAACTGGACCTTGGCTCCAACCAGCCCAGTTCTTGGAATGGAAAGAATGCCTCTAGGTCCCCCTCCCCTTAACAACCTAACCCACCTTGATTGTTCAGTTAAAGACTGACCCATAAAGCAGATGGGTTGTAATCTGGTTCCAACTGGTGAGTCCACCTATTGGCTACCTGTGTGTGGTCTGGTATGACCATACAATCCTTTGTGTGTGTTATGGTTACGATCCCATTGGTCACCTGCGTGTGACCAGGCTCGACCTTGTGAATTTTGCCTTTAAAAACCTAAGCACAGGCTAGGAAGATGGCTCAGTGGTAGAGCGCTTGCCTTGCATGCATGAGGCCCTGGGTTTGATTCCTCAGCACCACATAAAGAAAAAAGAAAAAAGCCGGAAGTGGCGCTGTGGCTCAAGTGGTAGAGCGCTAGCCTTGAGCTGAAGAGCTGAGGGACAGCGCCCAGGCCCAGAGTTCAGGCCCCATGATCGGACCCAAGGAAAAAAAAAAAAAAAACCTAAGCACGTGGGCTGCTCGGGGTTGCAGTATCAGCTCCCGAGCCTGTGCTGCGGCCCTGGCTGGTCAGTGTAGGAACCTTCTCAATAAAGTTGCTCCTTTATTAACAACTTTGTTGCGGTGGGCTCTGTCACTCTGGACGACTAGGTGGGCTTGCTTGCCTGAGTAGGGGTCTTCCTACCACATTTAATGGGGGCTTGTCTGGGATAGAGCTCTTAGCCGCTCCAACCTGAGGGGATTGAAGTCCCTGGCCGGGAGGACAGTGTGTGGGCACTCAGCTGTTGGAGAGAAGTTCCGAGAAAAGCCTCGAGGTAAGCGTGGTCGACCTAGGTTAGAGAAGGCACCAGAGTGAGGCCAAAAGTAAGGCTGGACACAGCAGAGTTCCCTACGGCCGAGGAGGTCCAGGGATGCCTGGACCTTCAATTCCACCAGTCCTAGCAGTCCTGGTTGGTTGGGGGCTTGCTTATGGAGAAAATAGGTTGAGAAAAAAAAGTAACTTTTGATTTTGGGATCCCTCCTTGTTCTGTGTATAATCGTGTCTGTCTGTGTCTCATTGTGCTTTTGCTTTTGCTTGCCATGTTTGTAATTGGATTTACTTTAAGGAAAAATATGGGGCAAAGTGAGTCCACTCCCGGGACTCCCCTAGACCTTGTCCTAGTTCGTTTAAAAACAAAAACAAAAACTGCTGGTTCTGCTTTTGTAACTTGCTTGTTTGTCAATTATGAAACTGCCACTGACCACCTGTGAGTGGCCCCAGTTAGATCTCAGCCTCAGGCCTTGGCTCAGAGGGTCTGAGCATGGGGGAGAACCTGTCAGTCTGAGGGGATGGCCGTAGGGACTTTTTTCCCTTGCCCCAAGATGACTGGGAATTCTCCTCCGCCTTGGAAGGCTCCTGGGCCTTGCAGGAATCTAAAAGAAAAATCCTCTGGAGGTGAGTGGGGGTGGGGTGGGTTGAGTCCCCTGGTAAGTGAATGGTGGTGAGATGTCGCCCCATTCACTGAGATCTGATTTTGTCTTTGTGGCCACTTGTCTCTTGTTTACTTCGGTGTGTTTTCTGTTCTATGTTTTCTGAGGTAGGGAAGTTCTGGGTGAGCATGGCAGGTTCATTCAGCAGACCCTGTTTTAGAATTGGTACCAGTTTTAAGTGTGGATCCTTCATTTTTGTGTTTATTTGTGTTTTTGTTATTTATTTGAACATCTCTGGGGGAATAAAAGTTACAGCCTCCAGCTAGGCTCAGTCACAACTTGCTATGGCCCCCTCCATGTGAGGCGTAGAAGGTTGCTGGACTAGTTTGGTCCCCTTCAAGCCTCAGGCTGAATAATTGTAAGCATGCTGTAACAATTGGGGGGTGAATTTAAGTTTAAAATTCAAAAGGTTATGAAGTTTGGACATTACCAAAAATTTTAAAGAATCTTCACATTGTTTTAAAAGGCTTTTTAAGGATTCTTTAACTTGAAACTTAGGAAATCTGATATTTAAAATCTAATATTTTAAAATACATAAGGCTGTTGACACTATAATCAAGTTATCTGGCTTAACAAAAATGCATTGGCTGTTTGGGATTTAGTTCCCTAGGCTAAAATTTGGGGATAAATATTAGAAACTTAAATGTAAAGGTTAGTGTAACACTCTCAAAGACCGTACCTGTTCTGTCTGTTTAAAACTGTATTTCATTCAAGAACCAAGAGAAAAGACGAGGAAAACTTAAGAAAACTAGAAGCTAACAGAAGACCTATCTTTAGGGGTGAGAGGTGAACAGGCAGAAGTGCAGTTCAGCTGGTCATGCATGGTGGGACAGGCCCTGGAAGGAGTCCACGCATGGCGAAAGAGGGCAAGCTGACACAAACGCAGTTCATCTAACCCTAAAGAGTCGGATTGGGTGTGTGCCCATTACATAGGAGGGGCGAGAGGCCCATCATTGTTCTGTCCCTTTTCCCTGCAGATAGACACTGAAAACATGGTTAAAATGAGTGATGTGATGATCTGGTTAGTATTGCTAAAACTTCCCCTTGGATGTGTTAACATTAAAATTAGGAAGGCCTTAAAAAGAGGGTTAAAAAGTTATTTGTATAATGTGGCTTACTTTCAATTATGTTCTACAATTAGGATATGTTCTTAAAAATCATAAAAGGGTTAAGTCTAGCTTTTTTTTAAAATTATGGTGATTGTAATTTTGCATTAAGGAAAAAAATTGCCATTTGAGTTCAAGATTTTTAATGTGTATCGGTTTTAAAACAAGCAGCCAAGAGACAATGAGTGACACTTGGCCTCAAGATTTTAAGGGATTTTTAAAAAATGCAACTAAAACTAAAGTATACAATGTTAAAAAGAAGATTAATAGGAGAATTAAAAAAATTAGGAATGGATTTTTGGATATAAAGTTTAAGAGTAAAATTGTTCTTAATATTTGCCTCAAAGTGCACAAAGGAAAAATTAGGATTACCAAAATAATTGCTATTCCAGTTTGCTCTTATAGGTTTTTTTTTTTAAGTTTCCAGCAAGCCCAGAGCAAAGTACAGAGGATTCTTACAAGTTTGTCAGATGTAACTTTGGCTCTTAAGTTCCAAGTAAGAGCGTGCTTACAAACTACTTCTATGTTGACCACCTTGTTGCTTTTAATTGGAGTAAAGTGGCCTTTTATAAGACTCATTGCTCTGCAAACTGGTTCAAAGCCAGCCCGGGCAGAAAAAGGTCCCTGTGAGACTGTCACCTCTACTCAGCTAGCAGGGTGCTGAAAGAGCAAGCAAGTTGCTTTGGGACTCAAAGTGGCAGAGTGCTAGCCTTGAGCTGGAGAGCTGAAGGACAGCTCTCAGGCCCTGAGTTCAAGTCCAGCGACCAGCTAAGGGAAATGCCAATGAGGCATTTATCCCAGTGTGGAGAAGACACTCCTGGGACAAAAGCAATGGAGGAGCATCCAGAGGCAGTAAGCCACTGCTTGGATGGCAGAAATAATGTCAGATCCTAGAGTCATTTGTGCATGGCCCTTCAAAACTTGCTCAGAGCAGGAGGTCATGGGAAGATAGTTTGTAAGCATGCCTAATGTCCATGACTATCTACCTTGTAAGGGACAGGAACTTGCCATCCTCTGTGGTACTAGTAAAAAGCTAAAGTTATAAAATGTGGGGGATAGTTTAAATCTTATCCTCTTTATGTGCCAAAGCTCTAATTGGCAGTAACTATTGAGCTGACACCAGCTACATGAAATTCATCTTCTCAGGAAAAAGTTTGTAAACCTGAGAGTGTGTTTCTATTGATATCTGTCTAAAGGCCTGCAAAAGTAATGTAGGCATTGTTAGGGTCACTAGAGAACACATTCCTAAGCCATCCAGAAAGATGCTTTTGCAAACCAGAGTGCTAAACAAGCTACACTGGTGTAGCCAGAGAGAAGGTCTGTGCAGTTGTCAAAAGTTAAATATTATTCTTAATGACATCTAACCCTGATAGCCTCTTTGTAAAATAGGCTAAGGTTATATGTTCCTGGCTAGGTAGGATCAACGCCCCTGAAGTCAGCTTGAAGAAGTTACAGAAGATGGACCTTCACCCTTCTACCCTCTTTTAAGATCAGGGGTCCAGAGTCAGTTTTGGAGAAATGAAACAAAATAGATACATAATTTTTTTTTTAGAAAAAGGCATAAAGAATAGTGTTAACAGTTGTAGGTGTGCAAGTGTGGAGACTGCATCTGTCAGAGATGATTACAAGATGATTACAAGACGAAGCCTTCTGTGTCTATTTACAAAAATGTCTGGTTAGTAAAAAAGCTGTCATTTTGATAAATTGTCCTGGGCTATTGTCTAAACGTTCTTAAAAAAACCAATGAGGGGGCTAGGAAGGTGGCTCAGTGGTAGAGCGCTTGCCTTGCATGCATGAGGCCCTGGGTTCGATTCCGCAGCACCACATAAGCAAAAAGAAAAAAGCCGGAAGTGGCACTGTGGCTCAAGTGGAAGGGTGCTAGCCTTGAGCTGAAGAGCTGAGGGACAGCGCCCAGGCCCAGAGTTCAGGCTCCACGACCGGACCCCCCCCCAAAAAAAAAACAAAAAAAAACCAATGAGGCCAAAGCCTGCCAAGCCTTGCCTCTTTAACGGTCTGTGTAGAAATTTGCAGCCCAGCACGAGGTGTGACAGTCCGTTGGAGCCACTGAGAGACCCTGCTGCTGCTGTTGCTGCTGCTGCACACCCTAATGGGTAAAGTTCAATGACAGCCTGACAGTCACCTGGAAGAAATCTACATCATCACCCAGACCACCTCCACCGTGGTAAAAGTAGACTGAACTGCCTGATTCCATCACCTGAGACTGCTTCCTGGTTGAAAGCTGCTAAAACTAAAATCTTGTGAGACATTCTTTTAGTGATATCCAGTAACCCTCTCTACTCCCACAGTGGATATTGGGGGCAAGGATATCATTGGCCTGCCTTAGGTACTTCAGGGTCACAGCCTAGTTTGGCTCTGGTATGGTAATAACCTGAGTGTGTATCAATGGAGGTAGTAAATGAGACCCAGCCCTACTCTTGGCCTTAAAATCTAGCAAGCTTCTGCATCACAGTGGTGCCTTAAGGCTGTTCTAAGATAAAGGTTCCGCAAGCCAAAGGAAAATTGGGCAGTTTTAAACTCTAGCCACAAAAATGCTCAAGAAACTGAAAAGAAGAGGAGGGTGGTAAAGAAAGCCTTGGGAAAGGAATTGGGGGAAAAATTGGTATCCTCTGGATACGAAAGGATTTGAAAAGTAAGGATTGTCTTTAAATGTCTGAAAGGAAAGAAGACAAACCTCAGAAAGTATAAGTATGTAGCAAATGGTATGAGTATGTCTTGAAATTGGAGCTTACGAGTAGAGCTGGTATAAAATTAACTGTGCTATACATAAAGTCAGGATTGGTGTACTGATGTGGAATATTCTTTGTCTTATCTATATGCCTACTGCAATCTAGATGCTGGTTCAGTTAGAGCCACCAGGGCAGACTCATTGGCAAAGGTAGTTCTCTGAAATCGCTGGGGACTGGACTTCTCATGAAGCAAGGTAGCCTTTGTATTAGGGAAAGTTTGGCCTTGGTTAGAAGAGTCTGAGGGACTGAGTAATGTTATCAGCCTCTCTTCTCATGGTCCCGATGGGCGACAACCCTAATAACTGCCCTGGCTGGTGTAGTTCTCCTCGTGCTTCTGACATTAACTGTTGGTCTCCATGGATGATGATGACCCTGATTTCAGCTATTGCTGCCCCCCTTGATTCTTATCCTCCTGATCCTATAAATTGGCCCTTGTGTAATTAATGCATTAATGTCATTCATACAAATTAGAGCTGTAAAATTAATGGTAATGAGAACTCAATATGATTCCATCCCAATGGAAAAACTGAGTCAATGATTCGACTCAGGAACAAGTCAAAGGGGGGGGGGGAGTGAAGTAGGCCCTGAGAGGAGACTCGAGCTGGTACAGCTTCTTTCTAGGCTTTGCTTTTGTTTTAGGGATTTTAGGGGGAAAAAAAAACCTAAACAAGGTTAACTGGATCTTGGCTCCAACCAGCCCAGTTCTTGGAATGGAAAGAATGCCTCTAGGTCCCCCTCCCCTTAACAACCTAACCCACCTTGATTGTTCAGTTAAAGACTGACCTATAAAACAGATGGATTGTAATCTGGTTCCAACTGGTGAGTCCACCTATTGGCCACCTGTGTGTGGTCTGGTATGACCATACAATCTTTTGTGTGTGTTATGGTTACGATCCCATTGGTCACCTGCGCGTGACTAGGCTTGACCTTGTGAATTTTGCCTTTAAAAATCTAAGTAGCCGAGGTCACAGTATCAGCTCCCGAGCCTGTGCTGTGGCCCTGGCTGGTCAGTGTAGGAACCTTCTCAATAAAGTTGCTTCTTTATTAACAACTTTGTTACGGTGGGCTCTGTCACTCTGGATGACTAGGTGGGCTTGCTTGCCTGAGTAGGGGTCTTCCTACTACACCTACCTGGCACAGTAGGACTGGAAAATATCTGATAGTTGTATCAGATAGTTGCAAGAAAATGGAGAAGCCACATTTTGAAGGATTGATTCTTCAAGTCTTTATTAAAAGGCCAGCGACTACTTGGTAGACTCCTGTTTCAAAGACCAGCAGCCAGCAAAATACACTTAACACTGTTAGGAAACTGAGCCATTAAGGCAGAAGAGGAAAGAAAGAACAATAACAACACCAACAAACCAAGTTAACTCGAAGTGGGATGCCATCATGACTGGAGAAGAGACAGGAGACAGGACAATAATACAGAGACTCCTGGCATGACATAGCGGTGCATGAGCTGCTCTGGGCCTAAATAGTGTGAGGGGCAGGGGGCAGGGTCACAGGAAACTCCCAGTCCCAGGCACTGGACTGACAGGTTTAGTAACCTATCATTCAAGTCCCCACCCCAGCCTCCAGGGATTCAGGCATGCCCCTCACCTGGGAGGGGCATTCTCCCACCATGAAGACAAGATGTCAGACACTACAGCTACCATGTGGCCAAGATGGTGTCTGCCAGACCTGATCTTCCCACTTTATGACCGCTGTTTATTCCTGAGCTTACTCCGTACATATTGAATTGCCTACATATTGAATTCCAAAGGCCTTAATGTTTGGCAAAAAAAGAGCTTCATTTCCAAGGTGTTTGATAGGTGCTGAATAGAGGTAAGATTGGTCAGAGACATTCATTCCTTCTGTCTAAGTGGTGTGGGTTTCTGAGAATTCCACCCTTTGGAAGACATCTAGAAATACATCCAGACCTTCAGTATAACTATCAGCAGTTACCCACCCTGAACTCATGATGCTCTATCTAGGGGGCTGGTCTTCAAAAGCGAGGAGACTGCTGCCTGGTCCTTGGATACTAGTTTTTGTTTGCATGGTGGTGCAAAACAAAATCTTAGGGCTAATCAAGATAGAGACCACCAAAGTCTTTCAGTAATGCAAAGGAAAGATAGGAAGAGAGCGGATGACTCAGTCATGAGTGGGACAATGTGAGTTCTGATGTCATTGGTATGTAGGGTGCGAAGTGGTTTGAAGTGGGGCTCAAATTCACTTTAGGATCAGTGTTCTTTTCTGAGCTGACATGGGGTTATCCTGTCATGCTTGCTTTTGCACTCTCCTATCAATTGGGCCCAGAGATTTTTGAGTTGATTTATCTATTAAGTTTAGGTTATTGTGACACACATGTTTGAATAGCTCTTTAAAGAAAGCTTGAGTTTGGGCCCATGTTTCCGTTAAGACACATCTAATGAAAGGCTTCTTGCTGCATCAGCACATGACACGTGGGAGAAAGTTGGTAACACATGAACTTTCAGTGTCAGAAAATGAATAGACACAGAGATAGAGATTTTGTTACGGCATTTTACTTCAGCACAGAAGGGTGCACTGCTACCACTCTCCCAGAGCTGGGGCGGTCTGCTCAGGTTTTATTCCAACCCACTGGGTGACATTGTCCTTCTTGTTAAGGAATCAGGCTAGCATTTTTTTTTTTTTTTTGCCAGTAGTGGGGCTTGAACTAGGGCCTGGGCACTGTCCTTGAGCTTGATTTTTCCTCATTTTTCCTTGGTTATTACAACTCTTTTTGGAAGAGGGCTGAAGTTAGCTGGTTCATTAATCTGGTCACAACGCAGTTGTAAACAGTAAATGAAGACAAACCCATACAGGAAAATCAGGTTGCAGCCATGAATAATTTTCACACACCCACTTGTTGTTCATTTGTGGCTATGTTGGGTGTCTCCTGCAGCTTAATTTATGAGGACTCATGGACTCTTTCTAAGGATCTGCTTGGAATTTGCTGCTGTGTGCTGACAAGGTCCCTTACTCCCCCCAAGGCCCAATTCAAGTTCTAACTATCATGATTCTTCTCCCGCAGCCTATTTAGCCCTTGTTAGAGACTGGATGCTGTGTTCCTTCTCTTCCCTGTCCTCGATTCATATCCGCTGGATTATGAATTCCCATTGTGATAGTATCAGAAGTTGGGGATGGGTATCAGCAGAGTTGGATATCAGCAGAAACTTTCATGGGTGTTATTATTGGCCTTATAAAAGGATTTCAGAGAGCCCTCTCATCCTGCAACATGAAGATTAAGTAAGAACTCAGAGTACACAGCCAGGACATTGGTCATTGGATTTAGAGCCCACTCTAAATCTAAGGAAATGTTCATCTCAGTATCCTTAATAAATTACATCTGGTAATTTATTCCTAAATGAGATCATATTCTGAGGTTCTGGGGGAAAATGTATTCAGGGGGACACTATTCAACCTATCCCATATACCTTAAGTGTACAAAGATAATACACTTCCTTCCTCAACATAAAGAATTCAGGAGTCCCTTAATTCATATAACCATCCCTGTACCAACCATAGTGTCAAAGGAGATCAATATTCTGATTGGCCAGCTTGAGTCACATACTGGCTTTGTGAGAGGGTCCGATGATTGACAGTCTTACCAGAGCTGCCAGAGTAGTAAAGTTCCCATGGGAAAGCACACTGGGGAAATCACACACCTACTATACAAATCCAGCCCCTCAACGTTCTATAGCTCATCTGACTTCAGACTTGAAGGAACAATATTACAATATTTTAATCAGTAATTTTCACAAGTCATAAATTATTCAACAAATTGTCTCCCCCAATTCTCTCTCTCTCTTTTTAGAGGCCTAGCAAGCTTTTGTTGCAAAGTTCTTATTGCTTCTTAACAGAAGATAAAAATTAGGCTGGGCATCAGTAGCTTAGGCCTGTAATCCTAACTCCTCAGGAGACTGAGATGTGAGGATCACAGTTCAAAGCCAGTATGGGCAGGAAAGTTCATGATACTCTTACCTCCAATTAAACACCGAAGTGGGAAGTGGAGCGATGGCTCAAATAGTAGAGCCACTAGCCTTGAGCAACAAAGCTAAGGGACAGTGCCTATGCCCTGAGTTCAAGCCCCAGGACCAGATAAAAAAATTACAAAGACCCTAAACTTTAGTATCCTTATTTCAAAATTATTTTATCCATAAAATAAATTGTCTTGGCAATCATGGTGGTGTATAAATATAAACTCAGCTACTTGGGAGTTGGAGATTGTGTGGATTTGATATTGAGGCCAGCCCAGTGAAAAGATCTCATCTCAACAAAAAAGCAAGTATGATGGCTGATATTTATTCACATTTATGCAATATCAATTACCAACATTGATAGCATGATAACTGGGAGGGAGTCAGGTGCTATTACCTCCATTTTGGAGATTTGTGAAATGGGACTGGGACTGTAGCTCATTGGGAAAGCATGTGCTTTAGCATGCTCAAAGCTCTGAGTTCAATTTCTAGCACACACTTCTCCCCACCAACAATGATGTAGAAATACCTAAGTAGTTTGCCTGAGGTCTCATCACTGGCTAGTGGCAGAAGAAGCCTCAGGACAGAGACACAGCAGCTCGAAGAGTGCAGCATTCCTCCGCATCCATAAAGGATTGGCCCAGGATCTCCATGGATACCAAAATCCATGCTATCTAATGGTCTTGAGTTGGCAAAGAACCCACAGACATCCTCCTGTGCTTTGTTATTACTCGTTGATCATATATTGTGCCTAATACAATGTAAATGCTGTGGAAATGGTTGGTGCACTGTACTGTGTAGGGCTAACATCAAGAATATGTATGCACATGTTAAATTCAGATGCAACTAGTGCATGCCTAGCTAGTTTTGACTTGAGGTTGGTTGAATTGGCATTTACAGAAACTGTATGGAGCACATGCCACATACCTTTCAGTCAGCTCCTTTGACCTCACATACCACTTCTGGCTTCCTCAAAGGAATGGGTTTTCACTCAAAAGAAATATGAAGTTCAGAGTTATGAGGTGAAATTAGTCTTTGCTCTGTCCTGGGAAAAATAAAGACTAGGAACCTTTGATAGTTTCTTCTTCTGTATTGAAAACAAACAAACAGAAAACCAGAGCATGGCTCCTTCCTCCTTGGTACTTTGAGGCTGAGCCTTGAGTGATGGGATTAAATCATGAATTAAGTCCTAATTAAGTCGTAAATCTGCACAAGGATTTGTACAGATTCACGCTGACACCTTTGTAGACTTATATGGATATTCATGTTGCTTGCATAATGTAGTAATGCTAACTTTCCCCACAGCATGATGAGCTCCTAAACAATAATAATAGAATAACCCAAATGGGTCTAGTTATTATTATCTCTTTTCCATCTGCAGAGGTGCAAGAAAATCCCTCTCTCCAGTGAAAGAAGAGCTCACGAGGGAGGTGAGCAAATTGGTTAATATTATCCATCAATATTAGACCATGATACACAGTCGTTTGGTCAAACACTAATCTAGTTTTTGCTACAATGGTAGTTTTAGGTGAGATGACCATTTAAATCAGTTATATTTTGAGGAAACCAGATTGTTGTACATAATATAGGTGAACATCATGAAATCAGTTGAAGATGTCATGAGAAAACAGACTGAGACCTAGAAAGAGTGCTTCCAGCAGATTATCCTTGTACTCAAACTTAGATATTGACCCTATCCTGGGTCTCCAAACTGACATCCCAGTCTGCAGAGGTTTGACTTGCCAGGCTCCACACTTGTATGAGCAGTGCCATAAACATCTTCCCCCCCAAGAAAAGAACCTCTCTGATCTACACATGTTGAGTCGGCTCTGTTTTGTATAGAGCACCCTGATGAACAGCACGAGGGATGGACAGTCTCTGTTTCCTGAAGCACATGCTTGAACACAGTGTTTTGGGTGCCATGTGACACTGGCATTTCCCCACCCCAACCTGCTCATCAGCTGCCCCACAGCTGCATGGGGCCTGCTTTGTCTTCTCCATTTCACTGTAGCTGGTCCTACGGATGCATGGGTTATTCTTCCTTGTGCTATTATTCTTCCCTGTGTCTTTGCCCCTCAGCCATCATCCATCCTTGCCCTGATACCTTGAAGCAGTTCTGACTTGTCCTCCCTCCACCCCCACATCAGAATAGCAGTGTCTTCTGTCTTACTATCTCCTCTTTGATGGTTGGAAAATACATTGTTGAGTTTTCCCCATTGTGTTTATTTCCTTGTCCCTCATACAGACTTTCAGCACTGTGCTTTGGTTTTAATTTTTAACATTCTAATCCCAAGGATCAATTCACCATCATTTGGAAACTTAAACATTGGCTCCTCTATCCACATCCCGGGGATACTTACATTTAATTTTAAAAGGCATGGAGAAAACACTTCTTTAATAATTGATTAGTTTTATAATCATGTAAGCATACAGAAGCTGTAGCTTTTGGGAATAAGTGGCATTTACCTTTCTCTTTTCTGTAAAATTCACAAATTTCCCTTAGCTCCTTTTTGCTATTTAGGCTCCTTTCCATTACTTTATCATGTCAATTTAAAACTTGCTGGGCACTGGTGACTCACGCTTATTATCTTAGCAACTCAGGAGGCTGAGATTTGAGGATCAAGGTTCAAAGCCAGCCTGAGCAGATAATGTCCATGAGATTCTTATCTCCAATAAACTACTCAGAAAAGGCTGAAAGTGGTGCTGTGGGTCAAGTGGTAGAGTACTACCAGCCTTGAGCACAAAGAGGCTCAAGGACTGAGCTCAGGCCCAGGCCCTCAGGTCAAGCCCCAGGACTGGAAAAAACAAACAGAACCCCAAAAGGTTCCTCAGAAAATTAAACATAGACCTTCACACAACCCAGGAACCAGGATGTAAGGACACACACACCTCCATGTTCATTGCTGCATTGTTCACAATAGCCAAGATATGGAAACAGCTCAGATGCCCCATTACAGATGAATGGGTTCAAAAATTGTGGTACCTATATATAACAGAATAATACATAGCCATTAGAAAGAACAAAATAATGGCATTTGCAGGGAAAGATGGAACTACAACAAATCAAGTTGAGCAAAATAAGCCAAGATCAGAGAGACAAACAGCACATGGTCTCCCTCATATGTGGATGTTAAATCCAAAATGCAAGGAGATATGACAAAGTAAACAGGACTCAATAAACAAAGGACCTCTTCTTAATTTGTTATATTGTTTTTAGATGACTATATTCCTGACCCCACATATGGTATATATACATGTGCATAATGAGGGAAGCTAGGAAGAGGGAACAGAATCAGAAGGAAATAGGTGATAAAATACAGCAGAGGGGTCCATCGTCTGCACTGGACATTGATGAAAGTGAACTAAGCAACTCAAGGGCAGCAATGGGAGGGAGGGAACGAGAGGGGAAGAGGGAACAGCTGACACTAAGCAAAAGGAAAGAAATGTAGAAGAAATAACTGTATTGTCAAAGCTTATAGAATTCACAAACTTTGTAGACCATGATAATGACAATTCGTCTTGTGAAGGTTAAAATGTGTTTGTTTCACTATTGTGAAAATAAACAAGGAAGTCTTGCCATTGAAAATACCCCAGGAGACAGGGGAAAATGCAGAGTGCACTTTCTCTTTGAGGATGACCAGTCAGTGTGTCTTTACTGCCTCTCCTTAGTAATATACAATATCATTCTTAAAAGAATAAACCTATAACAGAAGCAGGTGTGGTAGTATACATGTGTAATACCAGTATTTGGGAGTCTGAGGCAGGAGAACAGGAGGATCATGAGTTTATAGTGAAATTATATCTAAACAAACAACACACAAAGCTGGAAAAGAAGAAAATGTATTTAGCAAACCAGAAGTTTGTAAAAGAATACATTTAGGAAATCAGCACAGAAGAGGGAAGATTTCTGGAATATTAAAAGCAAATGACATCAGATTTATTTTAAAACAAAGACAAAGGCTTATAACATTTAATACAGGCAGGGAGATGCTTGTTTATGAAGTAATGTTTTCCAAACAGAGCTTTGAGTCAGTGGATTTGGATCTGTTACTGGCCACTCAGACTGCTCATCAAGCAGGTTGTATTCTTTTTCATGTTTCCTCCATTTTTTCAGAGCTTCCTTATCTGGCACAAGATGTTCCAGACTCATCCTGTACTTTCCATTGCACTATCCCTAGAATCAGCCATTAAAAAAAAATCTCTGATTCCTTTTAGGGGAGAATGATAAAGAATGGGCACTAGCTATGATCATTATTATTAGTAACTGATCCTAGAACCTCTCAGGTCATTTGCTATAGGAAGTGAAATATATATGTATGAACATACACACCACACACACACATCCACACACAACTCAAAAACATATGGGCATAATTTATATTATATAATATATACATATTTAAAGCCACATATGTCTGCCAATACTTTTTAAATTTTTTTGTGCTAGTCCTGCTGAGTGCTGTCCATGAGCTTTCATGCTCAAGGCAAGTGTTCTACCTATTGAATCTCAGCTCCATTTCTGGCTTTTTGATAGTAAATTGGAGATAAGCGTCTCATGGACTTTGCTGCTTGGGCTGGTTTTGAACCGTGATCCTCAAATCTCAGCCTTGAGCCACTGATAAGTGATGATCATTTGTGTGTGTGTGTGCGCGTGTGCACGCATGTGTGTGCTGGTACGTGCACATGTGCACCAGTACTGGGGCTTGAACTCAAGGTCTGGGCACTCTCCCATAGGTTTTTCATCCAGGCTTGTGCTCTTTCATTTGAACCACAACTCCAATTTTGGATTTTTGCTGGTGAATTGGAGACAAGAGTTTTGTGGCCGGCCCAAGCTCCCTTCCTAGCATGATTCTCGGATCTCAGATTCCTAAGTAGCTCGGATTTTAGGTGAGAGCCACCAATGCCTGGGGCAATGCTTCTAATTGTAATGTAACACTCTAAACTCAGGAGGACACATAGGTACTTCCATCATTCTGCTAGGCCGTGGCCACTCTGCTCTGGGCCTCCCCTACCAGTTCTCCACACCTGGATGCTTCTTTCTCTGCCAGACTCGAACAGCTGGGCCTGAACTCTGTGGTATCTTCCCCATTGGAAAGGTTCTGATGTCCTGTGGTCACCTCTGCCATTCCCTCCACAATTTTCCTATTCACTCTACTTGGTTCCAAGACCCATATTGTTTTCTTATTCAAATACCTGCTAGACTCTGATATGAGAGCTGATCAATTCCTACACACACACACACACACACACACACAATCTCTCCTTACTTTGTCCCAAACATCCAACACTGCATTGCCTACTCCAGGTGTGCTGGATCTGGCTCCCACTGAATCATTATCATCCTTGGTGTATATGTCTTCCCAACTCTATTCAGATCATGTTCATATCAGTAGGGAAGAACTGACCACTGTGGAAGTATTTATACCACAGCAATTGGCAAACATTTCAGATCAGCTCTCTCTATTCATGTTGATTTTCGACATTGATTCACACACCTCTGGTTCTACCTCATTCAGATGTCTACATTACTCAGCTGCACCTAATGGGTTTTGACTTTATACAAAGAAGAAAGAATGAAAACTTCTTTGCATAATTTGAGTTTTATTATATTTTGTGGTGCTAGGGATTGAATCTCTTATATGCATTCTGCCTCCAAGCTATCTAGTCCCTGTCCCTCAGTTACTTTTGTATTTAAAAAAATTCAGTTACTTCTACAAAGTTCTATTGTTTTCTTAAATTACACTACTTGTTTAAACTAAAACAAATCATTGGAATTTTCCAGCCTTCCAAATTTGATGAAAATAGTTACCACTGGCTAGAGAAGAGAACATGCAATTAAGTATGACTTTATTCTTCCTTTTACAGTCCACAGAGACTGAGGCTTCTGTCTTCACACTGAGTAGACAAAAGAATGTATGTAGATGCCAATAAAAGAAAGTCAGATTAGACTTTCAGACAAAGTTACAGTATATATATTTTGCCATTGAAGTAAATGACCACATGTAGTTATGACATTTCCTTGACTCATGATCTTTAAGGAATAAATACAACAAAACTGAACAGCTAAACATTTCCTTTTCAAGTAATTTTCTGTAAATCTGTAATAGAGAATATAGCGGTGTTTCTCATAGTTCTCAAGGAAACAGAATCCATAGGAGAAATATATTCTTATGCATATGTGCTATATATGTGTGTGAGCTATACACATAGATATTTGTACATAAAATCTATGGCTAAAAAAGAGAAACAATTTTTTTTTCAATTGCTCATATGATTACAGAACTTGGCAAGTCTGAAGTGTGTAGGGCAGAACCGCAGCCTGGAAACTAGGGTGTGTTGGTGTTACCATCCTGGGTAGAATTCCTCCAGGAAACTTCAGCTTCTGCTCCTCTGCCTCTATTGGCTAGAGGCAGTTCACCTACATCATGAACGGTCACTCCTCTTTATGTAAATGCTTACCCAGAAAACACCTTCATAGTAACATCTGATTAATGATTAGTGGACAAATAACTCAAAATGCTAGCCTAGCCAAATTGACTCATAAAAGGAACCGTTGTACCAGGCACTGGTGGCTTATACTTGTAAGCCTAGCTACTCAGGAGGCAATGACCTGAGAATTGCGGTTTGAAGCCAGCCAGGGCAGGAAAGTCTAGGAGACTCTTATCACCAATAAAGTACTCAGAAAATGCCAGAAGTGACACTGTGGCTCAAGTGGTAGCACACTAGCCTTGAGCCAAAGAAGCTTAGGGACAGTGCCATCACAATAATCATCAATTGCCAGACAATTTGAAAAGTTGGTCTAATATTTTTTTAGCATGAGCTAACTAGCAAATAATTTGTTCTTAGCTTATTATAAAAGTGTATGCACACACCTTGTTAGACAATAGATGTGCATGTATAGAAAAAATTTTACTGCATTATTTTGGATCAATTTCAATTTTTGTTATCTCTGATAGTTTTATTGGATTTTCACCAGTGGTTTGTCTTTGATGTTACCTATTTGGGGGAAAAGATAGATTAATTGAAGCAGACATGTGTCAATGAAAGGGTATAGACAAATAAAAATGAAGTCTTGAGGTACAGGCTAGAACTCAGGAGCTGGTACGGCCTATGTACTCTAAGATGATTTGCTCCTATAGTGTGGATCTAATGTGGATCAGGACTTACATTTTCCTCCTCCAATCAGGTGCTTCCACCCCCCTCTTTTTTTTTTTTTTAATAGAGCAAGCTAGGGGCAGCTGCACAAGTGGTCAGTTTAGGCATCCAGCTGCTCAGGGAGCTGGCTGTTGGGAATGTCTATTATAGACACCAGTTGATCTTGCAGCATTGACCAAGTTACACTTGTGTCCAGCCTTTTATGCAGTCTTGGTTCATTTAAATGTTTTCTGGGTAGCTGGACACTGATGGCTCAGTGTCTGTAATCCTATCTACTTAGGTGGCTGAGATCTAGGGATCATGGTTCAAAGCCAGGGAGGGCAGAAAAGTCTATGAGACTCTTATCTGCAATTTACCAGTAAAAAGACAGACTGGAGGTGTGGCTAAGTGGTAGAATCTCAGCGATGACTGAAAAGGCAGAACAAGAGTTCAAAGCCTTGAGTTCAAGCCACACACACACACACACACACACACACACACACACAGAGGTATTAGAATCTAATAATGAGGAAACACTTTATCAAACTAGGATCCAGGGACATTCTATAAAATCTCTGGCCTGAGCCATTCAAAATGCCAAGGCCATACAAGACAGACTATTGAAGTAGTAAAGATCAAAGGGACATGATAATGAAGTGTGAGTCTGACCCTAGATAAGATCTACAAGCCAAACCCCCCAAAAATATTTTGTTATAAAGAGCATTTGAGAAAAATGTTAAAAATCTAACAATGATTGTAAGTTAAAAATAGTACTTTTATAAATCTTAATTTCTTGATTTTGACCACCATACTATAGTCATATAAGAGAATGTCCTTATTTTAAGGAAATACAGACTAAAGTATAGAGGAGAAAGCAGCATAATGTCACCAGATATATATGTATATAATGTACTGTGTGCATATGTATGTGTGTGTATGTATGTGTGTATGTGCATGTGTGCGCATAGACATGCAGAGAGACACAGAGAGAGAGAGAGAGAGAGAGATGGAGGACGATAATGTAAGATCCAGACTGAAATCCAGTTAGGTGTAGTCAAATCTGTGAGGCTCTATTTTCAATAAACTGTAGAGTGGAGGCATTGCTCAAGTGGTAGAGCCATGATCCAAAAAATCCCAGCAAGAGCCTGGGACTCTTGAGTTATTACCCTAATACCAGAAAAAAACAAAAAACAGCCAGAAGGTTATGAAGGAAGGTTCTTACACAATTACCTGATAGTACCTACCACAAAAGCCTTCCAGGCCACCACAGCCTATACAAAACATCCTTCTATAGGACAACTGCCCAGAAACTGTCTGGTGTCACTCTGATCACTAACCATCATGGCTAAAAAATTAGTATTTCAGGAAGTGGAGCGGTGGCTCATGGTGGAAGAGTACCAGCCTCAATGCAGAAAGCTCAGGGACAGTGCCCAGGCTCTGAGTTCAAGCTCCACACCCCAGCCCCACCACACACATAAGATTATTATTGTGAAATATGAAATGCAGTCTTATGAATTTTGTCTTGTAAATTTTCCCCTTGTCTCAGTCTCTTTGAATTTATGCCCATAGTTCATGATGTATTCCTATTCACTGCTATTCCCAAATAAGTATCACTCTTTTTTTCTTTTTCTCCTTTTTTTTTCTTTTTTTGCTGGTCCTGGGGCTTGAACTCAGGACCTAGGGGTTGCTTGTAGCTTTTTTTGCTCAAGGCTAGCACTTTACTACTTGAGGCACAGCCACACTTCTGCTTTTTTAGTTTTTTTTAAGTGTTTAGGGTTTTTAGAGTTTATTTGGAGAATCTCACAGGCTGTCCTGTTTGCACTGGACCAGCTGGAACCATGATTCTCAGTTCTCAGCATCCCGGGTAACTAGGATTACAGTTGTGAGCCACTGGTGCCTGGCAGTATCATTCTTCTTAGAAGAATCTTTAATGCTTTTTAGAGTGAACACACATGTGCATGTGTGTGCACACACACACAGTGAAAATTTAAAACTATTTGTAAGGCAAGAGACTTGAGTGGAGAATGTGGTCTTTGGGCCAACCACTAGTTCCTTCTCATGATAACTAAAATGGCAGATAGTAGCTCTTACTTCTACCCGTGACAGGCCTAGTGCCTTATCTAGGCTCTGGGAGCCTAGATAAGAGACAGCCTTATCATGGATGAGGAACTTGGATGGGCAATGTAGAGGGTAGCTAAGTGCTCACCGTTTCTTCTTTATGGGATGCACTCAGTTTGTCATCTGTTACCTAGCCATTGCCAAACAAGATCAGGTTCTCTTTGTTATAGCCCATGAAATCCTGTATTTTCCCCCCAAATTGACTATAAGCTGTAATTGTAAGGAAACACAGATGCTCATAGACATACAAAGCTGTCTTCAAAACCAAAGAACTTAGCATAATGAATGGAAGTTTTCCACACTTGAGGTGACTTGATTCATTTTCACACTTTATCACTGACTGCCAAACACCCTAGGAAACCCCTCAGGATTTTTTCTGTTCTAAGTTTTATCTTTTTGGCAGGATAACTGTTGGTATGCACAGGAATTTTTTTTGAAAATTAAGAAAATGGGACTCCTTTTTAAAAAATTATTAATGGTTGTTATAGAGGTGATGTACAAGGGGATTATAATTACACATCAGGTAATGAGTACATTTCCTTTTGTACAGTATCTTCTGTTCCCTTACTCTCAGTCCCTCCCTCCCATCTCCACATATGAGTTGTATAGTTCAATTTCATCAGTGTCCAGTGAGCTCCACTGCTGCACTTTTTCACCCTCTTCCCCTTGAGTTCTGTACCCTTCCCCCAACCCTGCTGAAGATATACACTTGAATCCTCCATATATAAGGTAAAGAAGACAGAATCATCAAAAACTAAAAACTAAAAAAAGTCTCTTGTTTCCATATCTTGGAGCTCATTTCAATATGTAGATTATTTTATATAAATATGAAGAGCCACTTAAGCATTGTGCCTTTGTGTTTGTCTCCTAAGGTTATCCTCCTTTGGTTTCCCTGTGTGTGAGTATCTAGAATCCTGTATTATTTGTCATACCCCAGGGTAATTTTAGTATATTAAAGAGAACACGTACCATTTGTCTCTCTGAGGTTGGCTTACCTTACTTAACATGATTTGTTCTAGTTCCATCAACCTGTAAATGTCATTATTTTTTCTAATGACTGTGTAGATCCACTCATCTATTGTGAGGCACCTGGCCTATTTCCAATCTTGGCTATTGTGAATAGTGGGGGAATGAACATGGATGTGCAGGTATGTTTATCATATCCCAGCTCATGATACTCAGGGTAGATGCCCAGGAGTTGTATGGCTGGGACATAGGAAAGGTCGTTTTGTTTTTTGAGGAACCTCCATATTGCTGTCCAGGGTGGTTGTTCTAGTTTCCATTCCCACCAACAGTGCAGAAGCGTTCCTTTTTCCCCACATCCATGCCAACATTTGTTGTTGGAATTCAAAATGTTGACCAATCTAACTGGGGTAAGATGGTATCTCAGGGTTGTTTTGATTTGCATCTCCTTTATGGCCAAGGATGATGAGCATTTCTTCATGTGTTTCTTTGCCATTCTTACCTCTTCTTCTGAGAAGTCTCTCCTTAGCTCCCTTGCCCATGTAGTGATTGGTTTATTAGGTTAGAGAAGGATTGATTTCTTAAGCTCCTTGTAATCTAGCAACCAGGAAGAGTGTACCATGACTTGTTGTACCATGAATTTTAGCCTCTGCTTGAACAGCAGGTTGTCATTCCTTAGAGTTTTGTGATGCTGCTTTTCCTAATCCAACCTACCTTTTACTCACTTTTGTGACTGTCCACTCTCTGTAGGCTTTGAGTCATTCAGTCCTGGCTACTGTCTGACTTACCTTTGACTATAAGCTACAGCAGCAAGTTCAAATTCTTTAGCATCTTGGCTTTAAGCCAAAAGGTAGGAGCATCTTGGTCAGAGTGCTACCAAGTTACATTGCCTACTGTTGGCTCACAGTAGGACCAGGCCAAACTTTACACCACCACACGAATGCTGCAATTCCTAATCTTCTGTTTGTACATTTTTTCACATCTCTAGGGTGAGAGCAACTTGGGGAAATAGGAAAATGTACATATGCAGTTTGTGCTTAGATTCCAGGGAGAATATGACTTCTATTGGCACAGCTCTTGAACCTTTTGTTGTTGTTGTTGTTGGTTGTGGGGTTTGAACTCAGAGCCTGGGCACTGTCTCTGAGCTTTTTTGCTTAAGGTTAGAGCTCTACCACTTTGAAACATAGTGCCACTTCATGTTTTCTGGTGGTTAATTGGAGATAAGAGTGTCATGGATTTTCTGCCAGGGCTGGCTTTGAACTGTAATCCTCAGATCACAGCCTACTGAATAGCTGGGATTACAGGCATGAGCCACCAGCAGCTGGCTTGAGCCATATTTTATGGAAAGTGAAGGAACACAGGAACTGACTGGGTGATTAAGTCATATTGATTGTGAGACAAGAAAGGACAAACTATGTTCTGGGTCAGGAGGAACCAGTTGCCTTGATATTCCTTAAGACTTTTCTGGCTAAATCTTTACCCCTGTTTATATATTGCCTGATGCTTTTGTAATATCCACCTTCCATAAGGTGTCAGGCAAAACAAAGACTATCTATTCCAACTGCCAAGTTGTAGGGGTGCCCCAAAGAATAAAAATTAAAAATAGACTTACTCTAAAGAAGCCAGACCTGACTTGGGTCTTTTTGTGGTGTGGGGGTATTTTGATAGCTTCGGCCTTCAGTGGCCATCCAGAAACTGGGAGGACAGTATCCCAGTATTCCCAGATCAGGACATGCTGTGCAAACTGACATGTCTCTTCTGTCTTTTTAGAATCATGGAAAACACTTGCTTGTGAGCACATAAAGTGAGCACCCAATGAACTAAAATGGAAGATGTTGAGGATCCCCAAAACCACCAGTTTGCAATGCTGGGCAGGCACCCCAGCCAGGGCCAGTCTGAAGCCATGGGAATGACCGGATCTGTTGTAAAGTAGGGATAGTGCTTGTTTTCTACTGCACATCAAAGTCCTGGCACTCTGAGCACTCCATGTGGTCAATGATGAAGAGGAGCTTTCTGGTACAGAAGGCTCTTAGCTGGAAGTGGGATCAAAGAAGGGCCTATGTTATGTGATAGGAGTTAAGACAGCACACACCTGTTTGCTGGAAGAAATGATCCAGTAGACAGAAACTGATGAGAACCAAAAAAGGGGACACTGCAGAAGTCTTTGCGAACATTCAATTTAGGCTATGGGATTTAGAACTCAAGGCGGGATTTGGAACTCAGGAATGGCTGTGAATGTGGGCACAAGATGATGCTGTGGTGGTATGAAGATGTTACTTTTTTTTCTGTGCTAGTACTAGGATTTGAACTCAGGACCGGGAATCCCTTAGATTTTTTTCACTCAAGGCTGGAACTCTTGAACCACACCTGTACTTATGGATTTTTGCTGGTTAATTTGGAGATAAGAGTCTCACAAACTTTTCTACTAGCTAGCTTTGAACCATGATCCTTAGATATCAGCCTTCTGAGTAAGTAAGATTGCAGGTGTGAGACACAAATGCCCAGTTAAGATGAGTTGCTTTTAAGTTTTTCACCAGGTGGTATATTCAACCATTGATACGCATATTCATGGGGAACAGAGATCTGAGACATAGGATATGGTTGACAGGCAATAAGAGGAGGAAGGCACAGAGTAGATAGAACCTTGGATTTTTTTTACAGCAGCATCTGAATTCACAGTGTCTGTGGAACAGAGCAGGAAGACCCTGGAAGGGAAGGAGGGAAATTGAGCTTTGCAGTTTTAATGAGGTAGTCTATGATAATGTTCCAAGTTTCCAGTTAATGACTCCACCATCATCTTCTACTTAAGAGCCCACAAGTTTCTTATTTCCGATTTAAGTTGTAAGTCGTTGAAGAAATCAAAGTCTGCCAAATCAATACAAGAAGCAACTATCTCTAAATAGTTCCTTGTAGAGAGAAGATTTAAGAAGATTGCTAGAGTCTAAGGAAGAGGGACGAGAGCAAGAGGATCCAGATTTGGATATAAGCTCAAGTGTTTATTTTGTAGTCAGATCATAATAAGGGGGAAAATTCACTGCAGGAAAGAAAGTGATTTGAGGGTGCAATTTAGAAAGATGAGGAAATTAGAAAATGATTACCAACTGCTTCCAAATGATGCTTCTCTTTGTGCGTAAATAAGAATCACAAAGTGGGTACAGAAATTTGAGACTATTTTTGTTTTTAATCAATGACTCAACACAGTAGTAAAGTAGCTGTCCTATGAAGTATGACGTAATTAGTGTGACTCAGAGAAAGAGCTCAAGTGGAGAACCATGTGCAGCCAGTTCTAAGTCTTATGAATGAATCAGGGGCTTCAAGAAAATGATTTTGCTCCATGTTGAAACCAATTTAAAGAATCTATTTGCTGACAATGGATGTGACCATTTTTGTTTATTTGAATCTCAAACTGAGCTCTCTGCAGACTTTCATCCTGATAATGGGTTACTGTGGGATAAATGGCCTGAGCAATGGCCAGTGGCTTGTTAGAAGTCACGTATGCTAATTCATCAGCTTTGGCTGCATTTGAGCACTGTTCTGGTTAAACCATCTACTGGGATTTTATTGCCATCATCACCCCCAGTCAAGCACCAACTTAGGACTGAGAAAAGTGGTTTTCAGTTTGTTTTTAATAGAACTCACAGCAGATTTTATAACCTAACTTAGTTCTTAAAGAAACAGTCATTCTCAAAACAAGTTGAAAATACTTCCCGAACAGTATCGAGAATGTGGGTTTGCAATCTGGTCTGTTTAGTTCCTGTAAAAGAGATGCTGCTGAAAACCCTGTGAAATGGAATTCATATGCATTAATGGATTGTGAGCCAATTTGAAAAACACAGGCTTAGAAAATATATATTTTTTTTCTCATTTTAGGTAATCTATGTGGTAGAAGATAGCCTGGTTTTCATAAACTAGAGGACAGTTGACATTGATAGTCAAGGATATCTGAGTTGTGGAAAAAAGGTGACAAAGTTTGGGTTTTTTTTTTTGAACCAAGGATTGAACCCATGTACCTACATTGCTAGCCAAGTACTTTATCTCTCAACTATATCCGCAACCCCTGGAATTTGTTTTAAAAATAGTAATTATTTCTCAATGTTTGCTCTGTAATTATTATAGCATTAGGTTCTTTATTAACTAACTTGCTCTATAAGAATTTTGGAGGGACAAGTATGGTGGTGTATGCCTGAAATCCCAACTATGTGGGAGACAGAGGTAGGAGAGTTGGGAGACAGAGGTAGAACAATCAAAGTTGAAATTGGCCCTAGGCCAGATCCAGAGTTCAAACACTAATATCAAAAATAATAAAACAAAAGAAGTTGGAATTTTACTGGGATAACTATGAATTTGTAGGACCATGTAGGCACAATTAGTGTGTGTGTATATTTGCACAGTAAGGTGGCAAACATTGGCATCATTTTGATGCCTCTTTCTCCCACACCCTTCATCTGAGCCATTAGCAAATCCTGCCGCACTTCCTTTGATGTATATCCAGAAACTGCCCACTTCTCACCCACCTCCACTGCCATCCTTGCCTAGCCATCAGCATTCTGAGTCACTTCCTCACTATCTGTCTCCCTGCCCGCCCTCTTGCTTCAGTCTATTCTCCATACAGAACCAACTTTTCTAAGCCCTTTATTTCACACCAAGGAGCAAAACCCTCTCAAGGCTTTCCGCCTAGCTCTCTGGGAAAAACAGACATGGAGCTGAGCTATGCAGGTGGGTTGACCAGGTGATTTCAGGGATGAGGCCAGGGGAGGGTGCTCTATTCAGAATAAGAGCCAGAGCAAAAGGTAGCCTTGGCAGAACACAGTGGCAGAACACAGACCACAGCGTCATCTGCCAGTGTGTGTGGGGGTGTGGGGAGGATAGCTCAAAGTAGCTACCTACCTTGATTCTAAAATTACCCCTGACTTGAATAAGAATGAAGGAAATTCTAAAACTTACAAATGAAGGAAAAATAAAAACCCAGACAAGCTGAACAGATGGCCCTTGTCAGCATGTAGTAGGAATTAGGCTTTTCTTTCTTTCTTTTTTTTTTTTTCTGGGGTCCAGTCGTGGGGCCTGAACTCTGGGCCTGGGCACTGTCCCTCAGCTCTTCAGCTCAAGGCTAGCGCTCTACCTCTTGAGCCACAGCGCCACTTCCGGCTTTTTTCTTTTTGCTTATGTGGTGCTGAGGAATCAAACCCAGGGCCTCATGCATGCCAGGCAAGCACTCTACCACTGAGCCACCTTCTCAGCCCTGCCCTAGGCTTTTCTTATATGGACATTCTTTTTTTCTCTTTTCCCTCCCTCCCTCCTTCTCTCCTTCCCTTCTTTCTTCCCTCTCTCCCTTCCTTTTCTTTCCTCCTTCTTTTCTTGCCTTTCCTTTCCTTTCTTTCTTTTTCTCTTTCCTTCTTTCTTCCTTCCTTTCCTCTTTCTTTCTTTCTTTCTCTTTCCTTCCTTTCTTTTTTCTCTTTCCTTCCTTCCTTTCTTCTTTCTCTCTTCTTTCCTTTTTTTTCTTTTTTTTTCTTTCTTGCTTTCTTCCTTTTCTTCCCTTTCTTCCTTTCTCTTTCTTTCCTTTTTCTTTCTTCTTTCTTTCTTCCTTCCTTCCTTTCTTCCCTCCCTCCCTCCCTTCTTTCCTTCCTTCCTTCCCTTTCTTTCTTTCTTTCTTTCCTTTCTTTCTTTCTTTCTTTCCTTCCTTCTCATCTAACTCAGGGCCTGGAACCTGTCCCTGAGCTTTTTTGTTTCAGCACTAACACTCCACCACTTGAGTTGCAGCTCTACTTCCAGCTTTTTGGTGGTTAATTGGAACTAAGGTTTTCCTGCCTGTGCTGGGTTGGAACAGAGATCCTTTGTTTTCAGTCAACTGAGTAGCTAGGATTCCAAATGTGCATCACTGGGACCAGGACATCATGATGATTTTAAATGATATCATTAACATTCATCAATTTAAATTTTTAATTTTTGAGTTGCCTCTGGAAGGTGAGGAGTATAAAGTATATTTGACATTTATCAAGCCAAATGGCATACTGACAAGTTTAGTGATCTTCCGGAAAAACATAACAGGAAAACAAAAAGGGAAAAGGTTACAATTTTCAATTTCCTTCAATTTCACATCTTAACAAGAATCATATAGGGGATTGGTGGGGGTGGGGGATAGCATGATTTTTAGGAATACTAAACAGTCAAGTAAAAGAATATAGGAATTAAATTTACCTCTACTGAAGAAGCCTCAGAGAGATAAAAATCCCTTCAGGCTATTTAGTTAACTATGAGCCTTCACAAATGAGGCTGATCATAACCCACTCAGACTACCTTTCCTCTGTAAAAACAAACACAGGGCACTCAGCTTCACTCCGCAGATCAAGCAGAGAAAGAACCCCTGGAGTGCTTTACACAATCTTCTTGTAATTATAGGAAAACCCTTCCTCTGCACTTTTGTTTGTATTCTACACACTCCTACAATATTAAAACTTTCAAGGTTAATTTTTCTTTTCTTTTTTTTTTTAAAGGCATACTGGGGTTTTGAACTCAGAGCCTCAGGTATGGTAGGCAGACACTCTACCATTTGAACCACTCTGACAGTAGTCCCTTTGTGTTGGTTATTATTATTATTATCCATCATGGGCCTTGAATTCTGGGCCTGGGCACTGCCCCTGAGCTCTTCAGCTTAAGGTTAGTGTTCTACCACTTGAGCCACAGTGCCACTTCCGGTTTTCTGGTGGTTAATTGGAGATAAGAGTCTCACGGACTTTCCTGCTGGGCTGGCTTTGAACTGCGATCCTCAGATCTCAGCCTCCCGAATAGCTGGGATTGCAGGTGCCTGGCTTGGTTATTATTATTATTTATTTTTTGCAGTCCTGGGGGTTGAACTCTGGGCCTGGGTGCTATTCCTGATCTTTTGATAAAGGCTAGAAATCTACCACCTGAGCCACAGTGCCACTTTTGGCTTTTTCTGTGATTAAATGGAGATAAGAGTCCCATGAATTTTCCTGCTTATGTTGGCTTTGAACTGAAATCCTTAGCTAGGATTACAGGTGTGAGCCACCAGTGCCCAACTTGTGTTGGTTATTTTAAGACAGGACTCAGTTTATGCTCAAAGCAAGCCTGGACTATGATCTTATTTGCTGCCCCAATTGCAGATGTCTACTACTTTTTCCAGCCAAATATTGAGGAGTTTCCTGAACTGTTGGTTTGGGTTTGAGCCATGATCTCATCTCTCCCTTCAAGTAGCTAGAATTATAGGTTTGAGCCACCATATTGAGCCCAAGGTTAAATTTTGTTTACATTTATTTTTATCATTTTGGTGCTGGAGATTGAACTCAAGGCTTCACCGAGCTTTGCCTCTAGCTCCAAGGTTAATTTTGAATCAGCTAATTTTGAAGCCAAGTGTTTAAATCTGGATCTCCTCTTTCCTATACTTTCTCATTTTTCTGCATTGCATTGTTTTATTAATGAAAGGAGATAGAACTGAGCATAGAGATGGTTTGTTGTTTAAAATATCAAGGACAGGCTGAATGTCAGTGGCTCACACCTATAATCCTAGCCACTCAGGAGGTTGAGATCTGAGGATTGAGGTTTGAAGCCAGCCTGAGCAGGAAAGCTTATCTCCAATTAACCACCAGAAAATTGGAAGTGGAGCTGTGGCTCAAATGGTAGACATCTGGCACTGAGCAAAAACCAAGCTCAGGGACAGTGCCTAGGCCCTGCGTTCAAGCCTCATGACTGACAAAAATAAAATAAAAATCCAGGACAATTTGTTAACATTCCAAATATGCATGGAGGACTTGAACTGCAAAGAACACACAATAGCTTCAGAGGGTGCTGGAAAACCTCCCAGACGCCAGGAGTTACAAAAGGAAAATGGCTGGGGTGGGAATGTTTCCTGTTACCACCGTCAGCCTTTTCAGACAATTTATTTTGGAAACTAGATTTACACAGGAAACGAGTAGAAATGGAAAAAATTAAACGGATTTTCTTATTTTTGGTTCTCAATAGCAAAAAATATATATAAGCAAAACTCTTCATGGAAGAATTTTCCTTTTTATAAATTTGACAAAGTCATTAAAGATCCCAATTTGAGCCAATGATTAAATTCTTTAGCACATCGAAAAGCTTGTTTATAAATATTAACACTTAATATAACGTTGTTCAATCTTTTGTCTGATCAGTGGCTTCTAAACTCTTATTTGAAGAATACTTACTAATAACTTAGATAGTATATATCCGTTCACATCTAAAGAAATTTCATCAAAGAAGCTTTATATCCCATAGTGCATGTTGGTACTTTCTGGCCAATTCTCTTCTATTTCATTTCATTCTATTCCAAAATGCTAGTAAACACGCTCAATTACTTTCCTCACAAACTGAAATTTTGCCAGATTCTGGCACATAACTGAAAACACTGAAATGATGACAACAGACTAGCAGATGGTATTATTGTTTTTATCCTGTGGACTAATCAATGGTAAGAAAAATAAAACAACACAAAACAATCTCTATATTACAGCACAGCATGATTTTTAAATTTACTATTATTAAAATTATCAGACAGCCCTTTGCAAATTACTGGCGAAATCTTTTGAAACAACATCTAGCCTTGCACATGTCTGTAATACCCAACAGAGCTTAATGAAGGCTAGACAGCATACTTAACTCAGTTAAAATGTTACAGCCTATGTAAAAATGATGTAGGATGGCTGAGATTCCTAGCTGCAATTAAACAGAGAAAACCAGAAGTGCAGATTTAATACCAATTACCCCCCACAGGATATTTATGCACTTCTGAGTTGTCAAAGCATACTGCAAGAAGCACTTGTCTTCTCCTGTAACTCTGTCAGTTACAATCATTTCCATCGGAAGTTCTACTTGGTTCTTTTCTAGTCTGTTTAATAGTTTCTTGTTCATTACTCCACTTCCTTACATGGACTGCTTAGGAGTATGGGTAATGTCAATACGTCCTTGTGACTATTCTTCTAGCACTTCTATTGGCAGGCCGCCCTGCTGTTGTGTTCACTCTGCTGTTGTGGATGCAGACCTGAGTTGAAGGTGCTGTCTGTTTCTACAGGTGTCCACAAATTCTCCCAACTTGGAACAATTTGAAACTAAAACTTGGATTAAAAAACAAAACAAAACAAACATCACCCATACGGGAAAGAATTTGAGTTGAAATACAAGTAATTTTGGGGTACAAATTATGTGTCTGTATGTATACCAATGTATGTGTGTATACATACAGGATAGAACAACTTTTCTATACAGGTATGTGATTCCTTACCCAGAACTGATTCTCTATCTTGGCTTCTGGGACCTTGAAATTGTGAAAGCTTGTTTTTTCCTTAACATCCAGGTTAGTCTAGTTATAATTCCCATTCATTCATTTACTCTAGACTATAGATATTCCTTACTTCCTTCTGAGCTCATTCAAGAAGCATTTTGCAATCCACATTTTGAGTAGTTTTCAACAGGCTACACAGCCTTGTATAGGTTTCTAATTTTAACTTTTCTTGCTGAAATGACTTGAAATAAAACATGTACAAGAGTCTCTGTAATTCAGACTTTATTGCTTATTAATTTTGTCATTCTACACAAGTGAGAAAATATACTGGGAGTGTTGGCTAGTCATGATAGATTGATGACAACATTCAAGTGTTTTATGATAGGTAACAACAGGCCCCCACGACACCATCACCCCAGAAATTTGTATATTTCATATAAAAAGAGTAAAAATAGTTCATTGGCATTTAACTAGCATTGTTTTTTTGTAATCTATGAACCACAACATACCTTGATGAATATCAGAACTTCCAGAGTAGAACAAAATGTGTTTTTTTTCCATTACCAAATATTTCTTCAAGAAAACATGATCAAACAAATCAACCTAACACCAAAAATTACATATACAGAATCTTGAAAATACAAGTTGGCATATTGTAGTGGTCCTCAATTATAACATTAATTCCAGACACAAAATGTGATTCAGCTTTTGAAAATGACATTAAATTCCATAACTGCAATTACATTTACTTTATAATTCGGACAATTTAATGAAGCCAAGATTAACTGTGTTAAAAACCATGGACATATCTCGAACTGCTCTATCTATGCTAAGGTAACTTCTTTAAAAGTATTCTTTAAAACCTCAGATAACAACTATAGAAGTATAACTTGATGTACAAACAACCTACCCTTCCAAATCCACAGCAGTAGTTCTAAGAGTTCTTAAAGCTAGGAGCACATACAAAGTCACTGTGTAAATCACACGCAAGTATCAAAAACTTTCCCTACTAAAACTATACCCTTCCCTCTACTGATAACTGTTGAAAACCAAGCATGTGTAAAAGTTCGGCATTTCAAGAGTTCTATATATAGTATGAAAATGCAGAGGTTGAGAAATACATCTGGATGTTAAAAAGACACTACAAAAAAAGAACATCCCAGGACTTGAAATGTGGTTTTATGGTAAACTCATTTAAAGACCTATTATCCAACAACTAAAAACACAATAACAGATAAATAGGAATTTATTAAAACCACTGTCTTCTACAATACAAAAATTAAATATTAAGGCATCCTTTTTTTTCCCTATCCTGATATGTGCAGCAAAGAGAAGTGTTTTAAATAAGAGCTAACAAATGTCTTTCTAAAGTATTTGGCAGATTTGTTTTTATATTCTCTGACCACATGATCAAACACCCTGGTCCAAATAACAAGGGTATAAATCGGTTATCAATTTATTAAAGGGAGGCAGTTCACGCACTGATGAAAATTTTTTTAAAAAAAGGAACTACAAAGAGTATCATATAAAGTTCAAACACTGGGATTTGAATTTCTTGGCAGCAATTTACACCTCAGTAACTAGGCAGAAGAAGGGAGGAGGACTTTAACACGAGAGAAGCCTATAATATGGTCATGCTATATGGATCAAATGGTGACTCAGTCAATATTTGGCTCTACAACCTGAAAACGGCTTCATATTCCTTTAAAAATGATCACATCCACTGTAGTAAGAGCATACAAATAAATACTGTTAGTATACTCATACCTGTCCATTCACAAAGCTCAGAGGGCTTCATCAAATATACAATGTTAACAATTTCACCTTTTATTAAGGCAAGTTTGAGAAAATAATTTAATACAACCAGATCTCTCCATGAACTTTCTACTTACAATATTTTTAAGAAACATACAAAAAACCTGTATTATATAAAAAAGCCACCTCAATATCAGAAAATAGTAATGAAAGGTGTTGAGCCCATTTTACTTTTTAAAGGACGCTTTCCTTTTCTTTAGTTCCAAATGCTATTCATCATCTTTAGAGCCGGTTTTGCTTAACTATAAGAGAAAAAGACATAAGAAACATTCAACAAGTGTAAGTGATCATGGTATTTGAGTCATTATTTCCACTCAGAACCAAAACTAAACAAACAACAGAAAATAAGTTTCAAGCAATGTGTAATTTAAATTATTTATAGCTTCTTTACCAAGTTAATTACCTTTCAACATTAAGCTTAGCTACTTCAAAAAGATTTGAAATACGACCTGAGCAAAAGTACAACCTCAACAGAAATAAGTTATAACCAAGATTATAAAAGCAGAAAGTGATATTTATAAAATGAATGACATTCTACTTTTATTTCCTATCACAGACAATAAATTGTGTGTGTGTGTGTGAGTGTGTGTTTTGCTGGGGACTAAAACTAGGACTTTGTAATGGATTAGGCAAGAAAGTGTTCTACCACTGAGTTATCCTCCCCGCAACAGACAACAAATGTATAATGAAAAGTAATATTAAAAGTATAATTTTGCAAATATGATTAAAAAATCTTAAATTGTAATTTTTCTGGATTAAAAATCTGGGCAGGATTGGCAAAGTTTGAGGCAAGGCACAGAGATACAGGCAACACAGAGATGATAATCCTGCTGAGAAGAACCATCGGGTCCTTGAGCAGCACTCTGTACCTCCTGAGAATGGGGGACACTAGGAAAAGCAGGAAGTCCTCAGGGTAGTAATGTTCTCAAACATTTTGGACTTCTTCATATTTTCAAACTAAGGATCCTAAATCAGAGTCATATTTAGTGTATTAAAATTTAAAACTGAAAAGCCTCTTTCAAATAGATGATAAATGATAATAGAAAAAAAGCGCTACATTTTCTAAAACAGCCAAAGTGTAATGTGAAGTGGTGCTGGTTTTCCATTCCTGTGAATCTCTTTCTATAGAAAGCAGGTATTGTGGCCGACAGCATGGAGGGAGTAGTAGGAACCACCTGAGGTGCTAATGTACCCTTTGCCACTTTAGGACACTGCGAGAAACAGAACACACAGCCTGCATGCTTTTAGCTTTAACAGAGTGCTGGTGGCAAGGCCTCACTTCTTGCAGCCATCGGGAGCGGCTCCAAAATGTGATTGTATGCTCAAGAGAAAATGGCAAACACACAAGCAACATCTTAGAATTAGGATGCAAAGAGTTTTGGCCTCATACACCTGGCACCCAGAAGTCTTATGAGATTTCCTAGGCATCCAAACACAATTGCAAAATATTGGCTTAGGATGTGTGATTCTGGGACTGAACGGTGTGTAGGTGACTGCTTTAAGAACAAAGGCCTGAGTGTACCTCTGTGATAGAATGTGTGTTCTGGGTCTGATCCCTATCACGAAGGGAAAAAAAAAAGTTTTCCTGTCTCCCAAGATTACTGAATTTGGCTTTTTTTTTTTTTTCCTATTTCAACTTGGAATTGTATGTGTGTTGCTAAGGATTCCTTTAAGAACAAACAATTTCTCCAGTTGGGAAAGGAGCACTATTTTTATCCCCTCTGCACCAACCAGAGGATTTCTGTACGCACTTTCAGCCGAGATCTGCTATACTAGAAATGCAGCATTCTGGCTGAGACAGGCACTCACTGGGAGAGAATGGACTTAGCTGATGTGCGACCTGTGACAGAGCGAAGATAACTTGAAGTATCCAGCAAACCTATGAGAGACTGCAACTGAAGGTTCAGCAACGCAAACATTTCTTCCCAAGAATGGGAGAACAGAAACCATGCTCCTTTATTCTGATTACATTTTGAGGCTCCCTACTCCTAGGTAATATTCTTACACTACATTATATGGTATAAAGGTTATTTTAATAGTTTTCATAGCAAATGTATGGATTTGAAAATAAATTTTAGGGCTGAGGGCATGACTTAGTGGCAAAGTACTTATTTGCCTAATAAGCGCAGAGTCCTGAGTTCAACTCCTAGTATTGACAAACAGCTTTAAAAATAAATTAGTCCTGCCAGGTGCTGGTGGCTCACACCTATAATCCTAGCTACTCAGGAGGTTGAGATCTGAAGATCGTGGTTAGAAGCCAAACTGAGCAGGAAAGTCTGTGAGACTCCACTAAACTACCGAAAAAGCCAGACATGGAGCTGTGGCTCAACTGATAAGAGTACTAGCCTTGAGCAAAAAGAAGGTTGGGAACAGCAACCAGGCCCTGAGTTCAAGTCCCAGGACCAGAACACACATAAAAATATGCAAGTTCTAAATTACCCATATAGTGGTTCTCACTAAAATGCTAATCTTTATTCTTTGGTCATATTAAATACTTCTAATGGCAGCGTAGCACATACCGCATGCAAAACTTATTTCATGAAGTCCCACAAACAGAATGAACTTAGTGTATTATGTATCAGTTTAGCATATTTGAAACTACCAAGAGTTTAAGTAAATTTTAGGAATGCTTGCTAGAAAAATTAAAATGAAAAGTAAACCATTTTCAACAATAAAATCAGAATTTTTCTTCTTGCAATGATAGGCAACAGTTAAGAGAACATTATGACTGATTTCTACTTAAAAAATCTACAGCATTCCTTTCCATTATTGGTCTTACTTAATTTCCATATTATCTAGAATTTGTCACATTTAACCATGTCCATGCAAGAAACAGTCATGCTTTATTTTAAATACTACTTACACCTATAGAAGTTTCACTTACTTAAAAAAAATCTAAATTTAAGGGTGTTGGGAAGCAAAGAATATGAAGAGTATTTTAAAAATACTTACATGCTGAATGTAAAAAAGTAAACAGACATCCAGGGAATTCCATAGATTGCAGGGAAGAAAACAGAACATACAAATTCATTACTTGATGGCAATGATTATTATAAAAAATCATGACTAAAATGTAAATGTTCTATACCTTCACGACATCAACCCAGTTCCAGCCTCGAGGAAGTTCCCCTTTGTGATCTAGAGGATAAAAAAGAACAAATGTATTTCTAAGACTGGTCAGCTAGTCTTAATATTCTAAAATCTTATATATACTTATATATAACAAATACAGAGTCAACAAATATATCATTTATTTGGAAAAATACTTTATCACCTTGTGAATTAGCAGCATTGTTCTACAAAGTGTTTGAGGTACACCCCTATTATGTTTACTCTATTTCTACTCAAGAACTAAAAGATGTTATAGTGGGCTGGGGTCATTTTAGTTTCATGCATTTGCCCAATTCTGCCTTCTATCAGTCACTGCTAATTTAAAGGGAGAAGCTGTGTGAGTTTCCTGTTTCAAGGGTTAGCACCTTCCCTCCAAGAAGCTAGACTTAACACAGAAGGCCTCATATACAAATGTTCAGCTTCAAACCTAAGAAGAGTCTTAATTTTCTGAGTTCTGATAAAATATTCTCTTCTTAATCTAATATTTTTCAAACCAGTTTTCCTTTATTGAGAATGATTGAAAATAAACTAAGAACTTATAGTTTACAAAGTGCTTTCCTTCTTTTAATAAAATATTCAAAAATAAACAACAGATTGGGTATCTGCGGTTCATGCCTATAATCCTAGCTGCTGATGAGGCTGAGATCTAGAGACTGTGGTTTAGAGCTGGTGGGGGAGAAAAGTTGAAGAGACTCATTTCCAAAAAAGCAAGGGAAAAGCAGGGCAGGAGGCTTGGCTCTAGTTTGCACAAGCCAAGTAAGCAATCTGAGAAAGCACACGGCCCTGATTAAACCTTGGTACTGGCAAAAAAGAATAGTTTAACAAATGCTACTTTCAATTCAAATTCAATTCAAATGGCCCAATGCTCCTTATACTCCATACATGCTGTGTTATTTTTCACATTCAAAACAAGTACCTTACATAGACTGGATACCTCTAATCCCAAACTCCTAAATCCAAAATAATCTAAAATTAGATTTCTAGAAGGATGCTCAGCTGATAAGTGTGCAAATACACCATCATCTGAAGAGCTCTGAAATCTGAACATTTCTAGTCTGAAGAATTTTAGATGAGGGATATTTAACCTGTGTTAATTTTATAGCAAAGGGAATACTGAAACTAACTCCATGATTTTTATAGAAGAGAAGAATATTTCTGGAGCTAAACCTGAGATGCTAATGGTTCTTTTCCAAAAAGAATCCTCTACCGGTTATGAGGAGCACGGTGGTAGGGCACCAACTTGGGTTAAGTGTACCACCCACAGTACTGTTGGCTGTCATGTTAAAAGTTTTATCTAGAAGGAAAGCTTCCAGTCATTTTAGGAAGACAATGACTTTAGATATGTGGACATCATCAAAGAGATGAAGGCCAAGAGATATAAATTATGGGAAATGATCATAGATAATTATACACGAAACCAACAGGTAACTGACATGCTAAAATATTATAGAGAAAAATCAAAATTCTAAACACTGGACTGCGCTGGCTAACAAGTTATTCTTTCATTGTTTATATATTAATGATGCTTTGATAGGTGGTGGTATTAGATTCCAAGGTGTTTATCTTACAAACCATAATAACTAAGAAAGTATAGTTTTGGGGCTAACACTGGGTTGCTTGCTTTTATTCTGTCAAAGACAGACATTAAATAAAATATAAACCACCAACCCTAATATCCATTTATGAGAGAAATGGCATTTAAAAATCCCTTCATCAAAATAAATGAGTCAGTTCTCAGTGACGGACAGTTTATAACCTTATACCAATAGCACACACACACACATTTAAGTATAGATGTGATTGTGTAAAAATGATAATGTCCTCACTTTCCCTGATTGGGGAAAAATTATAGATTGATACCAATGTGAAAATCTCCAATTACATAGAAAGGATCAAATACTATTGCTGATATGAACTAGAGTTTAATCTTTTCCAAAAGGAATATAGGTTAGGGAATTCTATTCTTGGGTCTTAATGTTGTATACATGAGTTAACTACAGGCAGAAATATTCAATTCTGGTGTACCAGACTTCACTTCAAATGAAAATGGTATTTACCCAGTTGTTAATACAGATACCTGACACAGAGATAAACAAATAAGGAAATCCCAAATATGGTAGGTAGAAGACACAGTAATACACGTTTTTGTATACTGTCCTACTGGTCCTCAATCTCCAAATTCATTTCTAGTTACTGAGCCTCTCAGTTACCTTCTCTTCAAATGCTCATGTCCTGTAATGAGTTAGTAATAAATACTTGCAATATTTCTACACCATGACCCCAGAGATCTCCAATCTAAACTTTCCAAGAACAAAGAGTACAGAATTACCCTAAATCTAAATCTATTAAGCAAGCACTCACTACACAGTGTGTAGTAATACAAATAACATAGATGACCATTTATCTGTGTTATAAAAGACAAGACATAATACCAACCTGTTTTATCTGCCAGCTTACGTTTCTGGGCTTTTGAAAGTTGTTCTTTTTTGTCTTTTTTCTTACTTGACGAGGCTACATTTTGTGTTTCAACTGAGATAATATTGCCTGTGGATGTCTAAAAAACAGGAAATGGTTCTTAAGGTTCGTGCCTTAAAACTTACTGGGTTAGACTAACTATAGGAATATCTTGATGACAATCCAGTAATTTCTAAATATATAAAATAATCTGATTGCTATAAGTTGTGTTCTAAATCAAGTGTCTTTAGCACACTATTGGTTGTACTCTTTTAAAAGTTCAATAGTAGTACAACAGAACCCTGGGGGCTGGGAAGGTGGCTCAGTGGTAGAGTGCTTGCCCTGCATGCATGAGGCCCTGGGTTAGATTCCTCAGCACCACACAAACAGAAAAAGCCAGAAGTGGCGCTGTGGCTCAATTGGTAGAGTGCTAGCCTTGAGCAGAAAAGCTGAGGGACAGTGCCCAGGCCCAGAGTTCAAGCCCCACGATCAACCAAAAAAAAAAAAAAGCAGAACCCTGGAAGGATCTTATTACTTGCATTAACGCTAGCCTATCTTTAAATTGAACTGCAACAGGTCTATGACAACTCTTTATAACAAAATCAACTTCATAGAAGTAGTAATTTCATACATTCAGACCTCCTAGTTCAGCACTATTTAAGGAAAGAAGCTAAGTATATTTTATCTTTTTGTGTGTGGGTGAGGTGATCCTTAGGTTTGAACTCAGTGTCTTCAGCTCACTCAGCTTGCTTGCCAAGCACCAGCACTTGAGCCATGCTTCCAGCCCAACTTTTGTTATTATTTTAGAAATGGAGTCTTATGAACTTTTCAGCTCTGGCTTGCTTTGAAGTGGATCTCAAGCCTGGTTATCTGGCTGGTAATTATTGTTGTTTGTTTATCTTTTTAAGAAATACAATCACCCATCCTGGCCTAGAATTATGCAGCAAAATTCCTGATCCTCCTGTCTCAGGTTCCTGAGTGATGGGATTACAGTTGTGTGTCACTGTGCTGGGCTTCAGTATTTCAGTTTTGAAACACAAGTATTTTAATTTCTTATGAAGGATGAAGGTCTAGAGAATATAAATTCATTTCCCAAGTTAAATAGAAGAAAACTAAGCTTACTTAACTTCTTACTTAACTCAGATGTTAACGCATTTTAAAACAGAGAAAAAGTTTTCCAATTTTCAAAAAATACTAACTAGACTCATTAACATGGCCCAAGTGGTGGCGTGTCGGATGAACAAGGTTCTGAATTCAAATTTTAGTAGTGCCAAAAACAAAAACAAAAGAACCAAAAAAAAAAAAAAACCTTGAAAACAATGATCAAAAAATCATCACTAGAACACTCAAGCCAAAACAACAAAAGAACAAATCTAGTAAAAAAAAAAATCATCACATACTCACTGTAGAATTGACAGGATGGTGATTCTCCATGAACTGTTCTTTATTGTCCTTGGCATATTCAAACAACGTATAGGTCATAGCAGTTCCAAGATTAACTTCCACTGCTTCTTGTAACTTGGCTAAGATACTCTGCTTTACAGCTGATGATCTGTAATGTGGAGCAAATATACTGTCAAGAGAAAAGTAATAGGGTGTGAAAAGAAAACACAAGGAAAACAAAACTACTCACATGGTATTGTTAAAAAAAGCATTCATAGATATAATTGGAGGTGTCTGAGGATATGTTTCTGTCCAGGAAATCTCTATTAAGAAGGCTTTGGGGTCGCCATTTTCACCTATCTGAAAAAAAGAGAAATCTTACACTTGTGAAAAGTGATTTTAAAAAAAAGACAAAATAGTAAGTCCTCATCTTTTAAATTACTTATTCTTCCCAATGTTTATGCTCAGATCAGATTTTGAATAGGTCTAGTCCCAGGCTAAACCTGAGCAGGACTGATAGCAATACTGAGTCTAATTTCTGATTTAATCTGGTCTGCCTTACAGTTTTAGTTTAAGCCCATGGCCCGTCTGTCTCTCTAGACCCCCAGCTTTTCCAGTATCAAAGCTACATCTTACACATTTTTGTCTTAAATCCCAAGATGAAGGCTAGAGAAGATGAGGGGACTGGGCCAAAATAATAATTCATAAACTTGAAACACCACATATTTTTTCTTGTTTCCTAACTGCTTAATTATAGTAGATATAAAGAACAAGTCAATCCGTATGTATTAGCACATTACCAAGACACCAGAAAACCAAGGGTAAAACTGAGAGAAAAAACAAAAGGATAAAGTTAAAGAAAAGGAATGAATACTTTAGGCTGGATAGCAATTCCTGAATAATTATAACAGTGTCTTTTCTTTTGCTCCCCTAACATTTTAAACCTTTTTAAATCTTAATGAAAAACTCAAATAGTACCATGAATGTTACTGGTCCTTATTTACCCAAAACTTCTTGCCTATTTATCTTTCCAAACACAACACTCATTCCACCAACATGTGATTTTTTTCCCTTTGTTTTCTGTTGAACCAGTTGAAAGTAATCAAATGTGTTAAAATATAATATAACAACTCTTAGAAATTTAACACTGATACACACTAATATAGAACTCACATTAACCGCCCCCCTCCCCCAACTTCTGGGTGCCAGTGGTTCATGCCTGTAATCCTGACTACTAGGAGGCTGAGATCTGAGGACTGAAATTGGAAGTCAGACTGGGCAGAAAAGTCTGAGAGTTTATCTCAAAATAACTAGCAAAAAGACAGCTGCAGTGGTGGTTCAAGTGGTAGACCATTAGCTGGTATCAAGAAAGAAAAGCCAGTATGAGGCAATGAGTTCAAGCCCTGGCAGATAAGAAAAAAGAAAAACACTTTAGGAAACGATTTAACAATCTGTTATGCCTAATGGCTGTCAATGCCAGGGGTAGTTTGGAGAGTCAGTTTAAACAAGCAGGAAGACTTATGAGTAGCAGAGGAAGGAATACAGGTAGTCCTCATTCTGTAAGCAAGGGAAACTCTTTAAACCTTTTAAATAAAGGAATAACTAAGTGTTTTAGAGAGCTGACGAGTTCTGATTGATAGAGGACTAATGGTAGAGAGTAAGGAGGAAATTGAAGAAAGGAGTAAAAGTAGGGAAGCAATTTAGGAACATAGTAAACTATTTGGTACAAGAGCCAAATCTGAGTATAGTAGTCCACACTATAGTCCCAGCACTTGGGAGAATGAGGCAGAGGATGGCAAGTTTGATGCTAGTTCAAGCTACATACATAGTAAGGCTGAATATTCTCCCCGCAGCCCCCCCCCCCCCGCCCAAACACATACACACAAAGAAAGAGTCTAGCAAAGACAAAAGAATAATTCTCTCCAAACTCCCATCTCATTCCTCTTCAAGGAATAGATTTCATCTATTTCTAAATTTTATGATTTGTTACAACAAAAATAAAAACCCATGTTATTTTATTTTTTAAAAATGGTTCTGAATGAGTTGGGTGCTGATGGCTTGTATCTGTAATCCTAGCTACTCAGGAGGCTGAGATCTGAGGATTATGGTTCGAATCCAGCCTGAACAGGGAAGTCCATGAGACTCTTATGTCTGATTAATCACAGAAAAAGCTGAAGTGGTGCTATAGCTCAAGTGGTAGAATGCTAGCCTTGAGCAAAAGGAGTTTAGGAGCAGCACCCAGGCCCAGAGTTCTAGGCTCAAGAGCAGGGGGAAAAAAAAAGTTCTGAACTAAGTTTTCAAATGCTAAATATGAATGGAACCATAGTGATGAGTTTTCATTTGGATCCTTCAGAAAATACAGAAAAAAATTTAAACTACTAATTTCAAAAAACAAAATCAACACTTTTAGCCATCTTTAGATTCTGTTTCTAGCAAAGCAGTCAGTATACTTACACATGCTATATCTTACCCTATATTGAAATGAAACTGGGCTTAATTCCCGGAAACTCTCATCTCCTTCATAAATAGAACGTAATGCTTCTAGCTCCATCTGAAAGAGAAGAGTCAATGAGTTTAGTTTAGTGGTATAAATGGATTGGAACTGGAGACCCTAGTTTTGGAGTCAAGCTCTCTTTTTTTTTCTGGGTCCGTTCGTGGGGCCTGAACTGTGGGCCTGGGCGCTGTCCCTTAGCTCTTCAGCTCAAGGTTAGTGCTCTACCACTTGAGCCACAGCGCCACTTCTGGCTTTTTTCTTTTTGCTTATGTGGTACTGAGGAATCGAACCCAGGGCCTCATGCATGCAAGGTAAGCGCTCTACCACTGAGCCACCTTCCCAGCCCCAGTTTATCATAGTTAAGAGAGCTTGACAGGCTTGGAAGGTGGCTCAGTGGTAGAGCACTTGCCTTAACTATGATAACTACGATAAAACAAACTATGATAAAGTTAAATTATGACAAACTATGATAACGCATATGACCTCAAGTGGTTATGATAGATGTGTACATATCAACACAATCATACTAGTAATACTTTAAAATTCTGTGCCGAGTATGGCTAAGCAATATACATTGGATTGTCTCACTTGATGCTTTCATCAATTCTGTGAAGAAGACCCTATCTCTGTATTTCTTTCTTCCTGTGTAGAGGAAAATATGATTCAGTTTAAAACAGCTTTAGATCATGTGTTCTCTCCTAGCCTGAAGTAGAATAAAAGCAGTAAACTTGGAGATGAGAAGTATGAAGCACAATCAGAAAACTCCACCCCTTTCTGTGGGACATCCATCTGGAATAGTTACCTTGAAATATGCATTAATTACTGCAAAGCGTGTAATGAAACATCAGAACTTGCTCTTCCTATCTCATTCTAACGTGGTATCTGCTGACTGAACATTGTGATCATGGTGATCATCTTTCCTTCTCTTTACTTTCTCCCAGGAAGCTTAATACTGTGCCTTCAATTACCTGGTGAAAATACTTTAGAAAGATGCTCAAGTGTCAACTAATTGATTGGACTTTGGGTGCTTTAATCTAGAAACTCGGTTACATCTTCCATATGTAAAAATGGCAACTTTCAAGTGGTCTGTTCTAAATCACGCAGTCAGCTACAACTTACCCACTACTGCCCAAGGAGACTTGGCTCTAATTTTCCTCCTACATTCTCACAGTGCAGCCCTGGGGTGCGGACTGCACTACTTTTAGACACCATGCCTCATCTATTCACGTTCCAGAGTTAGAAGATTCCCCTGCGGATGATGGGTAGCCTCCCCTCCAACTCTCTGACACGATACCGCGCTAAAACAACACCTTCCTTGCAAGAAATACATCTAGGCATGCATCGACCCTGTAAGTCTGATGGGACAGACAAAAAACGATTTCACAACACAGAAGCCGTTGACACTGCTGTCACTATTTTCCTCCAGGAGAAATCTAACTCAATGAACCCTTTTTCTGACAGAAAACAGATTTAAGACATTTGAAGGTGATCGGATTCCCAGACATCATAACTCAGCACACAAACGCTGAGCCAGAACGACAGGCTTTTTTAAGGACAGCCAAGTGCACCAGGGTCGAGCAGCAAGGACACCTCATCTCGTTAATATGGAAACTGGGGATGTGTGTGTGGGGGGGTGCAAAATGAAAAGTGCGGGGAGCATGATGGTGTGTGCGGGAAGGGTACCGAGCGGACCCTTACCCATCCATGCTCGCCTCGCGGGGGACCGCTCAAAGTGGGGTACCCTGGCCAGCCTCTAGGGGCTCCTACAGGAGGACACACGCGGGTCCACGGGCTTCCCTACCTTGGGGTCTGCGAGGGAAAGGGGGTGTCCAGCCCCGGGGGGAGGGTCTCACCTCCTGGTCCTCGTTGGCACTCATCGCACCACGCAGGGAGGGGGCAGTGGCCCCGAGCCCAGGGCGCCCCTTTCGTGCTGCGGGGAGCACTCTTCGCAGCCGAAGACACGGTTTCACACGCGATCCCCCCCGACCCTGGGCAATGCCAGGCGAAGAGCCGCGGTCAGGAGTCCAGAAGCCCAAGGCCAACGCTGGTGAGACGCCGGCACCCAAAGGGGACTGGGGATACTTGGGCGGTGACGACGGAGGCTCCGCCCCCTCCACTTACGCTTCTCTTATTGGTTCATTTTCTCCCCGCCCCTAGCCCTTTCCCTTCTAGGAAAGGGAGCGCCTTCCGTACGTGTTGAGCGACTGCGTAAAGTTCCGGGATTGCGGTTGGTCGTGGCGCGCTGTCACTCAGGCTCAGAAAGTGCTTCCTGTGCTAGCGGAGGTGGGGAAAAGGAAGTCTCGCCAGGCAGCTGGAGGCGGCTGGGGCTGGCGGCTCGGCGGTCTTCCCGGGCTCCCGGTGACGTCGCTGCGTCCTCCTCCCCGTCCTCTCCGGGGCTGGCGGCAGCCGGCCTCAGACGCCGCGGGCCCGGGGCGTGCGGCCGCTCACGGTGAGTCCGGGTCCGGAGGCCCGCGGGGCCTGGCGAGGACCCCCGGTCTCCTGGCGTGTTTGGTTTGGGGGGCCTGTGCTTTCCAAGGGCATCAGCCGCGGCGGTCCCCACAGCGCTCTAACCTGCCGAGAAAAAAAAAATGCACTTGTTTCTAGAACCTTCCAGGATTCCTTGTCCAGGCCTTCCAGGTAGGGGTGGGGACAGAGGAGGAAGGTATCGCCTGCCTGTAGAGCTGCCAGGTTCCTGCTCCTGTCTGTCCTCACGTCTGGACGTGCGACCCCGGGCCCCGCTCCTTCCCAGCAAGGGGCGAGACGTATTTTATTTTCCTTCACTATTTCAGCCTTTTTTTTTTCCCACCAGATCTTCTTTTGTAGCTGGACTTCCTTTAAATCCATTCGTCTTCCTAGCCTGTGTCCTGCACCTGCACCTCCAGTTTATAAAAATACAACTGTACTCTGTGTCTGTAATCTGTGTTTATTCGTTTACGTGCCACTTTGGTCAGCCGTAGTTGTCATCCTCTGGCTGCCAGATAGTAATCCCTTACACTACACGACCTCCATCCAGAGTGCTCAAGGCTGCCTGCTTTTTCTTGCTTCCGTGTCCTGGTTTGGTGACGTTGCTCCTTTAACATCCCAGAAAGTAACATTTCCCCCTTCCCCTTCCTCTGGCTATCACTGAGATCCATGCAGTCTGCATCTACCCCTCTTCTCACAGAAGAAAACATGACGGTTTCACGTGCCCAAGCTTTACAGGTAGCATAAGGCGGCAACTTCTGGTACAGTTTTCATACAGTGGTTTTGGAACCGATTTACCATAACTTTGATCTGTTAGGGAGTCAGTTGTCACATGTTAATGGCTTGGAATAGGCTAGTCTGAATTTGACACATGCTGTGAGTATAAAGCACCTGTTTTTTGTTTGTTTGTTGTTTTTGCTGAAGGCTTTAGTTCAAAAATGGTAAAAGATTTTATTAGTAATTACATTTATGCTACTTTTGGGTCTATTGGGTTAAATAAAATATCACTACAGTGATTTCCACATGGTTCTTGTTTTACTTTTCAATGTGAAATACTTTTAATGAATTTTGTGGCTCTTAAACTATTCCTATTAGGACACTACTGGTGTAAAGATTTATGTCGTTTCTAGCTCTCAGTTTTTCAATTCTGTTTTCAAAGGTCACAGGTATTTCTTTTGACAGTCTTTGATTCTAAGGGAAATAAGCTTGTAGAGTCTAGTGTAGACTCTCACAGTAGACAGAGATATCAATATCACATTTTGACCTGTTTTTAATGTTCACTCCCAAATACTTTTTGTTTTCAGTTGGAATTCTCTAGAACTAGTTTATTTCTATCTTTACCCCCATAGCTTAATTATGTCCTAAAAATATCTATTTGAGAAATTCTGCTAACTTACATTTCAGACATTTTATCATTTCTGGCAGGCCTTTCAAGTCATTTTTCAATACTTATTGCTCCTTCAGTACTTAAGCTTGAGCTGCATAATCATCCATCCTCAATTAACCTGTCTGTGAGAAGTATTCTATGTTTTAGAGCTGAAGTGGTGGCATAAGTACACCTCATTTTTCACAAAGATTATATTTGAACCATACGTAATATATTGTTGAAGATTCATCTCATTAAAAGCAGCTCACAAATTTTATTGGAAATGAGGAACTTTGTTCAGATAAGCTCATATTTATATAATTGCTTTTCTAAAGTCAGTGCACACTTGAGTTTACTATAAGCTCATCTAAAGAACACAATACATTTTCCTAGAGATTTTTATTCATTAGTTTTTCTCTTAGTTTTTCCCTGTAAATGGTACATTTAATGTTTGTAAAAATTGAGAAGATACCAGTTACTTAGATAATAAGCATATATTACTAATAGCCTAGGAACTTGTGAAATTGGATGTTAGCAGTTACAGAGAAATTGAAGTTTTGGTTTTTATATCTGTAAGTTAAATTTGTTTTTATTCATTGTTGAAATGAATTTCAAGTAGCTGTATTTGCTTTTTGTTTTGTTTTGTTTTTAGAAACAGCATCTTTCATGTACCCCAGGCCACCTTGAGCTCAATATGTAGCCTAGATTGGCCTCAAACTCATGACCTTTCTGTCCATACCTGGCTAATTTGATGATTTTCCTACTTTCTTGGTCTGTTAATCCCAAAGGTTGGTATACATTTCTTTTTACTGTGAAAATACTTTATGATTTCAGCACAACACATGATATCAAAGGCAGAACAGTGAACAGTTGATTGGTCTAAAAGTAGACTACAACTAAAGTTTTTTGTTTGTTTTGGTATTAGTCCTGGGGCTTGAATTCACTGCCTGGGTGCTAATCCTGTGCTTCTTTTTGCTCAAGACTGGCACTCTTCCACTTGTGCCACAGCTCTACTTCTGGCTTTTTTGGTAGTTTACTGGGGATAAGAGTCTCGTGGACTTTTCTGCCCCGGCTGGCTTTGAACCATGATCCTCAGATCTCAGTCTCCTGAGTAGCTAGAATTATAGGAGTGAGTCTCTGGTGCCCAGCCACATTATTTTATTTTTCAGAAAATTTCATGTTAATAATTTTAATAGGGGAGCTGGGAAGGTGGCTCAGTGGTAGAGCGCTTGCCTTGCATGCATGAGGCCCTGGGTTTGATTCCTCAACACCACATAAGCAAAAAAGAAAAAAAGCCGGAAGTGGCACTGTGGCTCAAGTAGTAGAGTGCTAGCCTTGAGCTGAAGAGCTGAGGGACAGTGCCCAGACCTAGAGTTCAGGCCCCACGACCAGACCTTCCTCCGCCCCCCCCCCCAAATTTTTTTTAATAGGTCCTACTCAGCAATTAAAGTTTTTCTTCTGTTTTTTTTGTATTTGGTTGACAGTTTTCAGACATTCAAAGCTTTTTCCTTTGTGTAGTGTTTTAAAAAATGAGATTCATATATTAGATTTAGACGTTAGTTTTTTGAAAACTGAGTGTGTTAACATTTGTATTTCAGATTTTTTATGACATCTTAAACATGAGCGCCACACAATGGGATTTCCCTGTGGAATTATGTTGTCGGCCTATGGCTTTTGTCACACTTACGGGCCTAGATGTGGTATACAATGCTGTCCATCGAGCTGTCTGGGATGCTTTTTGTGCCAATCGGAGAGCTGATCGGGTACCAATTTCTTTCAAGGTGCTCCCAGGTGACCATGAATATCCCAAATGTAGACCAAAGGTAATGACAATACAGTTGCATACATTTTTTCCTTTGGTGTGTGTGTCTATCTGTTTTGTTCCCATTGTTTGTGTTAGAAAATCCCTGAATTTATCAAGATAGGCATTTTTATTTACTATGTAATAATATGTTTAATACTCAGATTTTTTTGATAATCCCTTTAAAAAGTTTTTTCTCCTTTTTTAAAATTCTTCCCCTATTTGTAGGGGGGGAAACACCCACATGTCTCCACAATTTTAACAAAGTCACATTCTCTACTCATTGTTACCAGTATTATAGAATCATTGGTCTTTGCAGATTGGTTCAATTTCACACATTTTTTTGGGGTGTTTGTTTCTGCAAGTGTAATTAGAACCAGGCAACCAGCTGGTGATACAGATTGAACCAAGATACTTCTCTATCTTTGAGAGATACACATAACTAAAACAGTTTACTCAATGTGGAATGAAGAAAGCAAACTTCAGAACTGACTTTTAAGGCGAATAACATGACATACTAATTTGCCTTATTAGAATAATTATAGGGCTGGGAAGGTGGCTCAATGGTAGAGCGCTTGCCTTGTATGCATGAGGTCCTGGGTTCGATTCCTCAGCATCACATATGCAGAAAAAGCTGGAAGTGGTGCTGTGGCCAAAGTGGTAGAGTGCTCGCCTTGAGCTGAAGAGCTGAGGGACAGCACCCAGGCTCAGAGTTCAGGCCCCAGGACCAACAACAACAAACAATTTATAAAGCTGATAATGTAAATTTATATAAATTATATATAATACTTAAACTACATACAATTACATATATATTTTTATATAATACTTACCTCACTGTATCTGTGTTTTTGCCCTAGAACAGTATTTATATGAAACAATGTCATCAGGGTTTTATCTGAAAACAGAAATCTCAGCCCCACTGGTCCTATGTAGTTTTACCCAGTATGGGCTAAGTACAACTAACCCTTTTTCCTCTTTCTTTAATTCTGCAATTGTTTGCTTTTCATTTCTTCCTCCCAATTCTTCCTTGAGTTCCCAGCTTTCTTTATCTTGGACTTCCTTACTGTCCTTGATTTTCCTTACTTGAATTAAACAGTAGTTCATTGTGAGTTGAAGTAGTCTGAGTCACTGTGGGTAGAAGTAATTTGAAATTTCAGATGAATTCTTCAGGGCCAGCATGCACATCATCTATGATATTTACTTTTACTCTGGCCCTTATTGCTACCATTCAAAGTGACTGCTGTTTTGTCTTCATATTTAAGAATTGTGTCTCACTTTTTATTTTATGGGTAAGGTAAGATAATGTTATAGAAACCCTAGTGGACTGAAGGTTAGTGTTTGTGGTACCACACTAAGAAGATGCTCTATTGCAGAGCCATGCCTCCAGCCCTTTGATTGGTGATTTTGAGACAAGGTCTTGATTTTTTTTTTTCAACCTGGACTACAGTACTCTTATTTATGTGGTCTTCACATTTGTGCTTCCTTCCATAGCTGGGATGACAGGTGTGTGCCTCTATGCCCAATTTTTTTCTGTTGAGCTGGTGCTGGAGGATCTTTTTGTCCAGATTGCCTTGGAACTGTGTTCCTCCAGTCTCAGCTGTGCACATAGGTGGCATGACAGGAGTGAGCCACTGGCACCCAGCTTAGACAGTATTTGCAACAACAAAAGCTGGATTGGTAAGAATAGAAATAGAATTACCTAGAAAAGGGCTAGATTCTTTACAATGTGTTTGAGATCTTGGCGTCATTAGGAACTCTGTCTTTGATCATTCTTCCTCAGTGTATTTATTTTTATTTATTTATTTTTGGGTCCGGACATGGGGCCTGAACTCTATGCCTGAGTGCTGTCCCTCAGCTCTTCAGCTCAAGGCTAGCTCTCCACAACTTGAGCCACAGCGCCACTTCCGGCTTTTTTCTTTTTGCTTATGTGGTGCTGAGGAATCAAACCCAGGTCCTCATGCCTGCAAGGCAAGCGCTCTACCACTGAGCTACCTTCCCAGCCCTCTTCCTCAGTTTAAAAATAGGAGATTCTACCTCAGGAATTGTTATCTCTTACCTAATTTTTTTTTTTTTTTGGTCGGGGGCTTGAACTCTGGGCCTGAGCGCTGTCCCTCAGCTCTTCAGCTCAAGGCTAGCGCTCTACCACTTGAGCCATAGTGTCACTTCCCGTTTTCTGAGTGGTTTACTGGAGATAAGAGTCTCATGGACTTTTCCTGCCCAGGTTGGCTTTGAACCATGATTCCCCAGATCTCAGCCTCCTGAGTAGTTAGGATTACAGGCATGAGCCACCAGCGCCCAGCCTTTTTACCTAATTTCTGTAGGTCTGAATGTCCACATTTTAAAAAATGAGCAGTATGGCTGGGCGCCAGTGGCTCACATCTCTAATCCTAGCTACTCAGTAGGCTGAGGTCTGGGGATCACGGTTCAAAGCCAGCCTGGACAGGAAAAGTCCATGAGATGCTTATTTCCAGTAAACCACCAGAAAACAAGAAGAGACACTGTGGCTGAAGTGGTAGAGCGCTAGCCTTGAGCTGAAGAGCTGAGGGATAGCGCCCAGGCCTAGAGTTCAAGCCCCACAACCAACAACAACAACAAAAAAGAGCAGTATGTATATTGAATGCATATAATGTGCCTGGCACTCGGGTGGTTTCTGCTGCTCTTGTCACATAAGTCTTTCATTTCCTCCTGTTTGCAGAGGACATCGTATGAATGGTACATTCCTAAAGGGATCTTAAAGACTGGCTGGATGAATAAGCATCTGAATCTGGTGCCAGCCCTAGTGGTTGTCTTCTATGAATTGGATTGGGATGAGCCTCAATGGAAAGAAAAGCAGTCTGAATGTGCAACCAGGGTGGAAATTGTCAGGTAGGACCTGCTTATATCAGGTTGGCCCAGGTAGTTTGCTTATCATGTCTTTACTAACATTTATTAGGCTGAGGACTGTTTAGACTGCAGTGGATACTTTGGGGATTGTTGAACTCCACTGAAACTTGCTCAGTTCCCAATAACCAGTCTAAGTATTAACTAAATATGATACCATGGTATATGAAGAAATCTGGAATATAAAATGGTTTGAATTTGCAAGTAGTTGTTTTATTACCTTTGATCTTTTTTGGAAATAGTACTTTACTATTTGGTCACATTTTTCCTGTTCCCTACCCCTATTATCAAGGTAATTCTTTTGGATGATTAATATCTCAAAGTTCTAAGTTTTACACTAAAGTATATATTAAACTTGCACTCTTAAGCAGAGTTTTATAAGGATGGAAGCTTGATAATGAGATTATACTTTGAAAATTGAAATTATGGAACTTATAATATGAAGTTCATAATAGGAAGTTATACGTTCTTTCTGTTCAGAAAAAGATTTACTGTGATAATGATCATTTTAGTTGAATTTATCTTCGATTGAGTTATCCAGCTTGTATTTTGAATATACTTAGTTCTAACAATTACTTAATTCTATTGCTATGTTTTCTTTGCAGGCAGAGTTTACAAGGAAGGAACACAAAGGTCGCAGTGGTTCTGATTCAGAAGAAGACCCCTCTGCCACCAGGTATCCAATGTTAATTGCTTTAAACTTCCAGCTCTTCATATTATGAGGTAGTTAGTTTTTAATGTTTAAACATTTTACATAGTTTTAAGACAAATGTTGTGTTAACCTTTAAAAAGCACCAATCACTGGGTGCTGTTGGCTTGTGCCTATCATCCTAGCTTACTCAGGAGACTGAGATCTCAGCATCGTGGTTTGAAGCAGCCAAACAGAAAAAGTCCATGAGACTCTTAGCTCCAATTAACCACTAAAAACATAAAGGCGGAAAAAGAGGAAGAGGAGGAGGAGGAGGGGGAAAAGGAGGAGAGGAAAAAGAGGAGGAGGAAACAAAGAAAAAGGGGAAAAAAGCACCAATTGTACATGGATAAATGTTTGTAGTAAAATTAAAATAGTAGAGACCACAAATCTTAACTCCTACTCCTAGTTCCACTTAGCTCCTCATATAGGCACATATCAATTAACAGAATAGTTTTATAGAAAAAAATGTTACTTACCTGAGATCTAATGTTTTAATCCTTTACATAGTGATAAATGCTATAGGATTTGTCATTTCCTCCAGGAAAATGTTTTCATTTTAAATAGCATGCCAATTATCTCTCTCTCTCTCTCTCTTGCCTTTTTGGAAGGGGGTTGATATTGGGATTTGAACTCTGGGCCTCATGCTTGCTAGACTTCCCTGCCCATGCTGGCTTCAAACTGTGATCCTCAGTTAATCAGCCTCCTAGTAGCTAAGATGACTGGTTTGAGCCACTGGCACTCAGCTCTTTTTTGTTTTAAATAGTTATGTGATGTGGCATTGCATGGTCTATTCTGGCTCAGAAAATTCTATAATGCTTTCTTAATGGGTATTTACTATGTAATTTCTGACTCCAAGCTCTCAAGGGGCCCAGAATTCCTTTTAACATGAAAATTTGTTCTTTCTAATTCCAACTTTATTATAGTTTAAAAATATAATTGTACTGTTATTAAGGTATTACACAGAGGTTACAATCCCCTAAGTCAGATAATGAGTGCAGTTCTTCTTGGATAATGTCACCCCTTCCTTTGCTCTCCTTTAGGTTCCCCCTCCTGCTGTTCACAAGTTGCATACTATATATTTTTAATGGTGTATATTGAATCCATAACTGCATCTGTTCACCCTTCCTTCTTCCATTTCTGTGCCCTGTTTTTGCTTACCTAAAAAGACAAAGTAAAAAATAAAGCACAAACAACAGCAATAACAAGAATAAAATCATGTTTCCATTCCCTGTAATTTGTTTCTTTTTTTTTCTTGTAATTTGTTTCGATAAATAGTATTTTAAACATTCAGAGAGTTATGCCTTTGAACTATATTAGTGTGGAAAATACATGTGTATTTTACTTCTTTGTGTTTCTGGGACTTAACAGGAGAAGATGTGATTGCTTCAGAAAGGGCAGCAGCTCTGTGCAATGTGTGTGAACTCTCAGGAAAGTCCTTGTTCGTATTGCCCCACACTGACCACCTTGTGGGATATATTATAAGGTAAGCAGAGGTTCTCTATAACATCCTTACATTGTTCCTTAGGAATAAAAAAAGACACATTCATAAAGAAAGAATTCAAATGGTACATGGGATAAAGAATAACATGAAACTGGTAAACTCCTATTGTCTGAGGCCACTATGCTCAGTAATTTCTTAAGTTTACTTGTGGAAATCCTTTGTTTAGAGAGGTTTGCTAACATTCTTAGAAGGGAAAATTAGAAGACTTTCAAACTTAATGAGTTAAGCATTTTTCTTTGTGTCTAGAAATCCAGGTTACACTTTGGTTCATTTTTGGATCATTTTTATGTTAAGCATTATGTAAACCAGATATCATCTCTTCAGAATTTCACTTTCAGGTCTTTATAACATCTTTAAAATATGATTTTTTGACAGGTTAGAGAATGCCTTTTACGAACATGCACAGACTTATTACTACACAGAGATCAGAAGAGTGAAATCTCATAAGGAATTTCTCAATAAAACAACACACCAGGTACATTTTCTAAAATAAGAGTATATTATCTATTATTGATTATGTTTAAGGTGATTACTGTATGCTTTTAATACTTGGAAATTTTAAATGATGTCTATTTCAAAGTTTTTTGAAAACTTAAAACTGATGCCAATGGCTCATTTTTATGAGTCTTTCAGTCTTTAACTCAGGAGGCTGAAATCTAAGGATTGCAGTTTGAAGTCAGCCTGGGCACAAGAGTCCATGAAATTCTTACCTCCAGTTCACCACCAAAAAGCCAGAAATGGGGTTGTGGTTCAACTGGTAGAACTTTGAGCAACAATGCTTAGAGATAGCACCTAGGCCTTGAGTTCAAGCCTCAGCACTGGCACAGACACCAAAAAGAGCTTGTTTTTGATTTTTTTTTAACTCTTTGCCCTTAAAAAGTTTTTAAGTTAAAAAATGTTTTTAAAGTTTTATAGTCATTAACTATATATATACTTGTTTGTTGAAATGATGTTGAATTTAAATTTTGAATATTCTTTCTACTTTGAGCATTATAGTATATAATCTATATCTATAATATGATTCTTTTCAATCCTTTTTTTCAGCTTTTATTTGTTAGACATCAGTTCAAAATAGCTTTCTTCAGTGAGTTGAAACAAGATACACAAAATGCTCTTAAGTAAGTTTATGTTTTCAATCTAAATTTTTCTTTGTTAGTGATAGTATATTAATAGCAATTTCTAATTCTTAGATAATCTTTAATTAATATTAAAATATTTGTTGATTAAATTCTAATATTTAATATTTGGTTTGTCTAGAGTGAATGAGATATAGTATTTTTGGATTTAGGAAAAATTCCAATTTACCAGGCACTAGTAGTTCATACCTGTACCTAGCTACTCAGGCCTAGTTACTCAGAAGGCTGACGTCAAAGGATTATGCTTTGAAGCCAGCTCAAGCATGAAAGTTCGTGAGACTCTTATTTTCAATTAGCCAGAAGTGGAGCTATGACTTAAATGATAGACCTGTAGCCTTGAGAAAAAAAGCTCAGGGACAACACCTAGACCCTGAATTCAACACCAGCACCAAAATAAATAAATAAAATTTCATTTTATTATTAGAAGTAAGGTTTTTTTTGTTGTTGTTGTTTTGTTTTTTGTCATGGGGCTTGAACTCTGGGCCTGAACACTGTACCTCAGCCCTCAAGGCTAGTACTCTACCACTTGAGCCACTGCACCACTTCTGGTTTTCTGAGTGGTTTATTGGAGAGAAGAGTCTCACGGACTATCCTGCCCAGGCTAGCTTTGAACTGCAATCGTCAGATCTCAGCCTCATGAGTAGCTAGGATTACTGGTGTGAGCCACTGGCACCAGGCTTCGAAGTAAATTTTATAAAGCTTTTTAATTAGATATTATGATCTAAGGAAAAATGCTGTTAGTATTTTCCCAAACTTTCTATTTTGTATTTGTATATTCAGTGAAGTTCCAAAGTATAGTAAACATCTAAATCACACTATGGATTTTTGTTGGAGAGATAGTTCTGGAGATTCAACTTGGAAGTTGTTAAAGCAAGTACTAGACGCCTTTGGCCTTCTTGCTTAATTTGTTTTTCAGATAGAGTCTTCATTTTTAGGCAGGTCAGCCTAAACCTGATCCTCCTTGTAATTGGAATGATAGGTACAGTCTTCCCAATTATTTTATTTATAATGCCTGCCTATAACCTCATTTTGCATCTGAAGACTGCTTAGAGTCTTGAAGATTGTTTGCAAATGTGTTGGCAGTGGTTAAGCACTTTATTCCTTTGTTTTTACTAATCACGGTTTTAAAAAACACAATTTCTAGCCAGGCATCGGTGGCTCACGCCTGTAATCCTAGCTACTCAGGAGGCTGAGATCTGAGGTTTGAGGTTCAAAGCCAGCCCAGGCAGGAAAGTCTGTGAAACTCTTATCTCCAGTAAACCAGCAGAAAACCTGGTAAACCAGCAGAAAACCTGAAGTGGCGCTGTGGCTCAAGTGTTGAGCTGAGCTGAAGAGCTGAGGAACAGCACTCAGGCCCAGAGTTCAATCCCCATGACCAACAAAAATAAACAACATTCCCCTGCCCCTCACAATCTCTGTGTAATTTTACCTCAGTTATTTAAAGAATGTCAGCAGTATATACAGAGATTAAAAACCAGCTATTCATCTTATAATTAGCTTGACAAAACATAAAGAAAAATACTAACTGGCTTTAATGTAGTTCATTATTAAGAGAGAAGTTAAACCTCTTCAACTTCGGGTCTGTAGAAAAGTAACTTCAGAAAAAAATATATACTGAGAATGGTTGACAGTGCACCTCTTCCTATGGTTTGGAAATTTTTTCATTACTGTCTAAATTTGGGCAGCCCCATCCTATACCCCAAGACCTTTCCTCTCACCTCCAGTCTCGCCTATCCTTGCAGCTTTAAGGATACTACCCTTCTCTCCAGCCTCCCTTTGAAATCAGTAGTAGTTCCTTAGCCTATGCAGGTACTTTGAAAGCTGTTGACCTGTGCTTTCTTGATAACATCTTTGGGAATACTATGTCTCTTTGAGAAACTCATATAGTACTGTGAAATAGTTTTTAAAAGAACACTCATTTTCCAACAAAATTCTGTCCAGTTTACTTTTATTATTAAACTCATTTTCTATTGGTTATTGACAGATGTTAATGACAGAACAATGATATTAGGTGGTTTTGGTCTTTGGGAAAAATCATTGATCACTTCTACATATATTAGTAGTTAATCATATTTCATGACAGTGGCAATTGTTGAATATACTGTTATTGATCTGTTGAGTTCTAAGAAATAGTGGGTAAATAGTTTCATTTACAATTTGTTCTTGTGAAAATCTTGAAATTTATTCTTATCGTCATTAACCACTTCCTCATCTTTTTGTTAGGAATTATAGGACTGCCTATAATCTTGTACATGAATTGCGAGCACATGAAACTAATATAATGGAAATTAAGACTATGGCAGGATTTATAAACTACAAGGTAATAGTTTTGCTTTCAAATAAAGAGGATTTGTCTTAATATTGTTAACTTTTTTAAATGGAAAAATTAAAATTTCTTCCTCTGCAAATTGTATTTGATTAATTACATTTTCCCTTTTTTTAAATTTTTAATTTTTATTTATTTTTTTGCCAGTCCTGGGACTTGAACTAAGGGCCTGGGTACTGTTCCTTAGCTTCTTTTGCTCAAGGCTTCATTCTACCACTTGAACCACAGCACCACTTCCAGCTTTTTCTGTTTATGGGGTTCTAAGGAATTGAACCCAGGGCTTCATGCATGTTAGGCAAGTACTCTATCACTAAGCCACATCCCAGCCAATTTTTCCATTTTATATATCTTTTTACAGGGCCCTGATTCTTAGCAGGCTAATAGCAATGATTGGGCCTAGTTATTGGGAGCTAAGAGATTTTTTCTTACAGTGTTTTTTGTTTTTTTTTTTTAAGGAGCAGGAAGGGCTGGGAATGTGGCTTAGTAGTAGAGTGCTTGCTTAGCATTCATGAAGCCCTGGGTTTGATTCCTCAGTACCACATAAACGGAAAAAGCTGAAGTGGTGCTGTGGCTCAAGAGGTAGAGTGCCAGCCTTGAACAAAAGAAGCTCAGGGACAGTGCCCAGGCCCTTGGTTCAAGCCCCAGGACTGGCAAAAAAAAAATAAATAGGAGTAGGAAGTAGTGAGAAGAAAGATATCTATATTTAAAATGTTTTAAGATACATAGTATAAGAACTCTGTAAGCCTTTCCATGTTTTAATATCAGAACTGTAGAAATGGTGCATCTATTTTGTTGTTGTTATTTGTTTGAGACTGTGTCTCATTATGCTCCCCAGGCTGGTCCTGAACTTGTGGGCTTAAGCCATCATCCTCTTTTTTCCTGCCTCAGCCTTCAGAGTAGATTGGACTATCACCATTCCTGGCTCTATTCACTTAGAGGAAAATTCCATAACTATTGCTTGAGTGTTTTAAGATTGTATGCTTTAGAAATAGATTCCTCACCTTCACCTGTCAGGCCAATGAGGGCTGTTTTTACTTAGCTTTTTCTACATTCATCTTTTAAAGTGTGTAGTTTTGGGTTGGTGGTGTGTAGGTGAATTCTTTAATTCAATGTGAGTATAAATGTAAACTAGTATAACTTCTATAGGGACTATTTTTGCAATGACTATTAGATTTAAAATGAATGTTCCCGTTGATCTAGCAGTTCTATTTCAGGAAGTTTGACATATGCTAATGTTCGCAAATCACATCTATAGATATTTCATCCTCTGATCATTAAAGATTAGAAACAAGCCAACATTAATTGATTAGTTATATAAATTATAACTAGTAGAACTTTGTATAACTAGTAAGGTTGTTGTGATTCTGTAGGTAACTGTTTAGTATTGATATCTAAGACATCGGTGAATAAAGTAAGGCACAACTCAGCATGTATTTGGTCTGATGCTATTTGTACACTAGCTTATGTGTATAAATACACACACACATTTACACCCTTGTCTGTGTTAGAATGTATCTGCTATATACCAGAAGTTGTTTGCCTCTGGACATGGAAAAAGGATGGCTGGGGACAGGGATTCTGTTGTATCCCAAAAATAAAATTGAAAATTATATTAAGCATATGGAAGTAAATTCAGGTTTTCTTTTGTTATTCTGTTTATCCCCAACACATATAAGTTGCATTGTTTTGAAATAACATCCCAAACAAAAAGTTTTTGAAAATTTCTGTAATCCTTGTGTGATACGGAAGTATTTATAATTTGTTTGTATTGCAGAAAGTCTTTATACCGAAGGACAATATTTTCTTTCTTATTTACCCACTGGAAATATTTTATCCTGTATTTTCTTCATTGGATATAACTTTTTGCAATCTGTACTTTGAAAAGCTTTTCTAAGGTATAGTAAATTCAGTGTCAGTTGAACTATTTAATTTCATTTCTCAAAGGTAGATGAAATCTTCTTTTAGTAAGCCCATTCTGATCAGTAAAATTAATTCTACTGCAAAGAACATCAGAGAAGTAAATCGAATTGTAAGCTTTTTTAAAGTTACTAAAGCACATTTTTAAGTTAATATGCCTTCTGACTTTTATCTCCCTTGTGGGCTTGGTTTTCCATTTGCAGATCTGTAGGCTATGTTTTCAACACAATACCCCACTGGATGCAATTGCTCAGTTTCGAAAACACATCGACTTGTGTAAGAAAAAGATTGGAAGTGCAGAGTTGTCTTTTGAGCATGCTGCATGGATGTCTAAGCAGTATGTTTTTAAATTGTGTTTTTTTGTATATTTTAAAAAATAAGGTAGGGATTTAAAAGGAGTTAGCATGAACTTTGGTCCTATTTTCACTAAGTAGGTTTTTAATGATACAGCATAAATGGATTTTCAGGAAAAATCATATTAATTAGTTTCTTAATGCAAATCAGTTAATATATAGTACTATATATTTCATTTACCATATATTTGTTGAGTCTCCACTCACTGTTCCTCATTGAGCAAAACAAAATTCCTGCTGGCAGGAGCTAACAGCTGAGACTGTTGTTTAAAAATTGCTAAAGCAAATCTGAATGTATTTGACAGCAACATGTTGAGATCTAATTTGATTGTAGTTAGGTTTGTTAACACAGAAGAGATGGCTTAAATACAAAATTTAACCTTATAATTAATGTGTATTTTATTATTTATGAAGAAATATAACACATACTATTAACCAGTAGTGTTATTTTAATACAGTGTGTTGAACTTGTGGTTTTTAGGAGAATGATAGCTAGTTAGAAGGAACTTGATTCTTTGTTGTTTTTTTTAATTTCCTATGCCTTAAAATGTTTTCCTTTTTAAGATTTCAGGCCTTTGGAGATTTATTTGATGAAGCTATTAAGTTAGGGTTAACAGCTATTCAAACTCAGAATCCTGGTTTCTATTATCAGCAGGCAGCATATTACGCTCAGGAGCGGAAACAGCATGCAAAAACCCTCTGTAACCATGAGGTGAGGTCCAAGTCTTGTCTATTTAGTGTTTAGGAAATGTATTAATCTTTTCTTGAGAGAAGCTACACTGACTGGAATGGATTAATTTTTTTCAAGTCTTTGAATATAGTTTATCTTTTATAAACTTAGGAATTATGAGTGCTTTCAATTTTAACTGAAGTAATACATTTTTACCTGAATTGAAGTTTTGTTTATATGATTTATAACTACTATTTTAATGTATTATATTTTTAAACTTTGTATTGTAATTAAAACAATATTGTAGAAGAGATTAACACTAAATTTTGTGAAGGATATGTGAAACTGGGCATTGACATAACATTGACTGGTATGAAAAAAATAATACTGAGGCTGGGAAGGTGGCTCAGTGGTAGAGCGCTTGCCTTGTATGCTCGAGGCCCTGGGTTCGATTCCTCA
>NW_012267220.1:14703812-14717245 GCF_000151885.1 Dipodomys ordii
CCACTTCTGGTTTTCTGGTGGTTAATTGGAGATAAGAGTCTCACAGACTTTACTGCCTGGGCTGGTTTTGAACCATGATCCTCAGATCTCAGCTTCCTGAGTAGCTAGGATTACAGGCGTGAGCCACTGGCGCCCTGCTGGTTGTTTCTTGTTCGTTTGTTTTACATTTTTAAAACAATTATTTTGTATCATCTTAACAATTTAATTGTATCTTTTCTCTGTTTTATAAGTACTTCAACTTGAGAAATATTTATGGCATCTGAATCTTAAGTGTGAAGAAGACTGGGGGTATATCTCAGCTGCCTAGCATACACAGGAAATTATGTACCTGACATGCTATGTATGGTATTCTTCAAATGGTTGATTTTTGTAGGTAAAAGAACACTGGGGTAGGAATGTTCTATTCAGAACAGAGAAGTTTCCATGACAATAAAGCTTTCTCTTAGAGCTTTTAAGATTTTAGAATGTTTAGGAAAATACATTAAAGTAGAAGAATCTGGGAATGTACAGATACAGTGTCCATGTGAAGACTTATGTTAAATGAGCTACTTAAAATGGGTTGTGTTATATCTTACACAGGTTTTGATCTTTCTGATCCTGAAAAAGAGAAGGCAGGAATTCTTGCCATTCAGTTAAAGGAGAAAAACGTTGTTCACTCTGTAAGTTACCCCCTCATATAAACTGTTCTTAACATATTCAAGAAAAAGATGAGATTATTTTAATTTAAATATTTTCTTTTTTATCTTTTTTAACAGGAGGTAATAATAACTCTTCTGAGCAATGCTGTTGCACAATTCAAAAAATATAAGTGTCCAAGAATGAAAAGTCATCTAAGTATGTATCTTTAGCCCAGTATAGTTTCATGTAACTTGGAATACCTTTAAATTATGTACATAAATCTTTTTTCTTTTGCAGTGGTTCAAATGGGAGAGGAATATTATTATGCAAAAGATTATACCAAAGCTTTGAAGTAAGTTCTGTGTACTACTTATTTTTGTAAGCATTCTAATCAGAATTCTTACAGTGAAATTGGAATATTCATATTAAAGCATATATTTATATATTTCTATTAAATGCCATTTCTGTGACAATTTTTTCAAGTGCTGGTAATAATCTGTTTTTCTGAGTTTTAGTAAACCTCAGCTTTAGCTAATGTGTAAAATCCTGTAAACTGTATTTAAAGATTTTTCTTATATAAAATGTGTTTTATAGAGTTTCCAAAAACTTTTTATTTCAGTATATCTTACTGTTTGTTACCTCTCAGGTTGCTGGATTATGTGATGTGTGATTACCGCAGTGAAGGATGGTGGACTCTGCTCACATCTATACTGACTACAGCACTGAAGTGCTCCTACCTCATGGCCCAGCTGAAGGATTACATTACGTATTCCCTAGAACTCCTTGGCAGAGGTAACATGATGTTCTTTCCATAAAATTCCACTCAACATAATTAACATCTGCAATCTTTTTAAAATGAACAGATTCAGTCTCTCATATTTAGCAGTACTTTTATGTGCAAATCATTGTACTTAGAAGGAGTATTTACTCTCAAATGTTTTAGAAACAATAAATAGAGGAATGGACTTGTCTGTCTTACAGTTCTCATTTTTTTCTTTTCCATTCAGCTTCAACTCTTAAAGATGAGCAGAAATCTCGGATAGAAAAGAACCTCATAAATGTCTTAATGGTAGGTTGGAATTCTTTATATAAAATATGGTATAGGACAGTTGGGGTGTTGCTTAAGTGACAACACTTGCCTGCAAGTGCAAGGTCATGGGTCAAATCCAGTACTACCAAAACCCAAACAACAACAAAAATGTTACAGGAATATCTGTCAATTATCTGTCTATCTATCTACCTACCCATCTATTTGTATACCTCTCTATATATACTTTTTTTTTTTCAACTAGTTGAGCAAATGTTTGACTGTTGTTGCAGAATGAAAGTCCTGATCCTGAGCCTGACTGTGATACCCTAGCTGTAAAGACTGCTCAGAAGCTGTGGGCAGACCGAGTTTCTCTGGCTGGCAGCAATATTTTTACAATATGTGTACAGGACTTTGTGCCATTTGGTAGGTAGACAGTAATTATTTTAAAGAAAGCACCCTTCTTTTTATAAAATGAACAGATGCAGAAGGAAGAATTCAGAAGTTAAAAATTTTCATGGTACAGTCATTTTATGGGTAAATTATGGATTTGTTTTTTCTCCTTAGTGTCTTCCAAAAATAATCATGTATTAAATATTTTATATATGTTTAAAAACATACCTTGTTGGCTTATTGCAGGTGTTATTTGAAGCACACTTGACAAGATAGTTATTTAAAAGATTTATGCTTGAATGTCTGAGCAGAAGATTTGGAATCAAAGCAGAATGGTTATCTTGTCACTATTTGGGGAAATTATGTTTTTAAGATTGAAGATGGATTTGAAGCTACCTATATTCTTTTATTATTTATATGCTATTTAATATATCTTATTATTCTTATATCTACATTTATTGTTATATCTTTGTTCATTTTTAAAATGTTAGCTACATTAATGTCTAACTGCCTAAAGTGCATAAGTCCACAAACATACCTCAAGTCAGAAAGAATGAGGATGTACCATTTGTGACAAGTTAGTGTGGCTCTTAGAATGTATACAGGTCTTTCATATCTGGTATTGTATAACCCAGCTCTTTTTGTTTGATTTCTAGTACAATGTAAAGCCAAGTTTCATGCTCCAAGTTTTCACGTTGATGTTCCTGTTCAATTTGATGTTTATCTAAAGGCTGATTGTCCACACCCCATTAGGTTTTCGAAGCTCTGTGTTAGCTTTAATAATCAGGTAATGGTATTTACCATGTCTTACTGTATGTATATATTATTGTGACTTGTATTACACCACATAAGATGAACCTGATGAATTTTGGGCATTAATTTCATGGTAACACATGAACCTTATTTTAAAAATAAAAATGTATAAACTTTTAGAAATTCAAGTGTTTACTTTTTCTATTTTATACTTCTGAAATCTAAGAACTCCATGTTCTTAGAGTTTCTGTAATGCATAATTTTTTTTTTTTTTGGGTCCGGTCGTGGGACCTGAACTCTGGGCCTGGGCGCTGTCCCTCAGCTCAAGGCTACCTAGCACTCTACCACTTGAGCCACAGCACCACTTCCAGCTTTTTCTGCTTATGTGGTGCTGAGGAATGGAACCCAGGGCCTCATGCATGCAAGGCAAGTGCTCTACTACTGAGCCACCTTCCCAGCCCAAGACTTCACACTTGTAAGGCAGGTGCTATGTCACTTGAGCCACTCCACTGTTTCCATGTTTAAGTATTTTTGAAGTACTGTGTACAAGTACTTGATTATATTCATTAGTGTGTTCATGTATAGATTGTCTGATCACCCAGAATTCAGTTTGAGCATTTAATCAATAAGTACATATTAAGAATTCCATTTTTTTTTTTAGCATTCTTAACTTGGAAGAGGTTGTTAGTATAGCAACCCCACTAAAATGTAAGCATTTTAGGATTAAGGGTTAGATCCAGGTCATAAATTGCCCTTGTAGGTAATGAACATTAAATCATATAGTCTAAGGTAGAAATATACAGTAAGTGTACCACAGAAAAGCGGATATTCCAAGAAAAGGTGAGTTTAAGCCCCAGGACTAGCACTAAAGAGACCAAAACAAGAGGCATACTTTCATAATTTAAAACTAATAAAAGTACTCCAGTAGAATATAAAACAAATGAATTATTTTCTGGGTATATTGTATTTGAAATTCAGGATCCAAATCATCAAGAAAAAGGTTGTATGCTTATTTTATCGTCATAAACTAGAAATAAAAATTAAAGGAGAATGTTTAAAAGTTAGACTAAGAATTTTCTGTGAGGTTAACTCATCTGCCAAGTTGGAAGGTGGCTCTTGGGAAAGTCAGAAATCTCAAACTTCTTGAATAGATGTGTATACTGATTCTGTAAATCCATGAGTGAAAATCCTCTCCATTGATTCATATGTAAGGAATATGTTGTTCTAGAAAGGTAAATAAATATTCAGATTGGGGGATTGAAGTGAAAGTGGATTTATTCTCTAGACAATCATGAATATAAGCCTGCAGTTAGGGACTTAGGCAATTATATGGGGATTTTAACACAAAGGTGTAAAAAATGAGAAAATAGAGGTGTAAAAAATGAGAAAATAGGTTAACTTGCAAAAGACATGAACACAAAGAAGAGTGGAACTGAAAGCAAGCCAAGGGCCAAAACTTGTAGGACAAGATAAAGGGGAAAAAAGACCTTTGAAGAAAAACCAGGAAGTAACCAAGAAAGATGAGAGCAGGAGGTGGTGTAATGTTACAGAGGCCACATAAAAAGAAAGCTCTTCAGGCAAAGGTGATGATAGGTAGTAGCATCTAGTGCAGCAAAGAACAAATCTTGTTTCTCCCTTTACAGAGGAATATCTAAATATTTACAGAAATCAGATAATAGTTAACAAACTAATTCTTGTGGCAGCAATGAATAGATAGGTTCCTGAATTCAGTGTCTAAATATTTTTATTAATAATCCATCATAGTATTTCAGTATTGGTAGAGTTGAAACAAAATACACTTCAACTTGGCATTTAGTGTTAACAAAACAGCTGACGTTTACCAACCGTGACTCATGCTCATCTCTTTTTCAGGAATATAACCAGTTCTGTGTACTAGAAGAAGCAACCAAAGCAAGTGAAGTTTTAGAAAATTTGACCCAAGGCAAGATGTGCTTAGTTCCTGGTAAAACAAGAAAGTTGTTATTTAAATTTGTTGCAAAAACTGAAGATGTTGGAAAGAAAATTGAGGTTAGTTATGAAATTTGTTTAGAAATATTTAAAACTACATAAGCAATATATATTTATGTCAAAAAATTTAACACACAAAATTATATTCAGTAAAAATGAGATCAGTCTTTTTTTTTTTTTAAGACTTATGTGACAAGAGCAGCAGAAACTACCTGAGTGCCAGGCATATTATATGCATTTATCATTCAATACACATACTGCTCTTTTTGTTGTTGTTGCTGGTTGTGGGGCTTGAACTCTGGGCCTGGGTACTGTCCCTCAGTTCTTCAGCTCAAGGCTAGCTAGCGCTCTACCACTTGAGCCACAGCGCCACTTCTGGTTTTCTGTGTGGTTTATTGGAGATGAGAGTCTCATGAACTTTTCTCGCCAGGCTGGCTTTGAACCGTGATCCTCAGATCTCAGCCTCCTGAGTAGCTAGGATTACAGGCATGAGCCACCAGCGCCCAGTGAGATCAGTCTTATTTCTCATTTTTAGTGACTGAATAATCAGTTTTAAGTAGTATTTGACTGTGCTTGAAAACAAAGACTAAATTCAATATTGAGTTTTTTGCTTATTCACTTTTTATAAATCCTTCATGGTTTTATTAAATCCCTAATAATTTTATTTTTCACCTGGTACCTAAGGAAGCTACCAGATATAATGGATAGTTTTAGTTTGAATCTTTTCATTAATGGATTTAGTTGAGAGAAACATTTGTTCAGCTAAGCACTGTAGCTCATACCTGTAATCCTAACTACTAAGGAGGCTAAAATCTGTTTGAAGTCAGCCCAAGCAGAAAAGTCTGAAAAAGACTTCATCTTCTGTTAACCAACAAAGTGCTGGACTGGAGATGAGGTTCAGTGGTAGAACACTAGTTGTGAACAAAAACTGTGAGCCAACTAGCTGTGAGCCAGAGTAGACTATTTATTTCAGCATCCACTGATTGAGCATCTATTATCTGAAGTACTGTTACATCATAACTATACTGTCCCATCTCTTAGATATAAACCAAAGTTATGGTATGTGTTTTAAAGGTAAAGCAGTTGAAATCTGGGCTGGGAATGTGGCTCAGTGGTAGAGTGCTTGCCTTGCATGAATGAAGCCCTGGATTCGATTCCTCAGCACCACATAAGCAGAAAAAGTCAGAGGGGCCCTGTGGCTCAAGTGGTGGAGTGCTAGCCTTGAACTGAAGAGCTGAGGGATGGTGCGCAGGCCCAGAGTTCAGGTCCCACAACTGAACAACAACAACAAAAAGTTGAAATCATGAGCTGGTTTCCCAGCCAGATGAGACTCAACAAGTATTTTGGCCCTGTTACCATGGTGTCTAGGTAAACTTTATATATCTGCTGCTCTGAGTGTAATTTTGTTGATGGAGTGATGACAAGCAGGTATGAAATGGCATATTTAACCTACCTTCCTCTTTCAGATTACTTCTGTGGATCTGGTTCTGGGCAGTGAGACTGGCAGGTGTGTAGTTTTGAATTGGCAGGGAGGGGGAGGAGATGCTGCTTCCTCCCAGGAAGCCCTGCTGGCTGCCCGATCTTTCAAAAGAAGACCTAAGCTTCCAGACAATGAGGTTCACTGGGACAGCATCATCATCCAGGCAAGCACCATGTAAGTTTACCCTGTAAAGCAGCTTGTTACACAGCATTCTCCTATTTCCTTTAAGTTATTTTTTTGTTGTAAATAGGTTACTAAGCTAAAGTTTTTTTCAAAGGATAATTTCCAGAGTTCCAAACATTTCTGTACATCTGCGACATGAACCTCCTGCCCTGATGAATGAAATGTATTCTTTGGTTGTGACTGTTCAGTCCCATGAAAAGACTCAAATCAGGGATGTGAAGCTCACTGCTGGTTTAAAGCCAGGTAAGTATGCATTGTTTTGTAAGTTTTTCAGTATTAATTTCTAACAAAGTAAATACCACTGTGTCAACAATAGGATGTTTGTTTTTAAAAGATAGTAATATACTGTATCTGGATGCCATAGGCTCGCTCATATCTGTAATCCTAGCTATTTAGAAGGCTGAAATCTGAGAATTGATTTTCGAAGCCAGCCCAGGCAGACAATTCTGAGAGACTGTTTCCTCTATCAATCAGAAAAAAAGCCAGTAATGGAGGTGTGTCTAAAGTGGTAGAGTACCAGCCTTGAGTAAAGAAGCCAAGGAAGAGCACAGGGCCTTAGGTTTGAGTGCCAGTACTGGCACTAAAATAAACAAACAGTTATGATACAGTGCTTGTTGTATAGATTACTGTGATAATGTCTGAATTCTCTATATCTTAAAATATCATTGTATTAATCCTCTTAGGACAGGATGCCAACTTAACCCAGAAAACTCATGTGACTCTTCATGGAACAGAACTATGTGATGAGTCCTACCCAGCTTTACTCACTGACATTCCTGTTGGAGACTTATATCCAGGAGAACAGGTAAACTTGGTCAACTGGGATTGTGGATGAAATTGCTTTCTAGTTTTATGTATTCAATGAGTTTTAGGCAGGTTCAGCACCTATAATCAGCATTTTCTAGGACTAAAAGAGTGATTTAACTAATGAACACTTTTCCCGTATTTAAATGTGTAAAGTATTTTAGAAGAGAGTTTTTGTGAGGTATTTTAGAACAAATAATTTTGATTTGAAGAACTAGTTGCTGATAAAGTAATTGTTGCTTATAATTTAGTGCAGTAACCTTCATTCTATTTCTGTTTCCAATCCAATTATGACAAAATTGTTGCGAGGTTAAGGGTGTTAGTGAAAGGAGTTGGCGTAGTTAGGATCCCATTGATGGCAGTGGCGGGTACAGGGTACAGGTTTTCCTTAGTTACAGTAGTTATTCTGAAAACTTGTGTAAATGTTAGTGAATTTAGCCAAGAAGTGCAGCGAACATGTATCAGGAGGAATTCTTTAATAGTAATTAAAATATAACACTTACTTTGTCACAGCTGGAAAAAACATTATATATTCGCTGTGGAACAGTGGGCTCAAGAATGTTTCTTGTATATGTTTCTTACCTGATCAATACAACTGTTGAAGAAAAAGAAATTGTTTGCAAGTGTCACAAGGTATTTTTTTTCTGTAACTACCTCATGAAGAATCTTTCTCATCTTCTTGGCAAGAGTGTTGTGTCAGCTTTCTCACTCCAGAAGAACAAACAGTCTAGAAATTTGGGGATTTGTAGTTTATTTACTGTACAGATTCTGAGCAATGGGCTTTTTATTAAGTTATTAGGAGAGAAAAATTTGCCATAAAAGGTGATTAGTATTTTCCAGTTGTGAGAGGAAGGCATGTAATTACTGTCAAAGATTTCAGATAGCCTAGTAAAGTACTGACCTCAAATAGTCATTAGGAAATAAATAAGGCTGCCAGTCTCAGAAGTGGATGTGCATTGTCTCATTTAATTCTAACGACCCTTTGGGGATTATGAAAATGAAACTTAAAGCCACTCCTGTTATATGTGTGATGTCCTAAAGCTACATAGTTCTTTCCAGAGCCACATAGCTTATATAAACATGTAAGTATGTATCTGGCTAGGATGGAAATCCACATCACTCTTGCATTTCAGTGTGAGGTTTTTCTTATTTTTCCTTTTGCTAATACAAGGGCTTGAAGTCAGGCCTTGTGCTCTTGCTAGGCTTTTTCACTCATAGCTGGTATTCTACCACTTGAGCCATGCCTCCATATCTGGCTTTTGATTATTAATCCTGACCAGGCTGGCTTCAAACTGTAATTCTCACATCTCAGTCTCCTGAGGAGCTACAATTATAATCAAGAGTCTGGTATCCAGCACAGCATGAGCTTTTAACTAACACAACTATGTTTAAAAGTTTCCTACCTACAGTGTAGGTTATCTGTTTTGAAAAGTATAATAACCATGTTGTTTTTTGAACAGAGTCTTAGGAAAGGTAGCATATTGGTTAAGAATAGAGCTCCATAATCAGTTTGGGTAAAGTTTTTGCCTTTGTCACTTATGTACTATCTGTGTGACCTCCTCATCTTAAAATATCAATCATAATAGCACCTATCTCCTTGGATGATTATGAGCATTAAATAATACAGACATAATTATCTTGAGTCAAGGTAAGGTAAATAACTTCAATGAAGGGAAGGCCTAGATTCTAGGCTTAGCACCATTTATGGCCTTAGGCAAGTCACTTAATCCTTAACATCTGGCTCCTCTTGTGTAAATTGGTGACCATGCTGCTTGCCTTCTTCACTGAATCCTGACATAAATAAAGTAGAAGAAAGCACTTTATGGTGTGAGTTTTTATATAGTCACAGACAACTTAGAAACAGTGGGCCTCTACAGAGATGTTCACAAGAACGCAACTCTTGCTTCTTAATATAGTTCAAATATAATTTGTTCATTAATTACGAATTATTCTTTGTATGTCTTCTATTTTCATATTTTTATTTATGCAAAAAGTTTAGAAAAGCTGGGCTGGGTAAGTAGCTTAGTGGTAGAGTGCTTGCTTTGCATGCATGAGGCCCTGGGTTCAATTCCTCAGCACCACATAAGCAAAAACGCCCAAAGTGGCTCTGTGGCTTAAGAGATAGAGTGCTAGCCTTGAGCTGAAGAGCTGAGGGTCAGTGCTCAGGCCCAGAGTTCAGGCCCCACAACTGACCAAAAAAAAAAAAGAAAAGAAAATCCATTTGAATATGCCCTTTGCATTTTCTTGCAGGATGAAACTGTAACTATAGAAACAGTCTTTCCATTTGATGTTGCAGTTAAGTTTGTTTCCACAAAGGTATGTAATGCCTGTGATGCCTATTGGAAACATTGAGATGATAGAAATAGAAGGAAATAAAATGCCTTAATCATTCCTCTCATTGGTAACAGTTTGAGCACCTGGAAAGGGTCTATGCTGACATTCCCTTTCTGCTCATGACGGACCTCTTAAGTGCCTCACCCTGGGCCCTCACAGTTGTTTCCAGTGAGCTGAAGCTTGCTTCATCGATGACTTCAGTGGATCAGCTGGAGTCCCAACTGGACAGAGGTAAAACTGCATCACCCCCATCTAAGGTCTAGAAAGAGTGCTGGGGGAACAGTTATTAGCTTTTTACTTCATGAGGGACCTTGAGACATTCACAAAAGAAATAATACATGTGTTATTAGAGTTAATGTCATTTACCCTTTGTGTTTACCTCATTTTTTTTTTTGGTTGTGGGGCTTGAACTCTGGTCCTAGGCTCTGTCCCTGAGCTCTTCAGCTCAAGGCAAGCCCTCTACCACTTGAGCCACAGTGTCACTTCCTGTTTTCTGGTGGTTAATTGGAGGTAAGAGTCTCATGGACTTAACTGCCTGGGCTAGCTTTGAACTGCAATCCTCAGATCTCAGCCTCCTGAGTAGCTAGGATTACAGGTGTGAGCTCCCAGCACCCAGCTGTGTCTACCTTATTTTAAACCATGAGATTTCCTACTCTGAGGACATTACACTGTAAAAATGATTTGAAAGTAAAATAGGAATTTTTTCATGTTTAAATTTCTGTTTTGGTGAGTCTAGGGATTGAAATCAGGGCCTCCTGCTTATTTGGCAAACACTACTACTTGAGCCATCTCTCAGTCCTTTTTAGTTGTTTTTGATTGGCCTCCCAATCAGTCCCTAGGACTGTCATATACCTTGCCTGCATGTCTTGAGTACATGAGATTGCAGGAGTATATCACTGTGCCCAGCTTTGTTTGTAAGGTAGTCAGGTGACTTTTTGGCTGGTTAACCCAAACTAAAAATCCTTCCTTCCTCCTACCTTCCAAGTAGCATGTCCTACCACAGCTGATGTATGTTTGAATATTTTAATTTTTTTCTTAATTTAAACCAAATATTGTTTATAATTTCAAATGAGATAAGATGTTTATTAAACTACAAATTAGAGAAAAGTAGAGGATAAATTTCTTAAATCACTAAAACAATTTATAGAACAAATTAAAACCCAAAACAAAACATTTTTAATCCTATGTACTTTGGACTTATTTGTACTCTTGGTTCTAATGTTTGCTTCCTCAAAAAGCAACCCTGAATTGGTCATTTGTACTTTACAGACTTTCATAATATATGAATCCTTATCCAGTCAGGCACTGGCATACCTTCCCAGCATCTTCTGCAGAAGTCTGTACTTCATTCTTTTTTTTTGGGTCCAGTCGTGGGGCCTGAACTCTGGGCCTGGGCGCTGTCCCTCAGCTCTTCAGCTCAAGGCTAGCGCTCTACTACTTGAGCTACAGCGCCACTTCCAGCTTTTTTCGTTTTGCATATGTGGTGCTGAGGAATCGAACCCAGGGCCTCATGCATGCAAGGCAAGCGCTCTACCACTGAGCCACCTTCCCAGCCCCAGTCTGTACTTTATTCTTATTCTCAGATTACAACTAGAACAACTTACCATTCTTACTAAACATTGTCCTCATAAGCCTTTGAATGTGTTATTGCTTGCTCAGAACCTTCACACTACTCTTGTCAGCCTGTTCGATTTTTACTTGCTCTTTTTGATTTCTTGATCTTCTCAAGCAGGGCTGTGTACTCTTCCTTCTTTACTCTTACAGTATTTTGCACATACATCTATAATAATAATTATTCCCTTATATTGCATTTGGTTATAAATCTGGCTCTGTAAATTGTGTATTCTTTTAGAGACAGGGCTGTATATGTACATTTCTGTATTGTAGCATCATTTAATAAGGGTTTATATTAAATTAGAAATAATCTCTTGTTTGATCTGTGCTATATTAATATCCTGTTGCTGCCATAATAAGTAACCACAAGTTAGTTGCACAAATTTATTGCCTTTAGCTCTGGAGTATAGAAGTCCAAAAAGCTAGTGTGGATACAGACATGTACATTCCTCTCAAGGGTCTAACGGAGACTCTAGAAGCTACTTGCCCTTCTTGTCATGGCTCCATCTGTAATATTTCTCTGTCACAAATTGATCTTGCTTAGAACTTAGGGAGGTAATTTGGTAATTTAATATGAATGGCCCAGGATTTTTTGTTTTGTTTTGTTTTGTTTTTAAGCTATCTCCAGAGCACTGAATTGATGTACCTTTTATAACTTTCTGGGCTACAATATAATTTCTTAGTTCTTAAAATCATGTAAAGGAATTTAAAAGCATGAGTTAAGCTAGCTTTTTTCCTTTTATCTGTGGATAATTGTCAGTCATAAGCAAAGATTGATTAATCCATCAGTCTTCTTCATTAGAAAGCTAATTTTTAAAAAACCAATGTTGAGGAATGTTGTTATTACTTCAGAGTGGCAATCCCAGGCTTGCTAATACTGGAGTTAGATAGTAGGCACCGTTGCTCACTCACATTTCAAAGTGACATAGACTGTAAAATGCTGAAAGGTCAGGCAGACTTGATGTAGGTGAATGCTTAGCTTGTCATCAGGGAATTTACTTGAAAACTTACAAAAGGAAACCTTCCTTGCACAAAAAGGTCAGTGACCACACTAGACAATATGAAGTATCAGTAGTATTTGTACTATTTATATACTATCAATAATAAATATTTACTTAGAGAAAGCCAGAATTTTTTAAAGAAACATTCTGAATACTTACGGTAATGAAAGATTTCTCTTTCTTTGTACCTAAAAGTCTTTCTTTGTAGAAGTAAACTAATTTGGAAAAAAACAATCACAAGGTATCATTCTGTCTCCATGCTCCCCATTCACTAACTTAGTAGATGTCTGTCACAGATATACAGATGCTACACTGGTTTCTATCAATATTAAATATTCCATGAGTATTATGTAAATATTATTTTCTTAAAATATTTACTATATTTCAAGGCCACTGGCCTTTGTGATCTTGAAAAAGCATTCAGTATTAGCCTTAGTTTCTGAGTCCCTATAAATATTATTTAATTAATCTGGTACTTTGTTATATGATATGAATGTGAACCTCCTAGATGAAATCTTTGCATAAGATTATAAAGATTCTTTCTTGTAGTTGTCTTACAGACTGGAGAGAGTGCTAGTGAATGCTTCTGTCTTCGATGCCCATCTGTTGGAAATGTTGAAGGTGGAGTAGCAACTGGACATTATATTATCTCCTGGAAAAGGTAAAAATTCTATTAACCCTATCTCTTCTTTGTTGTTCTCATACCTTTATTATTATAATTTATCATTCGGTAAGAGTAGAATAAAAGACACATGAGTGAGTAATATGGTATTAAAAATACAAAGATTGAAATGAAAAATTCAACTTTTATTTGTGTTTATCACAATTTGTTACTTATGTGCTAATGAATTTTTAGTCAGACTAAATCTGAAGATAGGATTACTGGAAAACATCAGATGAAACTGTCCTCATTTGCAGCCACTAGGATTATTTCAGGGATGGGAAATATCCTGTTCACACAATATATGAAGCTTGAGCAGTCATTTAGTATATATCAGGACAGGCATGTATGTTTCTTCTATACTTCTTGTCAGCTGCCCAGGGCCATCTGCCTCTACTGATAATTTTGTATGGTCTGTAAATGATGTTATAGATATCTGTATGGCCCTTGGCAGAAGAAAGGTTTCTACTACTGGTAGAAAACCTAGGAGAATTAAGAGTTTCAAGGGTTGGAGGCATGGCTCAGGTTGTAGAGAGCCAGCCAATGAGCTTAAGTATCAGATACCAGGTTCAAGTCCCAGTATCAGACAAAAAAAAA
>NW_012267220.1:14718900-14721921 GCF_000151885.1 Dipodomys ordii
AAGTCCAGAAAGTCCAAAACATGAAATGGTGTGCTTCATTATTGACAGTCTGACACAACTCCTGATTTACCCCACTGGTTCCAAACATCAGCCATGAGTATCCCACTGGTAACAGACAGTAGCCATGAGTACTTATCCCACTGGTAACAGACAGTAGCCATGAGTACTTATCCCACTGGTAACAGATGGCAGCATTTTTTTTTTTTAATTGTGAAGCAGCCTTTTTTTTTTCAAATGGAAATATTCAAAATAAAAATAGCATTCTATAAGCTTGTTCTTCCAGTACTTTCCATTAATTATGTTTTGGGAAATGGTCATTTATACTCCCTTTGAAATTAATACATGTTCCTGTATTTGATTTTTTTTAACTTTTGCATAAAATGTGGGTTTACAATATGACCTCTTCTGCTGTAGGACTTCAGCCATGGAAAACATCCCTGTCATCAGCACTGTCATCACGCTGCCGCATGTGATTGTAGAGAATGTTCCTCTCCATGTGAGCGCAGGTATCAGGAGTTCAGAAATTACTGACTTAAAAAAAGCATACAATCATATTAACTTTGAAAATTTTTAGCTTTTTAGTATTAAAAATGTCTAGCATTTATAAAATTTGTACCTGTTTTTCCTGCTTTGATTATTTGAAACAAACCCCATGCCATTCAATTTGCCTCTTTGAGGGTCTCTATTTCTAAACATAATTTTAATGACTTCTTGAATTAGCAATGTATATGTATTTTTAATACTGGTCCTGGGGCTTGAACTCTGGATATGGGCACTGTTCCTGAGCTCCTTTTTGCTCAAGGCTAATACTCTACCACTTGAGCCACAGGACCACTTCTTGCTCTTTCTGTGATTAATTGGAGATAAGAGTTTCAAAGACTTTCCTGGCCAACTGGCTTCAAACCATGATCCTCAGATCTCAGCCTCCTGAGTAGATAGAATTGCGGGTGTGAGCCACCAGTGCCTGGCTGCAATAAATTCTTAATCAGATTTCAGTGCTAAAAATGTCCTAATTGACTGAAGGTCTTTCTTACTGGCAGTTGATAGTAGGTGTCATTCTGTCCATCTAAATGTATAAATAGTCTGATGGCTAACTTCTCGCTCCTATATCCAAGTCCTCTCCGTAGTGAACCTCTGCCACTCTTCTTCCAGTATTACTTTCCACATTACCATCTATCTCCTGCCACTACCATTTCCAGCTTTTCTTTTTTTTTTTTTTTGAGTCTTGTGGATTTTTTTTTTTTTTTTTTAATTGTGAAAATACTGTACAGAGGGGTTACAATTACATGGGCAAGATATGTATATATAGATGAATAAAAGTTTTATAGTTTCACTGAAAACATAACTTCGGGTTGTTTAGTTTAAGAATCAAGTTTTGGTATTTTTTGAATTTTTTAGATTATTTTAAATTACATTCAATTTCTTTCTTATATAAACATTTGATTCGGTTACAGCAAGGTACATGAGCAAGGTAATGAGCCCATTTCCTATTGAGCATTGTTACACCCTCCATTTTTTTTCTTCTGATAGCCAGACCCTTTCTAAGTCAATTGTTTTTAGGAGACTTACTGTGTTTTATCATAATTCCATAACTATTGTCCAATTAAAGAATTTTCTTATCTGGAAAAAATAGAGTAATACCATAATTTGAATGTTATTACATTCTATTGAATGAAATTATTTTACAAAAAGGACCCATAAATGATAAAAAGAACAAAAATGAAAAAGAAACGTGTCACCTTTTTCTGTAGATCTGCCGTCATTTGGGCGTGTCAGAGAATCATTACCTGTCAAGTATCACCTACAGAATAAGACCGACTTAGTTCAAGATGTGGAGATTTCCGTGGAACCCAGTGATGCCTTCATGTTCTCAGGTCTCAAACAGGTACAGGTCATTTTTCATGATGTTGCTGGTGTAGACACAAATATATGGTCCAGAAATGGAGCTGGATTTTTTTAAAATAAATGAACTGATTGAGTTATTAAGTCACTTAATCAGTATTTGAATTGTTTTGTTACTGAAATTTATAAGCACTTTTGAAAAAAGTTCAGATTCCTACAAAGGTGGGTTTCCCTTTTCAGATCATCTAAATCATTTAAGTTCTTTATCTTAATAAAACAAAAGTTCATGGGTCACCTTGCTATATTGTAAAATAATATACCAGGCAAACTTAAATTTCTCCCTTGTTTACTGAAAATTCTTCCTTTATTTATTCTGTGTGCTGGATAGGAGGGGTGCTAATTTGAGCCTAGAGCCATGAGTATACCAATGTTAAAAGCCTGTTCTGAACTCTCAGTGAAGTTGTAGGAAATTTTCATCTTGCACAGAATTTACTTTGATATGTGTAGATAAAATTTCATATAAATGACTCCAAACTTTTTATTTGTTCAGTCAAATTAGATGGGTACATTTTTATCAGGTTTTAAAAAGAGTCAACATAACACGCAGGCAAAATTACACTCCACTGATAGTACTAGAAAAGTATTTAACAGATACTCCTTGAGTGGTAGTACTTTCTATTAATAAAGGCCCAATTGTAATGATAGGAACAGACAATATGCAAGTGCCTGTTCTGACTAAACAATCAGCTTTGCTCTGTAGATTCTTAAATGCAAAAATATAATTATATATGAAGTATGCTTTAATATCCATGTATCATATTAAAATATTAAATAGGTATATATATAAAGTATTTCTGATATATCATATGCATATATATGTGTGCACATATCTCAGTTACAAATGAATACACTTTGCTCAAACATCCTGATGTTTTCAGGTATTTATTTATAAATTGTTATGAAATATAACAATACTAAATCATACAATTTTCATTCTTTAAAAATATTATTAAGATTCCAAACACCTTTTTTCCTGAAGTTGATTGTATAAGCAAGTGGTAAAATCACTAAAAGAAAACAAACAGAAACAACTGGCTTGTGTTACCTTGACCCATCTATAGAGAGTCATATTTGTGTGTGTGTACCTAGGGCTTAAACTCAGGACCTTGGTGCTTTCCT
>NW_012267220.1:14721971-14727265 GCF_000151885.1 Dipodomys ordii
TATATATAAAGTATTTCTGATATATCATATGCATATATATGTGTGCACATATCTCAGTTACAAATGAATACACTTTGCTCAAACATCCTGATGTTTTCAGGTATTTATTTATAAATTGTTATGAAATATAACAATACTAAATCATACAATTTTCATTCTTTAAAAATATTATTAAGATTCCAAACACCTTTTTTCCTGAAGTTGATTGTATAAGCAAGTGGTAAAATCACTAAAAGAAAACAAACAGAAACAACTGGCTTGTGTTACCTTGACCCATCTATAGAGAGTCATATTTGTGTGTGTGTACCTAGGGCTTAAACTCAGGACCTTGGTGCTTTCCTCGCACTTTTTGCTCAAGACTAGTGCTCTACCACTTGAGCTTTCCTGGCTGGCTTTGAACTGTGACCTTAGATCTCAGCTCCCTGAGAAGCTATGATTACAGGTGTGAACCACCAGCCTCTGGCAAGAGTCATATTTTAATGAATTTCCTTAACATCTTGGAAACATAATATCTACCTTACCTAAACCAAAATCGTAACCTGACTATTGCTGTCTACTTCAGTAGGTGTAGTTGCTTTTAGATCATGATAAAAACTGAGACATCATGATTCATATAGATAGAAGCTGAGAAATCATGCTATGTAAATTTGTTAATACATTCCTATATGCCTTATCCTAGCCTCCAACTGATTTAGGCCGTACATTTTAGAATCCTGGAAGGAAGAATAGAGGAAAAAGTGAATATTTCATTGAAAATAGTTAGATGTTTATCTTTTGTAAATAATTGAGCTAAATATATATGTATGTGTATAGATTTTACATATGTGTGTGTGTGTGTGTATATATATATATATATACAAGTATATGTGTTTAATTATTTTTCTCTAACCATTTATGATTAGATTCGATTACGCATTCTACCTGGCACCGAACAGGAAATGTTATACAATTTCTATCCTCTAATGGCAGGATACCAGCAACTACCGTATCTCAACATCAACCTACTTAGATTTCCTAACTTCACAAATCAGCTGCTCAAACGTTTTATACCTACCAGTATTTTTGTAAAGGTATGGCTCAAATTTTCTGGTCTTTAAAAGTCATTGTTTTAAAAGCAGACTTTTTTTTATGTAAACCTCACTGAATAGTTTGTGACAGTGATAGTTTTGTCTTGTATTATCTGAATTTTGAAGATTATCATTCATTGCTATAGTAGCATTTATATAAGCTAAAGCCAAAATCCAAGATTTTTATCCCCTTAGATAATTAATGATTCCTTAAGTATCCTTGAATATGCTCTTTCTGTGGCTTAGTTAAGTATGTTTTAATGCTATAGTTTGTAACTAGTTTTTATCAAATATATTAACTTTCTAAATATGTCTTGACCTCCCTAATTCTTTTTTTTTTTGGGGTCCGGTCGTGGGGCCTGAACTCTGGGCTTGGGTGCTGTCCCTCAGCTCTTCAGCTCAAGGCTAGCGCTCTACCACTTGCGCCTCAGCGCCACTTCCGGCTTTTTTCTTTTTGCTTATGTGGTGCTGAGGAATCGAACCCAGGGCCTCAGGCATGCAAGGCAAGCACTGTACCACTGAGCCATCTTCCCAGCCTCCCTAATTCTTTATAATTCTTTTTTTTTTTTTTTTTTTCGTTTTTTGGTCGGTTGTGGGGCTTGAACTCTGGGCCTGGGTGCTGTCCCTGTGCTCTTCAGCTCAAGGCAAGCGCTCTACTACTTGAGCCATAGCGCCACTTCCCATTTTCTGGTGGTTAATTGGAGATAAATGTCTCACAGACTTTCCTGCCTGGGATGACTTTGAACCATGATCCTCAGATCTCAGCCTCCAGAGTAGCTAGAATTATAGGTGTGAGCCACTGACACCTGGCTCTATAATTTGTTAATACCTACATTCGAGTCTCTTTGAGAGACTCTTCTGAATACCTACATGTGAGTCTTTCTGTCAGAAACTGTACACTGATAAATGGATCAGTCTTAAGGAATGATTCAGTTTCTAGAATACCTATGATGATCATTTGATCATACTCAGCATATAAGAGAAGGACAAATACTTGGCTCACTTTCCCCCTTTGACTTGGTCACTCCCAGATACCTAGAAGGCTGTTGTTCTTCCAGACAGTTCTGTCCTTCATATTGCTATTGTATTACTACATTATATTAACCATTATATTACTACATCTGTGACTCTTGGGTGCCCTCTTACACATTTATACCCTCCTTTGGAATGATGTGTTATATTACTCACTACTTGCTTTTTTGTGTCTGCCTCACTTAAGTTTTGGAGGATTTTTCCTTGTTCAGGATTTAGTATATTATAAATTTGTCTGTATCAATGACCCCAAACTCTTCTTGCCTTTATCTTTGTAGGCTTACTCATATAGCTTCTTTTGCATCTAGAAAACACTTCATTAAACATACTTAACGTTTGAAATTTAAGAGAGCCTTGAGCAAAGAGAGAAAGAATAAAGCATCAGTTAGGCAGGAGTGATAACTAGCTTCCATTTCTCATGCTGTGGTGATAAATTGGCAGGAGATTGTTGAGCACAAGACAGAGAGGGAAGTTTTAGCTGAAGTGGATTCAGTAGTTCAAGTATATGGTCAGCTGGAGATGTCTGCCATTGGTATTAGAGTAGTGGGCCCACATAGTACCAGACTATGCAGTAACCACCAGGTTTAGGTAAAGAAACAGTAAAAGAGGGAGGACAATTAGATATTTATGCACATTTATTCTGATTTTGTAAAATTGCTCCAAGAATTCACACATCCTTTCAATTAACAGAGCTTACCATTACTCCTTTGTAATCTCATTTTGTTTTTTCCACTGTGAAGCCACAGGGTCGACTCATGGATGATGCCTCTATTGCTGCAGCTTGATGGTCAAGACCAGAAGACTTGTTCTTACAGAGGACTCAGGCAGAGCTAACACAGGTGTCTTACGATGACCTGTAGCTTTGATCATGGTAAAAAAAAAAAATCATCTTTTCTATTTTTTAATGGATGTCATATCAACTATTCAGAGGAATTATTGCTGAAAATACTAGGAAAATCACCCTGTCTTATAGTTTCACTAATAAAAATTTGAAATCTTTGTCAGTGTGATGTGAAAGGGTGTCAGACAATTGTTACTGTGGAAAGTCATTTTATGAACAGTAAATTCTTAAAGTAAGTAAGTGATTTGTCTGTGCAATATCAGTGGTAAGATAGGCATCCTAAATATGATCAGACAGAGAAGAGAGTACATGCAGTATCTGTACCACGAAAGTACTGAATCTCTGGTGAGTGTCCTAAGAGTTGACCAGTCTAAAGAGAACCCATCCTAATTGCCACTCATGATCAGAGAGCAGTATATACTGCTGTGTGACTGACATAGGAAAACTCCAGACAGTTTTAATGAAAGCAGTTTTAAAAGACGTCAAAATGTTTTTATTGATCAAAAAGTGTGAGAGAGCTGTTGTAAGCGGCTCATTGAGAGTTGAACTTCATTGTAGCCTTGTTGGGTTTATGGAAAAGGAAGAAAGCCACAGGACTGCTCATTCAGTCTTGGGAAGATCTTGTTGATTCTGCACAAGCAAAAATGACCAGTCCATCCTCAGTTGACTGAATGTTGTGTGATAGACCTTCTCCACAGCAGGGGTGGAATGCTCTTGTTTCACTGCAGAGTTCACAGATGCACTGCAATTTTGGAATCAGCATATAGATTCCAAGTCCTGTTTGTATATAACCTTATTCTTTGACTTTTGAAAAGTTAATTTTTATGTCTATATTTAAAGTCCTTGTATTAGTCAATGATTCATGTTCAGCATTATTTGAACCATTTGCTATTACAGAAAGAAAAATACTTAATTTGTATTTAATAAAACTGGTGTAGGAAAAAAAAAAGTTTGAGAGAGGGTATCATTTATAAAGTAGGTTCTTCTTTCTGAAAGAACCTGAACTGCAAAGACCTGATAATAGCAGCATGATTCCTAAACTTCCTGACAATGACTCAGGTCTGAATAACAGCTTTTTAGTTCCATGGAGTGGTTTCAAAAGAACTATTTGGAATTCTTGAAATTAATGTAAATTAAAAAAATTAGAGTATTATTTTCTTTGTTAAAATATCTGAGTAAGTTTTAACTACCTGATTTCTTAGAAAATTTTATTATTTAAAAAGTGTAGCCATTGTAAAAAGGAAATAGTAAATAAATATGTTCTCTCAACTACACTTGTAGATATTCCTTTATTTTAAACTTGTTTTATTTCAGCTTCATTAAACAACTTCGACTAAGTGGTTCATGAGGTGGAGTAGAAAGGCAGGATTGGGACCTGGGTATCATATTCTAGAGCTGGCTGTCCACCTTTCCTAAGACTTGGACACTGGAATGGGCTTTCTTGGGAGGACATGCTTCTTTAAGTAGAGGCCATTGGAGAGTGAGTGAGAGTCAGCTCATTGGGATCAAATCCCAACTCTGAAGCTCTCTGTTTAGATTACTGTTACGTAGCCCCTGTGTGTCTGGCTTTTCTCTGGGGTGCTGTAGATTGATACCCAAAGAGTGTTGGATATTAATACCAATAATCGGCAGCCCCTGACCTAACGTTTGTCCTCAACTGGTGACATCTGTTATCTCTTTTCATGAGAAGGCTGAACAGGACTTTATGCAGCTCCTAGACAACTCCATATTACCAGAATTTGTTACATATATTACACAATCTAGTACACATGTGAGGGTATACATATATCCAAACAAGTATGCTTATATAAGTATGTAAAACTATAGACAGGAGTTTCAAGAGGTAATACTTGTAACTGTATTCTATTTATATACTACTGTGTTTTAAAAATTCCCTCATTGTAACCTGCTGAACCAGTTTCATGACTGACACATTAATGGGATGTAACCTATTGTTTAAAAGTACTTTAGAGCTTCTGCATGGCAAAGGACATAGCTAGCAAGATAATAGAAAGCCCACGGTCTAGGAGAAGGTCTTCACTAGCCACACATGGACAAGGATCTCATATCTAAAATATACCTGAAACTCAAAAAATTAAATCCTCCAACAACAAATCCTCAAAGAAACAACTGCCCAAGAAATAAGTGGGCTAAAGACTTAAATAGAAACTTCTCTCAAGTGGAAATAAGAATGACCAATAGACACATGAAGAAATGCTCAACCTCTTAGCCATAAAAGAAATGCAAATCAAAACACCATTGAGATTCCACATCACCACAGTTAGACAATGACTATAATCAAGAACCCTAATAACAACAGAGGCTGGAGGGGATGTGGCCAGAAGGGAACCTTA